>NC_092334.1:12222500-12837500 GCF_046630445.1 Rutidosis leptorrhynchoides
GCTAGTTTTTAGGACTTAGAAATTTTTTCTACTTCTTCTCTAATAATTCCAAACGAAAAAATTATTTTAAGCGGTTAAATTGATAGACATCCAAATTTTCTGCTTCGTAGTAATAGTTGGATTTGTTAGTGGTTGAGTTGTGAGCTTCCGATTTAAAGGGTTCTGGCTCCCTGCTGCATCTTTTGGCTATTCGAAACGTGGGCAAAAGCAGAAAAGTCTATTAATTGGACAACTTATATAAGTTTTTCTATTTTTATAACTAATAGGATAATTAGTAAATGCACAACATTGTAGCTAAAATTTGGCCATCGCAATAAAATGGAAAATTTTGAAAACAAGGCTATGGAAACTCTTTTTGATATCCAAAATCAATTAAATCAATACTCTCAAACGGGTGTTGATGACAATTCGTTCGGTCAATCTTGGATCACGAATGACGAAACAATAACTGGTTGTGAAATCTGTGGAGATTATCACTCAACATGGGAATGTTATTATTACGTTCCTATGGAAAATTATGCACCCATAGAACCTAAATGGAATGATTATGAAGAATACAATTCTAATTGGGATTATTCCCAAGAATATATCCAAACTCAACAACCAGAAAACGAGGAAAATTATGTGCCTGAAAATTCTTTATATTATATGAAAATCAAACTCGAAGAACTCGATGCTCAAAATGAACAAATGAGAGAGTTTGTAAATAGGCAAGCTGAAACTCTATCAGATTACACACCTGTTGATCTGAGGAGTATTGTGCAAGAAAATCTCATATCATCGAATTTTGATGAATTCGAGAGCTCCGAAATCACCAATTATCCCGATGATACTTTTTATTCAGTCTTACCAATTTCACAACATATCAACACATTAGCCTCTACCGACGAAATCATCAATCCATCAATGGATGATGAAGAAGAAGAAAGGATGACAAATTGGTACTATTGGGAAAGCGATAACGTTGAAAATTTTACCCCCGAGACCAAAGTGGTGGGACCGATAAGTACCATTAATGAAGAAGAATCTACTACACAACCTTCCAACCCAATATTCTCAATAGACGAGTCATCTACCGAAGATGAACTACGAGCTGTAATAGATAATGACACCTCGGATTTCACCCAATTGGGTAATAGAGGTGAAAACTTTGATCTCGAGAATAAAAGGAAGGAAACGTTAGAAATTGTCCACCCTATAATATGTATGTCGGTGTATATCGATCCATTTGACCAAGAACCAGAAAAGAGACATATCCATTTACTAAAAGCTACACTTAAAAAAGAATTAAGTAGTGACGATCGGGAGAGTCTAAACTTTAAACCCATTGATATATTATACACCACCCGAGATGTAAATAACTGGCTCACTATTCTAATTCGTGGAACTTATTCTACCGACTTCACATGTCGTCAACTAAGTGTGGGGAAGTCTAACCCTACTTAACATTAAATTAGGGGTTCGGGTTAGTGCATAACTCGTTAATAAAATTGCATGATAATTTAGGGTAAAATACGTATATTCAAATATTAGCAAACAGTTCAGAAAAGCAACCATTTTTGAAGAAAAACATGTGTGATAAAACAATAAAAGGAATGAACGATGAGGCGCGCCATCTATCATTCGACGAGCTTTGTAATTACAAACTGGGTATTTTTAATTACTTTTCAACACTAATCACCCTCATGAATTTATAATTATAGTCTGATTTCATGCAAATGAGGGCATTGCATGATCTCAAGTGTGGGGAAGGGTTATAAATTCTCTCGGGTTTACACTTGGTTTATTTGCCAAATTTTGTGAAAATTTAAAAAATTTTCAACTAAATGAAGTCAAAATCATGTTTATACATATTTATGAACGATGAAAACTAGGTGTTAATACCGAAATTATCGTTACCTCGAAAAGGACATAAATTGAGAAACAACCAAAAATGCTTGAATTCATTTAAAATGGAATAAAGGAGAATAAAAAGGTAAAGAAAGAAACTAAGTGTGGGGAGAATGTACCAAGTTAATTAAAAACTATATATCACATGTTTGTGAAAAGTTATTGCAGGTGTTTTTGTTTTGGACTAAATTAACTGTTTTACCCGATGAAAGAAAAGAAAAGATGGATCTACACGATGAATCAATTCCATCATTAAGAGAAAGTAAAGTCTTCCGAAAAAGACACGCGCTTCTTGGTTTAGGTCAAGAAGTTGTCGTCCAGACCAGCTGTAGGTTGACCAAAAATCTAGAAAAGTCATCTCTAAAATCAGCAGGAAATCCACAGACCTCAGCATCAAACAGGGTCGCCAAGTGGTCAGACTTATCCTAACCATGAGAGGATCTGTCTCGTAAAATGGGGAGGGCACCGTGCAAATTAGCTTGATAAGACTAATGAATCAGATCCCCAGAAAGCATAATCTCCTTAAAGATTAAAAATCAGCTTTTAAGACTGATATTACTCAATCCTTGAGATTGACCTTAAAGATTGAGAATTACAAACTCATGAAATTCAATGATATCTAAACTCGAGCTTGAACGAGAAAATATTTTGATCAAATTAAAACCGATTTGTTTTCTGAAAACCCATTTTCAATGCGTTCATTACCATTGAACGTAAAATCCTAGGAATTCACCTGGAATTCATTAGGTCACCTGAACTAAATCGGGTGTCAACCGTAAGAACGGTGGTTGCATAGCATGGTCAAAGACAGGACCTTGTGCCAGACCGGAAAATTATAAGGGTGAGCTTTACTATTGCTCCTACAAAGGATAGTAATTGCATCCGACACGTTATAGACCATAATTAAAAGCAAGTCACGGGACATTGCCTTAACAGTTTCTTGTTCATCGCTTTCCTTTACAACCGGACGGTAGTTTACTGAAAGGTAATATACGGAGCAAGTATACTGGACGTGTTGCTTTCCTAATACAAGGTTAGCAAGTGGGTGACACAAAACCATAAGTTTTGAGCTAAAATTTTCAAATCTGAAACCCACAAAACCCACAAAAATATTTTGCAACACCGGTGAAGGGTTATTCCGGAAAACTTATCTAGGGTAAAAGCTAGTTTGAATTTTCAAAGATCAAATGTTTTCATAAAGATCCAATTTCCTTAAGGATCTACATTTTCATAGTCATGTGGGACTGTAAACCACCTTTCAAATGTGCACTTTGCTTTGGAAACCGAAAGTAAATCGGCTATTTGATTGTAAGTGTCGTTGACCTAAACCCGAGGCAACTGTGGATGACACACCCACCTTTAACAATGGTTCTATCGTTACTATCATTATTTATACCGCCATATCAAAATCACTGATGTATAAAGTGTGAAGAATAAAGAAGTGATTCGAGTGAAGTGTGATTTTATTTCAAGTTATGTATTGCTTGAGGACAAGCAACGTTCAAGTGTGGGGATATTTGATAGTGCTCCAAATGAACATATATTTAGTAGCAATATCCTCCCAATATGTAAATTATTTAGTGGTAATTGTCCTATTTTAAGTTGTAATTGTTTAAATAAATAAGTGCGAAGACAAAAGGCGAAAACGAAGATTTGAAGACACAAACGTCCAAAAAGCTCAAATGTTCAAGATACAATTCAAAAGGTTCAATTTATTGGTGAAAAACGTCTAAAAATGACAAGAGTACAAGTTACAAAATGCAAAGTACAAGATATTAAATTGTACGCAAGGACGTTCGAAAATCCGGAACCGGGACATGAGTCAACTATCAACGCCCGACACAATGGACCAAAAATTATGAGTCAACTATGCACAAGAATAAAATATAATATATAAATAATTATATAAATTATTTATATATTATAAATATATATATAATCATGTCGACAAGCTATGAGACAAAGGATCCTGAGCTGGATTTTCAAACTCCACGACTTGCGGAGTTTGAAGGCCAAAAACTCCACGACTCGCGGAGCTGTCAGAAATCAAAACGCCTATAAAAGGCCATGCATTCGTTCGATAAAAATAATAAATAAATAATAATAATACTCTGTAGTATATTATAAATAAATATATAATATATATATATATATATATATATATATATATATAGTATAGATTAGTGTTATATTAGATTAGTTTGGGTTATGTAAAAGTTATTTTACGGGTTTTGAAGTCGAAATTCTGACGGTGTAACACTTCGCGATAAATACTCAATGTAAGTTATGTTCTCCTTTTTACATTAATGTCTCGTAGCTAAGTTATTATTATGCTTATTTAATCCGAAGTAATCATGATGTTGGGCTAAAAATATCTAAAATTGGGTAATTGAGCTTTGTACCATAATTGGGGTTTGGACAAAAGAATGACACTTGTGGAAATTAGACTATGGGCTATTAATGGGCTTTATATTTGTTTAGCTAAATGATAGTTTGTTAATTTTAATATAAAGATTTACAATTGGACGTACCTATAAATAACCATATACACTCGATCGGACACGATGGGCGGGGTATTTATATGTACGAATAATCGTTCATTTAACCGGACACGGGAATGGATTAATAGTCACTAAAATTATTAAAACAGGGGTTAAATTATGTACAAGGACACTTGGCATAATTGATAACAAAGTATTAAAACCTTGGATTACACGCAGTTGATATCCTGATGTAATTATTAAACAAAGTATTAAAACCTTGTTACAGTTTAAGTCCCCAATTAGTTGGAATATTTGACTTCGGGTATAAGGATAATTTGACGAGGATACTCGCACTTTATATTTATGACTGATGGACTGTTATGGACAAAAACCAGATGGACTTATCAAATAATCCAGGACAAAGGAGAATTAACCCAGGGTAATAAATAATCAAAACGTCAAACATCATGGTTACGAAAGCTTAAATAAGCATAATATATTTTATTTCATTTTTCCTCGTACTTTTATTTATTGTCATTTTAATTATTGTTATTTATTTTATATTGTTAGTTAAATATCGTCATTTACTTTACGCTTCGTTTAAAATATAAAATCGACAAACCGGTCATTAAACGGTAAAACCCCCTTTTATATATTATTAATATAATATATTTTGTACGAATATAATTGTTTAAAATATAGTGTGCAATAAGCCCGTTCCCTGTGGAACGAACCGGACTTACTAAAAACTATACTACTCTACGATTAGGTACACTGCCTATAGTATTGTAGCAAGGTTTAGGTATATCCATTTTGTAAATAAATAATTAAAACTTGTGTAAAAATGTATCGTATTTAATAGTTTTTCCTAGTAAAATATAAACTATTTCGTACCCCCACGCTACGACATCAATGAACTCATTTATAAAAGCTTTTTCTTCATATTAGCGTTTTATAAGTTTAAATTCGGGTAGTACCTACCCGTTAAGTTCATACTTAGTAGCTAATATACAATTCAACTACTACAATTCTATACGAAAAACTGATTATAATAATATTTCGCGTTCAAACTTTTACACAATATTTTACAAACTTACAATACCGCTTATTTTACATATAGCATGAAATATAGCACACAATAAATTTGATACAGGATGGTTGTGAAGATAACTCTAGCTAGTACACAAGTCGTTCAGCAAAGGCAATAAAGACACGTAATTCATACGTCCAGAAACAAGTCATGCATTCTGGTTTTACTAGGATTACTTCCCATCCTTGGTCTTGTGGAACATAACCGTTATGGCCGTTGATAAGACAGCGTGTTGTAACGTCGTCAAAGAGACGAGGGTTACGTAATGTCCAACAGTCCCGTAACAATCTAAAAACCTCATTTCTTACCCCAATTACCGACTCCGTCACTTGTGGGAACGTTTTGTTTAATAGTTGTAGCCCGATGTTCTTGTTCTCACTTTGGTGAGAAGCGAACATTACTAATCCGTAAGCATAACATGCTTCTTTATGTTGCATGTTAGCCGCTTTTTCTAAATCACGAAGTCCAATATTCAGATATATTGAGTCAAAATAATTTCTTAACCCATTGCGTAAAATAGCATTTGGGTTCCCCGCAATATATGCGTCAAAGTAAACACATCGTAACTTATGGATTTCCCAATGTGATATCCCCCATCTTTCGAACGAAAGCCTTTTATAAACTAAGGCATTCTTGGAACGTTCTTCGAATGTCTTACAAACTGATCTCGCCTTAAATAGTTGTACCGAAGAATTCTGACCGACTCTAGACAAGATTTCATCAATCATGTCTCCGGGTAGGTCTCTTAAAATATTGGGTTGTCTATCCATTTTGTGTTTTTATACTGTAAAATAGACAAGAGTTAGATTCATAAAAAAAATACTTATTAATACAAGCAATTTTTACATATATCATAAAGCATAAGCACACTATATTACATATATTACACCACACAAATACAACTATCTTATTCCGACTTGCTTGTTTCTTCTTCTTCGGTTTTGATTCGTTTTGCCAAGTTTCTAGGGATATATGATGTTCCCCTAATACGAGCCGTCGTTTTCCACATTGGTTTAGAAAAACCTGGTGGTTTAGAGGTTCCCGGGTCATTGTTACAACTTAAGGACTTCGGAGGTTGACGATACATATAAAGTTCATCGGGGTTGGAATTAGATTTCTCTATTTTTATGCCCTTTCCCTTATTATTTTCTTTTGCCTTTTTAAATTCAGTTGGGGTAATTTCTATAACATCATCGGAATTCTCGTCGGAATCCGATTCATCGGAGAATTGGTAATCCTCCCAATATTTTGCTTCCTTGGCGGAAACACCATTGACCATAATTAACCTTGGTCGGTTGGTTGAGGATTTTCTTTTACTTAACCGTTTTATTATTTCCCCCACCGGTTCTATTTCTTCATCCGGTTCCGATTCTTCTTCCGGTTCCGATTCTTCTTCCGGTTCCGACTCTTCTTCCGGTTCCTCTTCGGGAACTTGTGAATCAGTCCACGAATCATTCCAATTTACATTTGACTCTTCATTATTATTAGGTGAGTCAATGGGACTTGTTCTAGAGGTAGACATCTATCACATAATATCAAACTCGTTAAGAGATTAATATATCACATAATATTCACATGTTAAAAATATATAGTTGCCAACAAAATTTGTTAAGCAATCATTTTTCAAGTAAATACGGTCGAAGTCCAGACTCACTAATGCATCCTAACAAACTCGATAAGACACACTAATGCAAAATTCTGGTTCTCTAAGACCAACGCTCTGATACCAACTGAAATGTCCCGTTCTTATTGATTAAAAACGTTCCATATTAATTGATTTCGTTGCGAGGTTTTGACCTCTATATGAGACGTTTTTCAAAGACTGCATTCATTTTTAAAACAAACCATAACCTTTATTTCATCAATAAAGGTTTAAAAAGCTTTACGTAGATTATCAAATAATGATAATCTAAAATATCCTGTTTACACACGACCATTACATAATGGTTTACAATACAAATATGTTACAATAAAATAAGTTTCTTGAATGCAGTTTTTACACAATATCATACAAGCATGGACTTCAAATCTCGTCCTTATTTAAGTATGCGACAGCGGAAGCTCTTAATAATCACCTGAGAATAAACATGCTTAAAACGTCAACAAAAATGTTGGTGAGTTATAGGTTTAACCTATATATATCAAATCATAATAATAGACCACAAGATTTCATATTTCAATACACATCCCATACATAGAGATAAAAATCATTCATATGGTGAACACCTGGTAACCGACATTAACAAAATGCATATATAAGAATATCCCCATCATTCCGGGACACCCTTCGGATATGATGTATATTTCAAAGTACTAAAGCATCCGGTACTTTGGATGGGGTTTGTTAGGCCCAATAGATCTATCTTTAGGATTCGCGTCAATTAGGGTGTTTGTTCCCTAATTCTTAGATTACCAGACTTAATAAAAAGGGGCATATTCGATTTCGATAATTCAACCATAGAATGTAATTTCACGTACTTGTGTCTATTTTGTAAATCATTTATAAAACCTGCATGTATTCTCATCCCAAAAATATTAGATTTTAAAAGTGGGACTATAACTCACTTTCACAGATTTTTACTTCATCGGGAAGTAACCTACAACTAGTTGTCCACAGTTAGTAACCTACAACTAGTTGTTCACAGTTAGATGTACAGAAATAAATCGATAAATATTATCTTGAATCAATCCACGACCCAGTGTATACGTATCTCAGTATTGATCACAACTCAAACTATATATATTTTGGAATCAACCTCAACCCTGTATAGCTAACTCCAACATTCACATATAGAGTGTCTATGGTTGTTCCGAAATATATATAGATGTGTCGACATGATAGGTCAAAACATTGTATACGTGTCTATGGTATCTCAAGATTACATAATATACAATACAAGTTGATTAAGTTATGGTTGGAATAGATTTGTTACCAATTTTCACGTAGCTAAAATGAGAAAAATTATCCAATCTTGTTTTACCCATAACTTCTTCATTTTAAATCCGTTTTGAGTGAATCAAATTGCTATGGTTTCATATTGAACTCTATTTTATGAATCTAAACAGAAAAAGTATAGGTTTATAGTCGGAAAAATAAGTTACAAGTCATTTTTGTAAAGGTAGTCATTTCAGTCGAAAGAACGACGTCTAGATGACCATTTTAGAAAACATACTTCCACTTTGAGTTTTACCATAATTTTTGGATATAGTTTCATGTTCATAATAAAAATCATTTTCTCAAAATAACAACTTTTAAATCAAAGTTTATCATTGTTTTTAATTAACTAACCCAAAACAGCCCGCGGTGTTACTACGACGGCGTAAATCCGATTTTACGGTGTTTTTCGTGTTTCCAGGTTTTAAATCATTAAGTTAGCATATCATATAGATATAGAACATGTGTTTAGTTGATTTTAAAAGTCAAGTTAGAAGGATTAACTTTTGTTTGCTAACAAGTTTAGAATTAACTAAACTATGTTCTAGTGATTACAAGTTTAAACCTTCGAATAAGATAGCTTTATATGTATGAATCGAATGATGTTATGAACATAATTACTAGCTTAAGTTCCTTGGATAAACCTACTGGAAAAGAGAAAAATGAATCTAGCTTCAACGGATCCTTGGATGGCTCGAAGTTCTTGAAGCAGAATCATGACACCAAAACAAGTTCAAGTAAGATCATCACTTGAAATAAGATTGTTATAGTTATAGAAATTGAACCAAAGTTTGAATATGATTATTACCTTGTATTAGAATGATAACCTACTGTAAAAAATAAAGATTTCTTGAGGTTGGATGATCACCTTACAAGATTGGAAGTGAGCTAGCAAACTTGAAAGTATTCTTGATTTTATGTAACTAGAACTTGTAGAATTTATGAAGAACACTTAGAACTTGAAGATAGAACTTGAGAGAGATCAATTAGATGAAGAAAATTGAAGAATGAAAGTGTTTGTAGGTGTTTTTGGTCGTTGGTGTATGGATTAGATATAAAGGATATGTAATTTTATTTTCATGTAAATAAGTCATGAATGATTACTCATATTTTTGTAATTTTATGAGATATTTCATGCTAGTTGCCAAATGATGGTTCCCACATGTGTTAGGTGACTCACATGGGCTGCTAAGAGCTTATCATTGGAGTGTATATACCAATAGTACATACATCTAAAAGCTGTGTATTGTACGAGTACGAATACGGGTGCATACGAGTAGAATTGTTGATGAAACTGAACGAGGATGTAATTGTAAGCATTTTTATTAAGTAGAAGTATTTTGATAAGTGTATTGAAGTCTTTCAAAAGTGTATAAATACATATTAAAACACTACATGTATATACATTTTAACTGAGTCGTTAAGTCATCGTTAGTCGTTACATGTAAGTGTTGTTTTGAAACCTTTAGGTTAACGATCTTGTTAAATGTTGTTAACCCAATGTTTATAATATCAAATGAGATTTTAAATTATTATATTATTATGATATTATCATGTATGAATATCTCTTAATATGATATATATACATTAAATGTCTTTACAATGATAATCGTTACATATATGTCTCGTTTAAAAATTATTAAGTTAGTAGTCTTGTTTTTACATATGTAGTTCATTGTTAATATACTTAATGATATGTTTACTTATCATAGTATCATGTTAACTATATATATATATATCCATATATATGTCATCATATTGTTTTTACAAGTTTTAACGTTCGTGAATCACCGGTCAACTTGGGTGGTCAATTGTCTATATGAAACATATTTCAATTAATCAAGTCTTAACAAGTTTGATTGGTTAACATGTTGGAAACATTTAATCATGTAAATATCAATCTCAATTAATATATATAAACATGGAAAATTTCGGGTCACTACATGATGGGCGGATAAAATCAAAAATCTTTACTCGCGGGTGGGCGATGAATCTAATCTTGTACCCGCCGACGGGTCGCGGGTGGGTGATGGATGTAATAGATCCGTTGCGGGTAAAATCCGATCCGAAAATCTGTAATACCCGTTTGAATAATCCACTGATATTGCGGCTCTAAATGGGTGAAAATCGCCACCTTGAATAAATGGCCAATAGGAAATAATTTACTCTGTATAAGTTTCTACATTCCTCGTATCATTTTGGTATCGAATTTTTTAGTAACTAGAGCATCCCACAACTACACATTACATGTATTATATAATCAAAGAATGTTGTTGTTTGTTACGTTTATTAGACTATCTTAAAAAATCTAATTTTTACCTCTTTCAGTATAGTAATTCGTCAACCTACTATATGATTAGTTTTAACAACTAAATTTTGATTGTTAATTTTAAACATTGTAGCTTCACATATATTAGCAAAAAAAGTATAATTAATATATGTTATATCATTTTATTATATTATAAACATGTGTATATGATTACATGATATTATTCATGTCACTTTGAATTATGTAATGATATTTATATTTGATTTTGCAATAATTTAATTTGCATATACTTCATGAATAAGATCCTCGGTTAAACCCGCGACCCCGCGAATATCCGTGGGTATGGGCATGGATATAAAAATAAATCTGTTAACAAAGATCCGCGGGCTAATGGATCATCAAAAAATCCGCGGGTGCGGGTGATGGATGTAGTGGATCCGCGCCCACGATCCGCGGGTGCCATCCCTAATGTTAGTCCACCCGGTCTTGCGTGGCCGACAATGGTGATTTGCATCACCAAGTAAGCCAACCGAAGACCCATAAATACTCGAGATGACCCTAACCCATAAGAAGTCGACTTCGGTTTTAAACCTCCACCACCACTTACCAATTAGGGCTAAATTTGTAACATCCTATTTTTTTTCCAGCTAGTTGGGACGCCATCCAAGACCTTGGGACGTCGTCCAACATTGAAGGACTGGACGCCGTCCAGATGAACTGGCGGGCCAGTTGTTGGTTTTTAGATATTTTAGAAGGGTATTTTGGTATTTTCACTTTTGGAACAAGTTTAAGGCCACTAGATCAGTTTTGGGGTCTATCATTACTCCACATTCAACAACTTCATCCCTCCCACTTCAAGTTTAGAGAGAGAGAGAGAGAGAGATTTTTAGTGTAAGAAAGCTCACTCAAAGGAGGAAGAAGCTAGTTTCGGGTCTAAGCTCGAGTTTTAAAGTTGTTCATCTAGTCGCTAGCTACGTGGTGATTGTGGTGGTAAGTCCTAATCTTCATTTCCTTACTTTAATTAGTGTTAAGGGCTTAGGGTTTGGGTTAGTGATGAACATAAAACTCATAAATGGTTATTTTGGGGTTTTTGGGTAAGATTAAGTCATGAGGACTCAAGATTTATTAATCTAGGGTTTCAAGGTAATGAATGGTGTTAATGAGTCTAAAATGGTTAGTTAATCACTAGCTTACTTGTGTTGCTAGTGAAAAGTATTTCTAGGGTTCATGGTTGACTTGAAATGGCTCAAATGGGTAAGTTTGACCTAGCGGGATAAATTGAGTATGAAAACACCCTAGTTATGTGTTGATGGGAGTCTTAGAACCTTAATCACTAGTTTTTAGTGATTAGTTGTGAGTCTTGACCTTTAATGAGTGATTCTAGTGCAAATGGGTCATAAATGCATTAGTGAGGCTAGTTGGTGGGTAGTCTAACTTGTTATGTGAATTAATTGGGAATTAATTGTGTTAGGTGACTCGCTTTGAAGGTTACAAGTTGTTATTGGAAATCTCGCCAAGAAGACAAGGTGAGTGGAATGATTATACATGTGTGTATATAATGTATTTACTTGTACGAGATTCGATGTGGGTTTAAGTTCGGACGATCGATACCACATCGGGTCAATGTATAACGACCCTCATTTTTTCATCTATATTTTCTTCCGTATAATTTAAAATGCCCGAAAAAAAAAGATTAAGTATTAATGAATGGTCGTTATATATATATATATATATATATATATATATATATATATATATATATATATATATATATATATATATATATATATATATATATATATATATATATATATATATATATATATATATATATATATATACGAAACTAACAAACGTTAAACGGATAAATATTATTCAACAAAGTACATCTATAAGTTTATATTATATAACGAAACCTAAACTTATCAAGTAATTTATATGATGTATACTTAAAATAAATAAGTTTACAACATATAAATTCATATCAAGTAACATAAGTTTATTAGTTAAATTTATAAACTTTATACTTGACAAAGTTATATATACATATATATTTATATATAACTAAAAAGTATATACATATTTATAAGATGTAAAGTTTATGTAAATATGTTACCACTTACAAAAACTAATCTATACAATGATATCTTTTATAAAAATGAAGGCTATAGTCATTGTAAAAAAAAATATATATATATATGTATATATATATATATATATATATATATATATAAAAAGTTACTGTAGCGCCGAATAGTAAACAAAAAAAAATTTAATACTTTTTGCTTTTTATTTTTTTAATATTATTCTAGATCTAGATCTAGCTTTATAAAAACACTTTTCTTTATTAAATACAAATTATGGGCTGATACAATTATTAATATTTTTATTTTTCTTTTCTTTTTCTTTTTATTTCTTTTATACATTTTTTTATACCAAGTTTTCACCTATAAATACTAGTCATTTCTTTCAAAATTCTTTACACCTCAAAAATTAATTCTCACTTGAAGATCATACTCTCAAACCTCTGCAAAAATTATTTTTGTAAGTTCTCTATATTATTTTTATAGTTTTTATTTAGTTTTTATCATATTTTTGTGCTAGTTTTATGTTAAATACCAAATAAATACGAAATTAATTATAATAAATAATGTAAATACATGATAATTAGTATTAAGTATCCTAATGACTATAAAAATTATTTTTATGAATTATACATTCGAATTTATATTTATTAAAAATCAAAAACTGACTTTTTTTATATTCGGTATATATAGATAATGAAGAAATAAATAGTAAACAATTTTATATATTATGTTTTATAATTTTCGCTTGTTCCTTAGGTCATAAAAGTGATTATAAAAATTTATGTTTGATTTATTTGTCAATTTAAATAATTAATTTGTATTTTCTTCTACTTTTACTACAGTACCGGAAAATCTGTTTTAAAAAGAAAAATAGAATTTAATGATATAACATGTTTATGACTACAATAATCAATGAAAATTACTTAGGAACTAATAAGAAAGTTATAAAAATTATTTTTAGAATTAATAATTATATATTTATATTTAATTCTGAATTTAAACTAAAAACAATACAAAAGTTGAATTATATAGTTAAACTATTAATATAAATGTACAAATAATTTTTCTAAGCTTAATATACTATATTAGGTATACGAAAATTTTAGATGAATTAATTGAGTTGATATAATAATTATTACTTTATAAACTTTGATTTATCTTGAAACGAAAAAGAAATTAGAAATAAATACTTTTACACCATAACAAAAATTTATAAATTTTTCCTAAGTTTATTTTGGTCAGTAGAACCTAAGAAAAATATAAAATGTGTTGTTAAACTTGTTTATCTATTTATTTGTATTTTAGCTATAAAAAAAATTTAATATTTAATACATAAAACTTAATATTTATGTATAGAAAATTTTGATAATGTTTTATACATGTCACTTACTGTTATGAAATCAATAAAACACTTGTTAGCATTTTTAGATAATTATTGGTACTTATATTGACATAAAACTTAAAATTAAACTATACATATTTTAACATATAAGATAAATATATATATATATATATATATATATATATATATATATATATATATATATATATATATATATACATATTAACTTGATATTAATACATACCCATTCATAAAACACAATTTCTATGTATAACACTTGTTTACCTACTTAAATATATCCTACTTATTATTAGGATTTAAAAACCAAACAATCTTAATAACGATAATACAATCGAACTTAAGTAAATACTTATTGTATAAAGTATTTAAAGTGTTGTATTCCTATACGCACCTAAAAACGTATTGGAACGGTATATTAGATGGGTATAGATCTTGATCTTTCTCGAGTGGATGGACGCTCGAAAGTCTAGGCGGAGAGTTTGGATTACCGAGTTAAAGGATCCTGTGGCTCAGAAACCTATGACCTGAAAAGGCCATTTTAAATTGAAAGTGTTAGATTGGAAGCTTGTCTAGTATGAAAAGCCTTTCCAAAACGATAAACCTTCTTTAAACTTACTATAAAAGAAAATACTTACACTTATCATAATACGGGCAAAACATCTAAACTATTCTCAACTTATTCTTAGGTTGACTTATTCCGTGCTTCGATCATCCATACTTCCTCTTTAAGGATTACTTTATCTCATCGAATTACTAAGGTGACTTTCATAGCCCCACTCTTATTGCTATAGCACTTTTTATACTTACTGGGGTGAGACACATGTTGCTTTTATACTTTAAACAACTTAGACACAAGTACGAACTTAAACTGTGCTATGACTAGCTTATGCTACTAAGACCCCACAGTGATATTTTTTAATTGCTTTCAGGATAAGGCATTCTTAATTATTGGGGGTAGGCCTATCGGGAGTAACGTCCCCGATACATTTGACCGCGATGTCTTTGTATTACTTAATAATGATTTAAACATGGTGATAAGGTACTGTCAACTTATCATCGGGGCAACAAAACAAACGTTTAGTCTAAAATATCACGAATCAGTACTACTTTTGGATCTGCGTGATCTACTTTTATAACAAATCTTGTGGTCTAAGAACAAACGGTCAATCATATTTGTTAAACCTATGAATTTCACTCAACCTTTTTGGTTGACACTTTTAGCATGTTTGTCTCAGGTACTGAATGATCAGGACCTCTATATCTACTGCTTACGTGATGACTTACTTGGCTAGGATCAAGACTTATCGCATATTTACTTTTCTGCATTTGAACAATTTATAATTCTTGTAACGACATTATTAATCCTTCCGCTGCAAATTTGGTTTTATTCATATAGTATTTGTTCTCATTTTATAATATATTGGTATGTATTATGATATTGAATCACATTTCGCCCATGCCCTAACTGGGGGTGTGACAGATTGGTATCAGAGCATAACCAGGCTGTTATAGAGAACCAGGATTGCATTTTATGTGTGCCTTACTTGTTAGCTAGGGTACCTTAGCGATCTAGGAAACTATAACCTTTCCTGCCTTAGACTTTAAATCACTTAGGATTACCTTAGAATGTTAAAGCAAAGAGTTCAACCCTACCTCTCATTCTTTACAATCCTAGCTTAAAAATCTAATCAAAATCTCTATCTTAATGTTAGAATGTCAAGCTATCATCAAATAAACAAAATGACTCTTTTCAAACCAGCTGAGAAAGATACTGAAGGATCTTCTACCAAAAAATCAGTTCAAGGCCCACTTTATAGTCCTCCTTCACCACCAATGAACTATAGCCCGAACACTCGTTACAACTCGCGTGGGTCTCCCGAATATTATACAACCCCGAGAAATGAAAGCAAAGGAAAACATCATGCCAATACTGCTGACTCTCATCAACCGATGAATACTCCCAAACGGAATGCTCTTCAAGACCTCCCTAACTACGATAGTGACTTCTCAGGTTATGAGCCTGAAGAAGAGCCTATTAAAGAATCATCTGAAAACTCATCTCGAAAGAGAAAACAACCCGAACCCGCCGCCACTAGAGAAGCCGATCCATTATTTTGTAATAACATGGAACACGTAAGGGTGAAGTCTGATATCCTCAACCTTCAGAGTAGTTGTGAGAAGAATAGGGAGTTTAGTAGACGTCATGTTGCTCGAATAGAAGTGCGTCTAAACAACCTAGAAAAAGAAAACACAATCTTGAAAGAAATCATCAAAGAGTCCTTCGACTCTCAAACTGAAAAGCTAGAAAAACTTGTGAAAAATAACATGGACAAAGTGATGGAGACAGTAATGAAAGTGAAGACTGAGGAAGAACGGAATACCCGTTGGGGAAAGCAATCTCTTGCCTACCTCCAAGAACTAGTTGAGTCTAAGATGAAAATAGAGAAAAACCGAATCAATCATCAACTGGCTATCAAGGATTTCAACAACAACTTTGTCAACAGCCGCATCACTAACCTCTACGATAATTTTGAATACCTCCACGAGAAACAAAAGGAGAAAAATGAAAAGATAGAGAAATTTATGAAGGAAGCTGAGAACGAGAAAAGGAAGAACTAAAACCTATCTTTTGTTTTCCTATTTTCCATTTACCCATCTATGAAAAGGCTTATGCCTAAACTTTTTCCATTCCAAACTCGTGTAATAAAGGCTTATATAATGCCTCGTTTCCAATAATGTTAAGTGTTTATTTAAGCATATTGTCTTATTCACCTATGTGTGTTGTGCAAACGTTATAAATCATGATTGTAAACTTATAGCACCTTGATTCTTCAACTAATAATGTATTTATGTATTGAAGATCAATGGCTCACTCAACTCGTGGCAACAACAACAACAACAATCTTATACCAAATGTCACTCTTTCTACTGAACAATTTCAATTGTTGCTAGCGGCCGCCCAAGGCAATAACAATAACAATCATAATGTTCCTTCTAAAACTTGCTCCTATAAAGATTTTAAGAACTGTAACCCACCCACTTTTAGTGGAAAAGAAGAAGCCGTAGAACTGGTCCGATGGTTTGAAAAGCTAGAATCAATCTTCCGTATCTGTAACTGCGAAGATAATGATCGAGTGAAGTTTTCCACAAGTTCACTCACTGGCAATGCTATGACATGGTGGACTGCTCATACCAAATCTGTGGGAATAGATAATGCTAATGCTACCCCATGGGATGAACTCAAAGGAATGATGGTCAATAAGTTTTGCCTAAGAAGTCAAGTCCAAAAGCTCGAAGCTGAGTTCTGGGAACTTAGAGTTAAAGGAACCGATATCGAAAGCTATACCAATCGTTTTCTGGAGCTCTGTACCTTATGTCTCGAAATGTTCCCAACTAAAGCCCGCAAGATAGAGTGGTATATAGAGGGTCTACCCGAGGATGTTCAAGAGAATGTGATTTCTGCCGAGAAGGTTACTGTGGATGCTGTGATCCACATGGCACAGAGTTTAATGATGGCTAAACGTAGGAGAGTTTCGGCTAATAAACAAGTCGAAGTTAAAAACGGTGACAATAAGAGGAAATTTGAACCATCTCAGGGTTCATCTCAAAATGTTAATAAGAAATCGGCGAATGGTACGAGACCCGGTTATTAGGGTACTAGTCCGTTTTGTTCTAGATGTGAAAGGCATCATCCGGGAAAGTGCACTGCTGTGTGTACAATATGTAAGAAGATAGGCCATGCTGCAAAGACTTGTAGAACCCTACCTCAGAATAGAGCCATTGTTCCGGCTAGAGCTCCTCCAACATGCTATACTTGTGGTGAAAAGGGGCATATTAGCCCGAATTGTCCAAAGAAGAAAGATACTCCAACTACTGGAGCAAATGCTACTGCCAAAGGTCGTGCTTTTGTGATTACTGCTGCAGAAGCCAGTGATGAGGATGAGGTCATTACCGGTACGTACCTCGTCAATAATTGTTATGCCACTATTTTATTTGATACGGGAGCCGATAAGAGTTATGTGTCAAATGAGTTTTGCACCCTTTTTACTGAAGAGCCCCAAACCCTACAAACCAGACGATTAGTAGAAGTGGCTAATGGGAAGTTAATGAAAATTGATAAAATATATAAAAACCGCAACCTAATTCTAGCCGATAAGGAATTCAAGATAGACCTTTTGTCGGTCGAGCTAGGTAGTTTCGATGTAGTGGTTGGAATGGATTGGTTAGGTCCATTGAGAGCAGCCATCATGTGTTTCGATAAGACCGTTCAAATTCCGTTAGGAAGTGGAGAAACTCTTATTATCCAAGGCGAACGAAGTTGTTCCAATCTTAATATCATCTCATGTCTTAAAGCCCGTAAGTACCTTGTGAAAGGTTACTCCGCCATACTAGCTCACGTTAAAATGATCAAATTCGAAGAAAGGCGTATTGAAAACGTCCCGGTTGTTAAAGATTTTCCCGATGTGTTTCCCAAAAATCTCCCTGGTCTTCCACCACCTCGTCAAGTTGAATTTCAAATCGATTTATCTCCAGGTGCTGCACCCATTGCTAAAGCACCGTATCGTTTAGCACCTTCCGAAATGAAGGAACTTTCTAACCAACTCCAAGAACTTTTGGATCTAGGTTTTATTCGTCCAAGTACGTCCCCGTGGGGAGCTCCTGTCTTATTTGTCAAAAAGAAGAATGGTACGTTGAGAATGTGTATTGATTACCGAGAGCTCAACAAGCTTACCATAAAGAACCGTTACCCGTTACCTCGCATTGATGATCTATTCGACCAACTTCAAGGGTCAAGCGTTTATTCTAAGATTGATTTAAGATCCGGTTATCACCAGCTCAGAGTCAAGGAATCCGACATTCCTAAGACTGCATTCCGCACCCGATACGGACATTACGAATTCTGTGTTATGCCTTTCGGTTTAACCAATGCTCCAGCCGTATTTATGGATCTTATGAACCGTGTTTGCAAGCCTTACCTTGATAAATTCGTTATTGTTTTCATCGACGACATCTTGATCTATTCTAAAAGCGAGAAAGAACATGAGCAACATTTACGATTGATTCTTGAACTCTTAAGAAAAGAACAACTCTACGCAAAATTTTCTAAGTGTGAGTTTTGGCTTAGAACCATACAATTCCTTGGACACGTTGTTGATAGTAAAGGAATACATGTCGATCCAGCTAAGATTACCGCTATCCAGAACTGGGAGATACCAAAGACTGCGAAGCATATTCGTCAATTTTTGGGACTTGCCGGTTATTATCAGAGATTCATAAAGGATTTTTCCCTTCTTGCCAAACCTCTTACGAAGCTAACTCAAAAAGGGAAGAATTTTGAGTGGTCCAAAGAACAGGAATCTGCTTTCAAGATTCTGAAGGAGAAGTTGACCACAGCCCCGATTCTATCTTTACCTGAAGGTACTGAAGATTTTGTTGTTTACTGTGATGCCTCAAAGCAAGGCTTTGGTTGTGTTTTAATGCAACGTGAAAAGGTTATTGCCTACGCATCTAGACAGTTGAAGAAACACGAGGAGAACTATACCACACACGACCTTGATTTAGGTGCCGTGGTATTTGCATTAAAGATATGGAGACATTATCTCTATGGTACCTATTTTACCGTGTACACTGACCATAAAAGTCTTCGACACATCTTTGATCAAAAACAGCTGAATATGAGGCAAAGCCGATGGCTCGAGACATTGAACGATTATCATTGTGAGCTGAAATATCATCCTGGCAAGGCGAATGTAGTTGCCGATGCCCTTAGCCGAAAAGACGATGTTAAACGTGTTCGTGCTTTAAACCTAAAAATCAAATCGAATCTTATTTCACGAATCTGTGAAGCTCAATTGGAAGCTATTAAACAGACACTTATCGAAGGTGAAGGACCTATAAATTTCGAAAACCAACTGCAAGTTAAGTCCAATGGTACAAGATACTTTGGTAATCGAATTTGGGTTCCTCGTTATGGTAATCTTCGTGAACTAGTCTTGGATGAAGCACATAAGACTAGGTATTCTATTCATAACGATTCTAGTAAAATGTATCAGGATATGAAAGAATTCTACTGGTGGCCCAACATGAAAGACGACATTGCTACTTATGTGAGTAAGTGTCTTACTTGTTCGAAAGTCAAAGCCGAGCACCAAAAGCCTTCTGGTCTTCTAACTCAACCCGATATTCCACAGTGGAAGTGGGATGGTATAGCTATGGACTTTATCACAAAATTGCCTAAGACTGCAAATGGCAATGATACGATTTGGGTCATAGTTGATCGTCTCACTAAGTCTGCACATTTCATACCAATCAAAGAGACTGACAGAATGGAAAAGTTAGCTCGACTCTATGTTAAAGAGATTGTTACTCGTCATGGTGTCCCTACTTCTATTATCTCTGATCGCGATAGTCGATTTACTTCCAATTTCTGGAAATCCTTGAAAGCGTCTCTTGGAACTCGACTCGACATGAGTACAGCTTATCATCTGCAAACGGACGGTCAAAGTGAACGAACTATCCAAACTTTGGAGGATATGCTACGAGCATGTGTTATCGATTTCGGTAAAGGGTGGGATAAACACCTACCTTTAGCCAAGTTTTCTTACAACAACAGCTATCACTCTAGTATTAAAGCTGCACCATTCGAAGCTTTATACGGTCGCAAATGTAGATCTCCGTTGTGTTGGGATGAACTCGAGGACAGACAATTAACTGGTCCTGAACTTATTCATGAAACTTCCGAAAAGATCGTGCAAATCAAGAAGCGTTTAGAAACCGCTCGTAGTCGACAAAAGAGTTATGCCGACCCTCACAGAAAACCGTTAGAATTCCAAGTTGGAGATAACGTTATGTTGAAAGTATCTCCTTGGAAGGGGGTTATCCGCTTCGGTAAATGAAGTAAACTCAGTCCGCGTTATGTTGGACCTTTCAAAGTTATTCAAAGAATCGGTCCCGTTGCGTATCGATTAGAACTTACAGCTGAACTAAGTCAAGTACATGATGTGTTTCATGTCTCAAATCTGAAAAAGTGTCTCGCCGAAGATACTCTTGTTATTCCTTTGGATGATATCCGCATTGATGAGCAAATGCACTTTATCGAAGAACCTATAGAGATTATGAAAGAAGAGGTCAAAGAAACTCGTAAGAGCAACATACCTATTGTTAAAGTCCGTTGGAATTCGCGTAGAGGCCCCGAATATACCTGGGAACGCAAAGACCAAATGATACGGAAATACCCCCATCTCTTCCCAACTGTTGATGAAGCAGACGGGAACTCCACTTAAAACTTCGGGACGAAGTTTTCATTAACGGGGAGGTACTATAACGACCCTCATTTTTTCATCTATATTTTCTTCCGTATAATTTAAAATGCCCGAAAAAAAAAAGATTAAGTATTAATGAATGGTCGTTATATATATATATATATATATACGAAACTAACAAATGTTAAACGGATAAATATTATTCAACAAAGTACATCTATAAGTTTATATTATATAACGAAACCTAAACTTATCAAGTAATTTATATAATGTATACTTAAAATAAATAAGTTTACAACATATAAATTCATATCAAGTAACATAAGTTTATTAGTTAAATTTATAAACTTTATACTTGACAAAGTTATATATAGATATATATTTATATATAACTAAAAAGTATATACATATTTATAAGATGTAAAGTTTATGTAAATATGTTACCACTTACAAAAACTAATCTATACAATGATATCTTTTATAAAAATGAAGGTTATAGTCATTGTAAATATATATATATATATATATATATATATATATATATATATATATATATATATATATATAAAGTTACTGTAGCGCCGAATAGTAAACAAAAAAAATTTAATACTTTTTGCTTTTTATTTTTTTAATTTTATTCTAGATCTAGATCTAGCTTTATAAAAACACATTTCTTTATTTAATACAAATTATGAGCTGATACAATTATTAATATTTTTAGTTTTCTTTTCTTTTTCTTTTTATTTCTTTTATACATTTTTTTATACCAAGTTTTCACCTATAAATACTAGGAAATTCTTTCAAAATCCTTACACCTCAAAAATTAATTCTCACTTGAAGATCATACTCTCAAACCTCTGCAAAAATTATTTTTGTAAGTTCTCTATATTATTTTTATAGTTTTTATTTAGTTTTTATCATATTTTTGTGCTAGTTTTATGTTAAATACCAAATAAATACGAAATTAATTATAATAAATAATGTAAATACATGATAATTAGTATTAAGTATCCTAATGACTATAAAAATTATTTTTATGAATTATACATTCGAATTTATATTTATTAAAAATCAAAAACTGACTTTTTTATATATTCGGTATATATAGATAATGAAGAAATAAATAGTAAACAATTTTATATATTATGTTTTATAATTTTCGCTTGTTCCTTAGGTCATAAAAGTAATTATAAAAATTTATGTTTGATTTATTTGTCATTTTAAATAATTAATTTGTATTTTCTTCTACTTTTGCTACAGTACCGGAAAATCTGTTTTAAAAAGAAAAATAGAATTTAATGATATAACATGTTTATGACTACAATAATCAATGAAAATTACTTAGGAACTAATAAGAAAGTTATAAAAATTATTTTTAGAATTAATAATTATATATTTCTATTTAATTCCGAATTTAAACTAAAAACAATACAAAAGTAGAATTAAATAGTTAACTATTAATATAAATGTACAAATAATTTTTCTAAGCTTAATACACTATATTAGGCATACAAAAATTTTAGATGAATTAATTGAGTTGATATAATAATTATTACTTTATAAACTTTGATTTATCTTGAACCGAAAAAGAAATTAGAAATAAATACTTTTACACCATAACAAAAAATTTATAAATTTTTCCTAAGTTTATTTTGGTCAGTAGAACCTAAGAAAAATATAAAATATGTTGTTAAACTTGTTTATCTATTTATTTGTATTTTAGATATAAAAAAAATTTAATATTTAATACATAAAACTTAATATTTATGTATAAAAAATTTTGATAATGTTTTATACATGTCACTTACTGTTATGAAATCAATAAAACACTTGTTAGCATTTTTAGATAATTATTGGTACTTATATTGACATAAAACTTAAAATTAAACTATACATATTTTAACATATAAGATAAATATATATATATATATATATATATATATATATATATATATATATATATATATATATATATATATATATATATATATATATATACATATTAACTTGATATTAATACATACCCATTCATAAAACACAATTTCTATGTATAACACTTGTTTACCTACTTAAATATATCCTACTTATTATTAGGATTTAAAAACCAAACAATCTTAATAACGATAATACAATCGAACTTAAGTAAATACTTATTGTATAAAGTATTTAAAGTGTTGTATTCCTATACGCACCTAAAAACGTATTGGAACGGTATATTAGATGGGTATAGATCTTGTTCTTTCTCGAGTGGATGGACGCTCGAAAGTCTAGGCGGAGAGTTTGGATTACCGAGTTAAAGGATCCTGTGGCTCAGAAACCTATGACCTGAAAAGGCCATTTTAAATTGAAAGTGTTAGATTGGAAGCTTGTCTAGTATGAAAAGCCTTTCCAAAACGATAAACCTTCTTTAAACTTACTATAAAAGAAAATACTTACACTTATCATAATACGGGCAAAACATCTAAACTATTCTCAACTTATTCTTAGGTTGACTTATTCCGTGCTTCGATCATCCATACTTCCTCTTTAAGGATTACTTTATCTCATCGAATTACTAAGGTGACTTTCATAGCCCCACTCTTATTGCTATAGCACTTTTTATACTTACTGGGGTGAGACACATGCTGCTTTTATACTTTAAACAACTTAGACACAAGTACGAACTTAAACTGTGCTATGACTAGCTTATGCTACTAAGACCCCACAGTGATATTTTTTAATTGCTTTCAGGATAAGGCATTCTTAATTATTGGGGGTAGGCCTATCGGGAGTAACGTCCCCGATACATTTGACCGCGATGTCTTTGTATTACTTAATAATGATTTAAACATGGTGATAAGGTACTGTCAACTTATCATCGGGGCAACAAAACAAACGTTTAGTCTAAAATATCACGAATCAGTACTACTTTTGGATCTGCGTGATCTACTTTTATAACAAATCTTGTGGTCTAAGAACAAACGGTCAATCATATTTATTAAACCTATGAATTTCACTCAACCTTTTTGGTTGACACTTTTAGCATGTTTGTCTCAGGTACTGAATGATCAGGACCTCTATATCTACTGTTTACGTGATGACTTACTTGGCTAGGATCAAGACTTATCGCATATTTACTTTTCTGCATTTGAACAATTTATAATTCTTGTAACGACATTATTAATCCTTCCGCTGCAAATTTGGTTTTATTCATATAGTATTTGTTCTCATTTTATAATATATTGGTATGTATTATGATATTGAATCACATTTCGCCCAGGCCCTAACTGGGGGTGTGACACAATGTATGATATGAGTTTAAAGTTCGGGCGTTCGATACCATGTCATATATGTGTGTGGGCGTGTAGCGTTGGTTTAAAGTTCGGGCGTTCGATACCACATTACACGTGACGGGTGGGTTTAAAGTTCGGGCATTTAATACCACTCCGGGGTTGGTGCTTGATAATGCTAAAAACGAACATATATTTCATAGCATTATTCCTCAAGAAAGACAAGCTTTTAGTTGCAATTGTTCTATTTACAAGAGATATTAGTTTAAATAATAAAAGGTGAAGACAAAAGACAGATTCGACGAATTGAAGACGCAAACGACCAAAAAGCTCAAAAGTACAAAAGACAATCAAAAAGGTTCCAATTATTGATAAAAAACGTCTCGAAATCACAAGAGTACAAGATTCAAAACGCAAAGTACAAGATATTAAATTGTACGCGAGGACGTTCGAAAATCCGGAACCGGGACTAGAGTCAACTCTTAACGCTCGACGCAACGGACTAAAAATTACAAGTTAACTATGTATATAAATATAATATAATATATAATTAATTATATTAATTATATATATATTATATATATATAATAAAAACCGTCGGCAGCAAGAAACTCCAAGGGTGTGAGCTGTAAATATCTCTCCGCGACTCGCGGAGTTTTAAGGCCATTTTGCCGCGAGTCGCGGAGCCCCAATTTTCAACCCTGGCTATAAAGCAACCCGAATTCTGATCAAAAAACACAATCTTTTTTCTCTTCCTCTTCATACGTAAATATAATTATATTTATAATTTATATTTTAATTTTAATTATAATTCTAATAATAAGGGTATGTTAGCGAATATTGTAAGGGTGTAAGTCGAAATTCTGTCCGTGTAACGCTACGCTATTTTTAATCATTGTAAGTTATGTTCAACCTTTTTATATTAATGTCTCGTAGCTAAGTTATTATTATGCTTATTTAAAACGAAGTAATCATGATGTTGGACTAATTACTAAAATTGGGTAATTGGGCTTTGTACCATAATTGGGGTTTGGACAAAAGAACGACACTTGTGGAAACTAGACTATGGGCTATTAATGGGCTTTATATTTGTTTAACTAAATGAAAGTTTGTTAATGTTAATATAAAGATTTACAATTGGGCGTCCCTATAAATTACCATATACACTCGATCGGACACGATGGGCGGGGTATTTATATGTACGAATAATCGTTCATTTAACCGGACACGGGAATGGATTAATAGCCACTAGAATAATTAAAACAGGGGTGAAATTACATTCAAGGGTAATTGGTGTAATTGTTAACAAAGTAGTAAAACCTTGGTTTACACGCAGTCGATAACCTGGTGTATTCATTAAACAAAGTATTAAAACCTTGTTACAATTCGAATCCCCAATTAGTTGGAATATTTATCTTCGGGTATAATAATAATTTGACAAGGACACTTGCAATTTATATTTATGACTGATGGACTGTTATGGACAAAAACCAGACGGACATATTGAATAATCCAGGACAAAGGACAATTAACCCATGGGCATAAAACTAAAATCAACACGTCAAACATCATGATTACGGAAGTTTAAATAAGCATAATTCTTTTATTTCATATTTTATTTCCTTTATTTTATATTTAATTGCACTTCTAATTATCGCACTTTTATTTATTGTTATTTTATTTAATCGCACTTTTAATTATCGTACTTTTAATTATCGCAATTTAATTTTATCGCATTTTTATTCGCAATTTCATTATCGTTATTTACTTTACGCTTTAATTTTAAGTCTTGTATTTATTTTATATTTTACA
Organism: Rutidosis leptorrhynchoides; assembly: GCF_046630445.1. Taxonomy (NCBI): domain Eukaryota; kingdom Viridiplantae; phylum Streptophyta; class Magnoliopsida; order Asterales; family Asteraceae; genus Rutidosis; species Rutidosis leptorrhynchoides. Next base: position 12,248,961 of record NC_092334.1, read on the forward strand.
TTAGGTTTTAACTGCGACTAAAGTTTTAAAATCGACAAACCGGTCATTAAACGGTAAAAACCCCCCTTTATAATAATAATATTACTTATATATATATTTGTATTTTTATAAAAGTAAACTAATACAGCGTTGAGCTTTGTTTAAAGATTTCCCTGTGGAACGAACCGGACTTACTAAAAACTACACTACTGTACGATTAGGTACACTGCCTATAAGTGTTGTAGCAAGGTTTAAGTATATCCATTCTATAAATAAATAAATATCTTGTGTAAAATTGTATCGTATTTAATAGTATTTTCTGCTAAAATTTAATAGTATTTTATACCCCTCTGCTTTGACATCAAGTATTTTTTGGCGCCGCTGCCGGGGAACTATCTTAAAAGCCGGAAGCGCAACGCTAATATAAAAAAAAAAAAAAAAGATTTTTAGTTACTTTTATTAAAAGTCGTTTTTGTAAAAATACGTTTTAATTATTCAAAAATATAAAAAGAAAAACAAAAATATAAGCATTTTTAAGATTTTGTTAAATATTTAAGTTTTATAGGTTTCTTTATTTCTATTTTAGTTTATAAAAATATAAATTTTATTAAACATCTTTTATTTATTTAAAAAAAAAAAAAACAGAAAACATAAAATAAAAAAAAAATAATAAAGAAAAACGCGTAAAAAGTAAAACCTGTCAACTGAATTCCTGAACCCCGCGACTCGCGGGGTTTTCTTCTCTCTTTGCCGCGACTCGCGGAGACTTTCTGACACACGGACAAAAACCCTAATCAAGCATTGATTACGGGTTTTAATTTATTATTATTATTATTAAAACTTAATTATTATTATTATTATTTTTAATTTTAGTTTTATTTTTACTTTTTATTTATTTATGTATTTAGTATTAATTAAGTTTAATTAAATTGTAAAATTAGTAATTTTATTAAATAAATAATATAAAAATAATATTTTTATAAAAATTGTACTTTTTACAACTTTTTGTATATTTTTATATTTTGTACCTTTTTAATCGTTGTAGCGTAATATTTGTATTTTTAGCTCATATTTAATTTTAAACTTAGTTTTTGCTATAGTTATTTTTACTCCTAGATTTTTAGGCTTTGCCGTAAAACTCTTTTAAGTGCTTTTTCTTTAGACTAAGATTTAGGTGTTTTAGAATTTTGCGACGCCTTTTTAAGTTTTAGTTTCTTTTTAAGTTATTTTCATTTGGGATTTAGTTTTTCCTTGTAAGCTTTAATATTTTTAGACCTTTTACTATGTATCAATTATCATTCCAATTAGTAATTTCAATTTGCGATTATAATTTTAAGTTAGTTGTAGTAATAAGGTTAAATTAGTTAAGTATTTTTAAGTTTTTATAAGTTTCTTTTATTTTTCCGTCGTCTTTTATTTTTCAACCATTTTTTCTCTTTTTCGACCTTTTGCGACGAACTCTTTTTCTCTCTTATTTCTCGCCATTCTAGTTTTTAGGACTTAGAATTTTTTCTACTTCTTATCTAAATTTCTTAAAATTACGAAAATTTATTTTAAGTGGTTAAATTGATAGACATCAAAATTTTCTGGTTCGTAGTAATAGTTGGATTTGTACGTGGACCGGGTTATTGGAGCCAAACAGTCCTCAATTATATTGAGACCAAACGAATCCTGCCCCTCTGCTGCATCTTTTGGCTATTCGAAACGTGGGCAAAATCAGAAAAGTCTATTGATTGGATAACTTATTATAATTTTTCTTTCCTTTTAAAAACTAATAGGATATTCAGTGAATGCACCGAGCAAGACGTTCACCACCTTTTGTACGTTCACCACCTGTAACTCGATCAAGACATCGTTTAACAAATATAACCGCCGTTGATTTTTCTTTAGAATCGTCATCCAGTCGACCAAGTACTTCAGTTCAAATTTCCGATAATCCATTTTTTGAACCCAACCTCACAATTGAGAATCCAGAAAATATTCAGGAACGGTTCGTAGATCCTGAACCATTAAACTTTCCTCCGGAACCACCAATCATTCAAACAGAGATTGTTGAGGAACGAACTATTAAATCAGAATCATCTATTGATACCGATTCAACAAATTCAATTATGGAGAATCTGGAACCTTTAAGTATGGAAGACCGAATGAGAGCTAAACGCACTGGCCAAGGTCACGCAATTACTCATCCAGACATTAATGCGCCAGATTATGAAATCAAAGGACAAATTTTACACATGGTGACTAATCAATGCCAATTTAGTGGTGCGCCGAAGGAAGATCCAAATGAACATCTACGTACCTTTAATAGGATCTGCACACTATTTAAAATACGAGAAGTGGAGGATGAACAGATATATCTCATGTTATTTCCCTGGACTTTAAAGGGAGAAGCCAAAGATTGGTTGGAATCGTTACCTGAAGGGGCGATTGATACATGGGATGTTTTAATTGATAAATTTCTTAAACAATTCTTTCCTGCATCTAAAGCCGTAAGACTTCAAGCAGAAATTGTTACGTTCACACAGAAGCCAAATGAAACTCTATATGAGGCGTGGACAAGATATGGAAAGTTACTAAGAGGATGTCCGCAACATGGTTTAGACACCTGTCAAATAGTACAAATATTCTACCGAGGATGCGACATCACTACAAGAAAAGATATAGATATAGCAGCTGGTGGTTCTATTATGAAGAAAACCGAAACTGATGCTTACAAAATTATTGATAATACTGCTTCCCACTCACATGAGTGGCACCAAGAAAAAGATATCATTAGATCATCTAAAGCAGCTAGAGCCGATTCTAGCCATGACTTAGATTCCATTTCAGCAAAGATAGATGCTTTCGAGAGACGAATGGAAAAGATGACTAAGGATATTCACTCAATACGAATTAGTTGTGAGCAGTGTGGAGGACCACATTTGACAAAAGATTGTCTCAGTATTGAATTAACAATGGAACAAAGAGAGAATATTTCATACATAAACCAAAGGCCTGGAAATAATTATCAGAATAATTATCAACCGCCAAGACCGATTTACAATCAAAACCAGAATTATAACCGAAATATTCCATACAACAACCAACAAGGTCCTAGCAATCAACAAGTATCCAATAATACTTACAATCAGCAAAGACCGAATTTTCAAAACAAACCACCACAACAAACCGATGATAAAAAGCCGAATTTAGAAGATATGATGACGAAGCTAGTTAAAACTCAAACGCAGTTTTTCACATCTCAAAAACAAACCAATGAACAAAATGCTCAAGCATTTAGAAATCAACAAGCTTCTATTCAAAATCTGGAACAAGAAGTAAGTAACCTAGCAAGGTTAATAGGTGAAAGAAAACCGGGAAGTTTACCAAGCGATACAAATGCTAACCCCCGGAATGAAACAGCTAAAGCTATTACCACAAGAAGTGGTACAACACTTAAACCACCTGAAATACCTGTAACTTCTGATGAAACTATTCCTACTACACAAGAACCACAACCTGATCAAGATAAGGAAAAAGAACCGGTAGTTGAAAAGGTTAATAAAGATAACACAGTTAAGGATAAACCTTATGTTAAACCATACCAACCACCACTTCCTTACCCGAGTAAAATGAAGAAAGAGAAACTTGAAGCCGAGCAATCCAAATTCTTGGATATGTTTAAACAGATAAATGTAAATCTTCCTTTCATTGATGTGATTTCAGGAATGCCAAGATATGCTAAATTCTTGAAAGATCTAATCACGAATAGAAAGAAAATGGAAGAACTCTCGGCTGTTACTATAAATGCTAATTGTTCAGCAGTGCTGTTGAATAAGATACCAGAAAAACTATCTGATCCAGGAAGTTTCACAATTCCATGTTTTCTGGGTAGTCTTAGTTCAATAGAAGCATTGGCAGACTTAGGTGCTAGTATAAATCTAATGCCGTATTCACTATACGCTAAACTAGACCTTGGAGAATTGAAACCAACCAAAATAAGCATACAACTAGCCGATAGATCAATAAAATATCCTAGAGGGATAATGGAGAACATGCTAGTTAAAGTTGGTACTTTAGTATTTCCAGTAGATTTTGTTGTTTTGGACATGGAAGAAGATTCTCAAGTTCCTCTCATATTAGGAAGACCATTCTTAAACACGGCTAAAGCAATGATAGACGTGTTCGGTAAGAAACTGACCCTAAGTATAGAGGATGAGAGTGTTACCTTTTCAGTTGATAGAGCAATGCAACAACCACAATCTGCAGATGATACATGTTATTATATTCAAACTATAGATGCACATGCAGAATTATTAGAAGAATTTCCAGAATTACAAGGAACAGGAGAATGTTCTTTAGGAGAAAGTAATGAACCAATTGATGAAGCTGAAATGTTAGCTACACTTATAGCTAATGGATATGAACCAACAACAGAAGAAATTCAAATGCTAAAAGAAGAAGACAGATATCGATATAAATCATCGATAGAAGAACCTCCGAAATTAGAGTTAAAGCCACTTCCAAACCATTTGGAATACGCTTATTTACATGGTGAATCTGAATTACCTGTAATAATATCGTCTTCTCTTACTGAAAATGAGAAATCACAACTCATTTCTGTGTTGAAAGCTCATAAACCAGCCATTGCATGGAAGATTCATGATATTAAAGGAATAAGTCCTTCGTATTGCACACATAAAATCCTTATGGAAGAAGGTCATAAAACGTATGTGCAACTCCAACGAAGACTAAATCCTAATATGCAAGATGTAGTTAAGAAAGAGATTATTAAACTGCTAGATGCAGGTTTGATATATCCAATTTCTGATAGTCCATGGGTAAGCCCAGTTCAATGCGTACCTAAGAAGGGTGGCATGACTGTCATCACAAATGAGAAAAATGAGCTTATTCCTACTAGGACTGTAACAGGATGGCGTGTATGTATTGATTATAGAAAATTAAATGACGCCACCAGAAAAGATCACTTTCCCTTACCTTTCATAGATCAAATGTTGGAAAGATTAGCCGGAAATAGTTACTATTGTTTTCTAGATGGATTTTCCGGATATTTTCAAATTCCAATAGCACCCGAAGATCAAGAGAAAACCACATTTACGTGCCCTTATGGTACTTTTGCTTACAAACGCATGCCATTTGGACTTTGTAACGCCCCTGCAACCTTTCAAAGGTGTATGATGGCGATTTTTCATGACATGATAGAAGAATGCATGGAAGTATTCATGGATGACTTTTCAGTCTTCGGTGATACATTTAAATCATGTCTAGTTAATCTGGAACGAATGCTAATTAGATGCGAAAAATCAAATCTAGTACTTAATTGGGAGAAATGCCATTTCATGGTTAAAGAAGGCATCGTTCTTGGACATAAAATTTCAAAAGAAGGGATTGAAGTGGATAGAGCTAAAGTAGATGTAATTGCTAAACTTCCACATCCCACCAATGTTAGAGGAGTTAGGAGTTTTCTAGGGCATGCCGGTTTTTACCGACGTTTCATAAAAGATTTTTCTAAAATTGCCACTCCTATGAATAAACTCCTAGAAAAGGATGCGCCATTCATCTTTTCAGATGAATGTATCAAATCTTTTAATATTCTTAAAGAAAAACTCACTAATGCACCGATCATGATAACACCAAATTGGAGTCTACCATTTGAACTAATGTGCGATGCAAGTGATTTTGCAATGGGAGCCGTTTTAGGACAAAGGATTGAAAAACGATTTCAACCTATATATTATGCTAGTAAGACGTTACAAGGAGCACAAACGAACTATACAACTACTGAAAAAGAACTCCTTGCTATTGTCTTTGCTTTTGACAAATTTCGATCATATCTCGTTCTAGCAAAAACGGTGGTCTATACCGACCATTCTGCTCTTAGATACCTATTTTCAAAACAAGATGCTAAACCAAGATTAATCCGTTGGATCTTACTCTTACAAGAGTTTGATATTGAAATCCGAGATAAAAAAGGAGCAGAAAATCTCGCCGCTGATCATCTTTCTCGTCTTGAAAATCCCGAATTAGAAGTTCTAAATGAATCGGCCATACAAGACAACTTTCCTGATGAATATCTATTGAAGATAGATTATAAAGAAATCCCATGGTTTGCAGACTATGCAAACTACTTAGTTTGTGGATTCCTTGAAAAAGGATTATCGTACCAAAGACGAAAGAAATTCTTCAGTGATATAAAACACTATTTCTGGGAAGATCCACATCTGTTTAAAAGTTGTCCCGATGGAATGATACGCCGATGTGTATTTGGAGATGAAGCTAGTAAAATTTTAAACCATTGTCACACAGGACCAACAGGAGGGCATTATGGGCCTCAACTAACAGCAAGAAAAGTTTATGAAGCTGGATTCTATTGGCCTACAATTTACAAAGATGCACACCTTCTTTGCAAATCCTGTGATGCATGTCAAAGGACCGGAAAAATAAGTCAACGTGATGAAATGCCACAAAATGTCATCCAAGTATGTGAAGTATTTGACATTTGGGGTATTGACTTTATGGGTCCATTTCCAAAATCTCATAATAATTTATATATACTCGTAGCCATTGATTATGTATCTAAATGGGCGGAAGCACAAGCTCTCCCAACTAACGATGCACGAGTTGTAGTCAACTTTTTAAAACGTCTTTTTGCAAGGTTTGGAACACCGAAAGCTTTAATAAGTGATCGGGGTACTCATTTTTGTAATAATCAACTTGAGAAAGTTCTTAAAAGATATGGAGTAACTCATAAAATCTCCACCGCATATCATCCACAAACAAGTGGACAAGTTGAAAATACAAACCGAGCTTTAAAACGTATTCTAGAGAAAACCGTAGGATCAAATCCGAAGGAATGGTCCATTAAATTGGAGGATGCACTCTGGGCTTTTAGAACAGCCTACAAAACTCCAATTGGAACCACACCTTTTAGACTTGTGTATGGAAAAGCATGTCATCTTCCAGTAGAAATTGAACACAAAGCATTTTGGGCTTTGAAGACATGTAATCTTGATTTACATGAAGCCGGACGTCTACGATTAAGTCAACTAAACGAATTAGAAGAATTAAGACATGAAGCATACGATAATTCGTTAATCTATAAAGAAAGAACGAAAAAATGGCATGATAAAAGAATCAGAAGTTCAAAAGAATTCAAAGAAGGAGACAGAGTTCTTCTTTTCAATTCACGATTCAAGCTATTTCCTGGAAAATTGAAATCAAGATGGTCTGGACCATTCATAGTCAAAAGAGTTTTCCCATACGGAACGATAGAATTAATAAATTCAAATGGGATTGAATTTAAAGTTAATGGTCACAGAGTTAAACATTACATACATGGTCCGGTGGAAGTCGACAACGAAGTTAATCACAATTTCGACACCACAGCTAACTAAGTGTGGGGAGAATCAAGTCTTTAAAGGATAATATGTATTTCTATTAGAGTTAGATTGTCTGTTTTCGTGTAGTTCTCGAAAATGGAACACGTATGGTCTTTCCCTAGCAGACCCTAAAGAACTAGTCTTCTCCCCCCATTCTGAATTTTTATTTTTTTTAGGTTTTTACAAAATGAAGACTGCCTGTGAACTAAACCATGGTCTAATGCTACACGCTTTGATCACTAAACGTAATAATGACATACTCCCGAGTGAAATAGTATCAGTAATCAGAGAAAGAATGGACGGAGTTAGAAAAGGATCCAGATGCGAAGATAATAAGTTACAATTTGGTAAAGGAAAATCAAAATCCGCAGCAAAAAGAAGAGCACGACACCTAGAACGATGTCACAAATGCGGAAAATGGTCACATGGAGGTAAATGTTCAAATAATCAAACCTATTCAAATACCGAATTTGTTACTTTATGCAGAGACGGACCGTTCATATGTTTAGAAGAAAAGACAATGAATGCTCGAGGTTACGCCTATGCAGCCATGGAAAACCAATTAAACCGACTATCTTATGAATATAATAGATCATATAACTAAGAAATCTATTTCACAGGTATGTCTGTACAGTTTTTATTTTTATTTTTATTTTTAACCTTTTGATAATAAACGCTAATTTGTTCGCTAAAAAGTATTAAATTGGTATTGAATAAAATTAGGTTTGGCGACCGAAATTATTGATATCGTTCAAAAATTTATTACATCACTGCGAAATTTAACGTTTATTCTTAAGGTATAAATATCTTTAATCAATCAAACCAAAATATTTCAAAAATTCGTCATGAGTTAAATTAGGTCTTGGAACCGAAATTACTTTACCGAAAAGAGGGGCGCATATTTTTGATAATATTTGATTGATTAAAGTGGGATAAAAAGACAAAAAGATTTTTAATTTTATTTTTACCATATTTTTAAAAAATTAATATTTAAATCTTAAATTAATATTGTAAACTTTGTAAAAACAATATTTTTAAAATTATAAATATTTGAAAAATTAATATAAGTTTGGTATGAATTTATAAATTTTTAAATTAAGTTTGGTGTGAATTTTTAATTTTTAAAATATTAATTTTTAATTTTATGCATTTTAAATTTTGAGTTTGGTGTGAATTTTTAATATTAATTTTGAATTTTATATTTAAGTTGTGTGAATTTAAAAACAAAAATTTACTTTATCTCATTAAGTTAAAAATATGATTTTTAAAATTCGTCGTAAGTTGAAGACTAGGTCTTTGAACCGAAATTGCTTTACCCGAGGGAGGGACGAGAACTTTTATTATCAATATTTTTAATCTTGTTGATTTAAAGTATGCCAAAAACATTAAAAAAAACCAAAAATCTTAGCTTTTAAAACAATCGCTACAAAAAGACAAATTTTAAAATTTTGTCGAAGGACGGACTAGGACATCAATCCGAAACGACCTCGTCCTAAATAACAAGGGAAACAAAATTTTAAAATTAATTTCTTAATTGTTTTATAAGTTAAAGATTATATATAAAAAAAAAAAAAGGGTAAACTCCGCGACTCGCGGAGTTTGCAGGGCAAAACCTCCGCGAGTCGCGGAGGGACAAAATTACAGAAAAAAATATAACAAGCTGCACGAACTGATCACTCTCTCACACACAAAAACACCCAAATACAGCTCGAAAAGAACCCGAAAAACCCGAAAATCACCCCCAAAAATCTCAATTTTTAACCGTTAATCACCAAATTTTTTGCTAAAATCATGTTGAGAAGGATGATATCTAAGAACTACTCAAGAAAAACGGTAAATTTCTACACCTAAACACCATTTAATTCGAATTTTAGTGTTCTTGAGCTATTTTTCCCCAATTTGATTTTGATACTTTTTAGTGTAATTAAGCTTAAATTGTTTATGTATTATGCTTGTATAACCTAGATTGATGCTGTTTAACATGATTAGAAGCCTTAAACTTCAAATTTTGAATAATCTAGGGTTTGTGTTCTTGAGCAATTTGGGGCTTTTTGATATAAACAGGTTATGGCCGATTTTTGTCATGAATTGTTGCTAAATTGAGTAGTGTAACATGTCTAGGTAGTTAAATGATCCAAACTTTGAGCCTAAACATGATTTTGAGAATTAAAGTGGACTTTTTCAAGTCCAAAATTCATGAACTTGATTTTTGAAAGATAATGCCATTTGAGACTTGTTTGATTGATAGTAATGATTATTTTGACATGTTATTTAAGTTGAATGCTTATGAACTTGGTAAAAATTTTCGTATATGTTTATTTGAAAAAGTATAGATTTGATAAAAATGTGAAAATAAGCTTAAGTTTGATATAAATTGATAATGTCATTGTAATTATTTTGATTGATGATTTTGCTGACACTAATGCATATTTGGATGCACAAAATTTGTGTTTGATGTGTTTTGCAGAATGAAAGGGGTGAATCTTCATCCCAAGCCCGCCATGCTCCTGCTGAGAACTTGGAACAACAGGAGGTAGATAACTACTACAAGCAGGATGTACCTCATCCAGTCATTACCTTTTCAGATATGCACTTGGAACAGTTGCACCCGAACCTGAGATTTGACAGACTTTGGATAGATTATCCAAAATATCAACGGGGTTTGCATACTCTTCATTCCAAGGTTGTTGAGGTACCGAGGGTCATAGAATGGGGACCCTTGGAAGCTGTAGAATTGGCCGGGCCAATTAGGGAATTACTGGTACAGAGGTATGGTAATTCTTCTTTTAATGACTGGATATGTTTATTCACCATACACAGACCTGTAAATAAAGTATGGTGTGAAGAGTTGTTATGTAGTATAGAGTTGAATGATCAGGTAGCTAGTTTAACCGATCGTTCTTTTATTAGATTTTTGTTAGGCGGTTCGATGCGCCACATGTCTTTACTAGACATGGCTCAGGCTTTACGTATATATACGCCTGAGGAGTTAGCGTCTGCCGATTGTAGAGGATTGATACTAAACGGTAGGAAAATAGATGAAAATTTTGATACACACGGTGTGTGGAGTCAAATGACAAGCCATCACCGTTTTAAAGGGGGAAACTACTCTTATTTGGATATAGATAGAGCCGAATTAAGAGTAATACATAGGTTTTTAGCTAATTCGATTACACAAAGGGGTAAAAACAAAGAAAAGGTAAATGAACAAGATTTGTTTTACCATATGTGTATTCGAGACCCACACAGCGCTGTAAGTATACCATATTGTGTGGGTTATTATTTATCAGCTATGGTTCGGGGGATGCGTCCACATAGCATAATAGGAGGTGGTATTTTTATTACTTTGATTGGTGAATATCTCGGTGTGGATATAAGTCGGGGGGGATTATTAGTAGAAGAGCCGGAACCCCGCGACACTATAGGTTTAAATGTATACCATGGTGCGAAAGTTTTGAAGCGGCGAAATAACGCCGCAGTACGATACAATGGTAGACATCCACAGGTAGAGAGAAACCAGGAACAAGGTAATGTAGGAGGGGGGAATGAGATGCAAGAAATGCATAGGTTTATAGCTTCTCAGGAATAGGAAAATGCTAGACAGAGAGCATTTGAAGATTGGCAAGTTCATCAGAACCAGATCATAGCGCATTGCCAACATATAGGTAGAAACTATATTCCTACACCGAAACCCGTCTTCCCTCCTTGGTCGATAGAGATGCAGCCACCATATCCTACGTATGACCCTGCCGAAGCATTCTATAGCACTTATGGTTATGCGTGGAACCCCTATTGGTACCAATATCATCCTTAGTTTACTTATTATTTTTCTTTTATTATTATTTTGTAATTTGTAATTATTGATATGTTTAATACTTTTGTTAATATTGTAATCATTTTTATAATTATCTAACTTTTATTCTTAGATTTTAATAATTTTTGAATGTGGGGTAATAAACCAAACTTCAAAAATATGTATATATGTTTGCAGTTTATCTTATGTACAAAACAGGGTAAAACAACGCATTTTCAAAGACTGGCATTAAGTTCAGCAAAAGCAACTAATTTTGACGACAAGATGCAAAATACATGTGAAATATCAACAAGACGGAATGAACAAATGATGTGCACCATTTATCATTCAGCAAACAAACGCCAATATATTTGGAAACTTTGGTAAAAATTTAATCATTTTCACACAAATCACCCTCAATAATTTAAATTGTTACTGATTTCTTGCAAATGAGGGCATTGCAAGATCTTAAGTGTGGGAAGGGGTTAAATTCTTTCGGATTTTAAAAAAAAATTTTATATTAAACACTTGGTTACCATTAAAAATACTAGTAAAGCAGTAGTTGTATTAGAATCTAGTGCTCTCTGATAAAAAAGAACAGCCCTAGTCTTATATACTGACTACCCAATTCTAGTAAAATTTTTCAAAATTTTCAATTAAATGAATTAAAATCATGTTTATACATATTTATGAACGATAAAACTAGGTTTTAACACCGAAATTATTGTTACCTCGGAAAGGACATAAATTGAGAAACAAACTAAAATGTTAAAATTCATTTAAAATGGAATAGAGGACGATAAAAAGAAAAATAAAAAGCCAAGTGTGGGAAAATTTACCAAGTTATTTTAAACATATGTCACATATATTTGTAACAAATAACTGAAAATACTTTTGCTTTGGACTAAACTAAACTGTTTTACCCAATAAAAGAAAAGAAGAGATGGATCTACACGATGAATCAATTCCATCATTAAAAGGAAGTAAAGTCTTCCGAAAAAGAAACGCGCTTCTTGATTTAGGTCATGAAGTTGTCGTCCAGACCAGCTGTAGGTTGACGAAAAATCTAGAAAAGTCATCACTAAAATCAGCAGGAAATCCACGGACCTCAGCATAAAACAGGGTCGCCAAGTGGTCAGATTTATCCTAACCATGAGAAGGATTTATCTCGTACAATGGGGAGGCACCGTGCAAATTAGCTGGATAAGACTAATGAATCAGATCCCCAGAAAGGATAATCTCCTTAAAGATTAAAAATCAGCTTTTAAGCCTGATATTACTCAATCCTTGAGATTGACCTTAAAGATTGAGAATTCAAACTCATGGAATTCAATGATATCTAAACTCGAGCTTGAACGAGAAAATATTTTGATCAAAAATACAAACCGATTTGTTTTCTGAAAACCCATTTTCAATGCGTTCATTACCATTGAACGTAAAATCCTAGGAATTCACCTGGAATTCATTAGGTCACCTGAACTAAATCGGGTGTCAACCGTAAGAACGGTGGTTGCATAGCATGGTCAAAGACAGGACCTTGTGCCAGACCGAAAAATTATAAGGGTGAGCTTTACTATTGCTCCTACCAAGGATAGTAATTGCGTCCGACACGTTATAGACCATAATCAAAAGCATGTCACGGAACATTGCCTTAACAGTTGCTTGTTCAACGCTTTCCTTGACAACCGGACGGTAGTTTGCCGAAAGGTAATATACGGGACAAGTAAACTGGACGTGTTGCTTTCCAAATACAAGGTTAGCAAGTGGGTGACACAAAACCGCAAGTTTTGAGCTAAAGTTTTCAAATTTGAAACCCACCAAACCCACAAAAATATTTTGCAAACACCGGTAAAGGGTTATTCCGGAAAACTTATCTAGGGTAAAAACTAGATTTAATTTTCAAAAGATCAAATGTTTTCATAAAGATCCAATTTCCTTAATGGATCTAAATTTTTATAGTCATGTGGGACTGTAAACCATATCGTTACTACCATTGTTTATACCGCCGTATAGAAATCACTGATGTACAAAGTGTGAAGAATAAAGAAGTGATCCTAGTATTTCAAGACGATATTGCTTGAGGACAAGCAACGCTCAAGTGTGGGAATATTTGATAATGCTAAAAACGAACATATATTTCATAGCATTATTCCTCAAGAAAGACAAGCTTTTAGTTGCAATTGTTCTATTTACAAGAGATATTCGTTTAAATAATAAAAGGTGAAGACAAAAGACAGATTCGACGAATTGAAGACGCAAACGACCAAAAAGCTCAAAAGTACAAAAGACAATCAAAAAGGTTCCAATTATTGATAAAAAACGTCTCGAAATCACAAGAGTACAAGATTCAAAACGCAAAGTACAAGATATTAAATTGTACGCGAGGACGTTCGAAAATCCGGAACCGGGACTAGAGTCAACTCTTAACGCTCGACGCAACGGACTAAAAATTACAAGTTAACTATGTATATAAATATAATATAATATATAATTAATTATATTAATTATATATATATTATATATATATAATAAAAACCGTCGGCAGCAAGAAACTCCAAGGGTGTGAGCTGTAAATATCTCTCCGCGACTCGCGGAGTTTTAAGGCCATTTTGCCGCGAGTCGCGGAGCCCCAATTTTCAACCCTGGCTATAAAGCAACCCGAATTCTGATCAAAAAACACAATCTTTTTTCTCTTCCTCTTCATACGTAAATATAATTATATTTATAATTTATATTTTAATTTTAATTATAATTCTAATAATAAGGGTATGTTAGCGAATATTGTAAGGGTGTAAGTCGAAATTCTGTCCGTGTAACGCTACGCTATTTTTAATCATTGTAAGTTATGTTCAACCTTTTTATATTAATGTCTCGTAGCTAAGTTATTATTATGCTTATTTAAAACGAAGTAATCATGATGTTGGACTAATTACTAAAATTGGGTAATTGGGCTTTGTACCATAATTGGGGTTTGGACAAAAGAACGACACTTGTGGAAACTAGACTATGGGCTATTAATGGGCTTTATATTTGTTTAACTAAATGAAAGTTTGTTAATGTTAATATAAAGATTTACAATTGGGCGTCCCTATAAATTACCATATACACTCGATCGGACACGATGGGCGGGGTATTTATATGTACGAATAATCGTTCATTTAACCGGACACGGGAATGGATTAATAGCCACTAGAATAATTAAAACAGGGGTGAAATTACATTCAAGGGTAATTGGTGTAATTGTTAACAAAGTAGTAAAACCTTGGTTTACACGCAGTCGATAACCTGGTGTATTCATTAAACAAAGTATTAAAACCTTGTTACAATTCGAATCCCCAATTAGTTGGAATATTTATCTTCGGGTATAATAATAATTTGACAAGGACACTTGCAATTTATATTTATGACTGATGGACTGTTATGGACAAAAACCAGACGGACATATTGAATAATCCAGGACAAAGGACAATTAACCCATGGGCATAAAACTAAAATCAACACGTCAAACATCATGATTACGGAAGCTTAAATAAGCATAATTCTTTTATTTCATATTTTATTTCCTTTATTTTATATTTAATTGCACTTCTAATTATCGCACTTTTATTTATTGTTATTTTATTTAATCGCACTTTTAATTATCGTACTTTTAATTATCGCAATTTAATTTTATCGCATTTTTATTCGCAATTTCATTATCGTTATTTACTTTACGCTTTAATTTTAAGTCTTGTATTTATTTTATATTTTACATTAGGTTTTAACTGCGACTAAAGTTTTAAAATCGACAAACCGGTCATTAAACGGTAAAAACCCCCCTTTATAATAATAATATTACTTATATATATATTTGTATTTTTATAAAAGTAAACTAATACAGCGTTGAGCTTTGTTTAAAGATTTCCCTGTGGAACGAACCGGACTTACTAAAAACTACACTACTGTACGATTAGGTACACTGCCTATAAGTGTTGTAGCAAGGTTTAAGTATATCCATTCTATAAATAAATAAATATCTTGTGTAAAATTGTATCGTATTTAATAGTATTTTCTGCTAAAATTTAATAGTATTTTATACCCCTCTGCTTTGACATCAGTGCTATACTTCGTTGTACACTAACAGTTGTTGGGAACACCGATGGGAAATTCGAAGTACCATTCCCTTGTACTATTGGTTAACCATGGTTATGTGTTGTAGTGTAGCATATTATATTGTTCGAATTGTATATGCTATTGTTTGTGCTAGCTTGTGGTCTTGGAGATTTAGCGTTATACTTTGCGTTGGTATGCCATATAAATTGCTAACGTGTATGAGGTAATTGTGTATGTGATTGCAAGTAAGTAGGTTATATATGTATGTATATAATTATTGCATTCACTAAGCGTTAGCTTACCCTCTCGTTGTTTACCTTTTTAGGATCCGGCTTGGATAAGGGCAAAGGTATTCGCTTGGATCAGTGGCTCTCGGGGGTTTTAGATTTTGGAAGTTCGACCAAGATTTGGGTAGTTTAACCCCAAACACCATGCTCTATGTGTCGTTTGGTACTTAAACTTTTGTGGTCGGAACTTGTATTTTTGAACGAAATTTGTGAAACGGTTCGTTTTGGGCTCGGTGTTGTAAAACTAGTTTTTATTGTGGAAATCTATTAGTTTTACTTATATTGATGTATTATGAAAATTGGTTTCATTGAAAAGTGTTGGGAAGCGGGTTTTTTGCTCGTGTGTAAATGAAAAGTTATCAGTACAATTTAGTTCATTTGGACGCCATCCAAAAGCTTAGGACGACGTCCTGGTCTTCAATACTGGATGCCGTCCAGATAATTGGACGCCGTTCAGATACACTGCTTCACAAAAGTTTTTTTTTGGTTCGTGTTTTTTGTTTATCGAGGGTTGGGTCGTTACAAGTGGTATCAGAGCATGGTCTAAGGGATTTAGGTGACTTGAGATAGGCGCCTAGACTTAGACTTTTGTGTTGTTGTATTATATGCGGGACTTGTAGGGCTAATGGTCGGTGCGGGTTTTGATTAGTTCTTTGATGCATGGGTGGACTAACTATGCTTATGTTATGACATTACTAATCATTCGTTATTGTTTTGAACATCGAGCAAGATGGTTGTGATACGTTTGAGCATGGCACGGCATGTGAGCGTAATAGTGAGTCGCGACCACTATTACGGTTGCAAGTCAAGTCAAGCGAGGACGTGCGACAAGCATTGAGCTAGGTGTGGTGTGCGTGCGGTAATATGCGTATGTATATAGATATGTATATGTATTGTTTTGTGGGAAATGTCTAAACCGTTTCGATTTTTAGAATGAAGATGAGGAATGGAACGGAGACAAGCAACGGTGGTGCTCCTCTACTCGAGGAGGCGGACGAAATGACCACAAAAATAGAAGCCGCTCTAGAAAACTATGTTTTGGTTTTCTCTCGGAAGGTTAAGCAACTACTCGAAGAGTCAGTTTCGGAACATATTGTCGATATGATTCGAGAACAAATGGCCGATGCCTTCAAGGAAGAAGTTGAAAGGAGGTTTCCTATACCTCAAAATGGGGGCGAGTTGGAGTTTAGCTATAAGAACTTTTTGGAGACTAAGCCTCCTCACTTTCACGGGGATCCCGACCCCATGAAAAGTGCGGCTTGGATCTCCCATGTTGAAGGTTGTTTTCGCACTACCGAGTGCCCACCCGAGAAGAAGACAAGACTTGCTACTAGTTTGTTGAGGGGCCATGCTAAGGATTGGCTCGACGGTAAAATTGATATGGTGGGTGATGCGGCTTTTGTAGGGTTGCCGTGGGTGGAGTTTAAGAAGGAGTTTTTCCTTGAGTATCATACGTAAGCGGATCTTTCCAAATTGCGCAACGAGTTAAGGAACATGCGTCAAGGGTCTTTGGACCTAAATACTCTTAAAACCAACTTTCTCGCCAAAGCGCGTTTTTGCCCCGAGTATGTGGGGAATGATCAATTGTTAGTGGAAGACTTTCATGCAACCCTTAGAGATGATCTGAAGGGTAAAATTAGTATTGGTCATGTTGAGACTTTTGCTAAGCTTTTGGCGGTGGCAAAGGGGTTTGAAGCGCAAGCTCCGAGTCCGGTTAGTTATGCGCCAAGTAAAAGAAAGTTTGAGGCTTCTAGTTATTCGAACAAGAAGAGTACGGGAGCATCTGAAAGTGTTGGTAGTGTGAAGAAAGGTGTTTCTAATGGTCACATGGCTACATGTTTCAATTATGGGCAAAAAGGTCACTACTCTCGTGAGTGTCCAAAACTGTCTACTAATACGATCACGTGTTTTAATTGTCAAAAAGAAGGGCACCGGAAGTCGGAGTGCCCCGATCTCTGAAATGATCAAGTTAAGAAGATAGAGAAGGCGGCGGGTACGACTAGTGGATATAATTATTTAATGACCAATGATGAAGCTAAACAATCCAACGAAGTTGTCTCAGGTACTTTCATGGTTAACTCTAATCCGGCACGGATACTTTTTGATAGTGGTGCTAATTTGTCATTTGTGTCTCCAAGATTTGTGCCTAAGTTGAATAAACCGATAGCTAAGTTAAGTCATCCGGTAGAAGTCAAAATAGCGGATGATAAGACGGTGCTAGGGGTTGATGTTTGTAGAAATTGTAATGTTGTGTTTGGTGCCAAAACCTTTAAAATCGATCTCATCCCGATGACTTTGGGTGAGTTTGATATTGTTGTTGGTATGGATTGGCTCGATCGTTATAGGGCCGATATTGCATGCCATGATAAGTTTATTCGTGTAAAAGCCCCAAGTGGGGGAGAATTAATTATTCATGGAGATAAGCGAAGAAGACTTGTGCCGATATGCACTTATGCATGGGCATGTCGTTTCCTTGTTAGTGGTGACATGGCTTTTTTTGCCCATGTTGTTGATACTCGTGAAGAGCCACCATCCATTCGTGAAATTCTGGTGGTTAATGAGTTTGAAGACGTATTTCCGGACGAGTTACCGGGTGTCCCGGCGGAAAGACAAGTTGAATTTTGCATTGAGTTGGTTCCGGGGGCTACCCCCATTGGTAAAACTCCTTATCGTTTAGCGCCGACGGAAATGCAAGAGTTGTTAAATCAAACCCAAGAGTTACTCGAGAAGGGTTTTATTCGACCGAGTGCTTCGCCATGGGGTGCTCCGGTCTTGTTCGTGAAAAAGAAAGATGATAGTATGCGTATGTGCATTGACTATCGAGAGTTGAATAAAGTGACGATCAAGAATCGTTATCCATTGCCTAGGATTGACGATTTGTTTGACCAACTCCAAGGTGCGACGTATTTCTCTAAAATTGACCTACGGTCCGGCTATCACCAAATGCGGGTCCGTGAGGAAGATATTGAGAAAACGGATTTTCGAACGCGTTAGGGGCATTTTGAATTTGTAGTTATGCCTTTTGGTCTTACGAATGCACCGGCAACATTCATGGATCTTATGAACCGAGTGTGCCAACCTATATTGGACAAGTCGGTAATTATGTTCATCGACGACATACTTGTCTATTCGAAGAGTATGAAAGAACATGAACACCATTTGAGTGGTGTGTTGAAGACGTTGCGGAAGGAGAAGTTGTATGCTAAATTCTCCAAATATGAATTTTGTCTAAGGGAAGTTCAATTCCTTGGCCATGTTGTGAACAAGGATGGTATTCAAGTAGATCCGGGGAAGATAGAGACGGTGAAGAGTTGGGGACAACCGACTAGCCTACGAAAATCCGAAGTTTTCTCGGGTTGGCCGGTTATTATCGTCAGTTTATCCAAGACTTTTCTAAGATTGCTTCTCCATTGACAAAATTGACAAGGAAGAACGCGAGATTTAATTGGGAAAACAAGCAAGAAATTGCTTTTCAATTGTTAAAAGAGAAGTTGTGTCAAGCTCCGGTCTTAGTATTGCCGGAAGGTATAGTTGATATGACGGTTTATTGTGATGCTTCTTTAAATGGGCTCGGGTGTGTTCTAATGCAACGAGGTAAAGTCATCGCTTACGCCTCTCGCCAATTAAAGGAACATGAAAAGAATTACCCGACACATGATCTCGAACTAGCGGCGGTGGTCCATGCTTTGAAAATTTGGTGCCACTACTTGTATGGTGTCAAGTGTACAATTTATTCGGATCAAAAGAGTTTGAAACATCTTTTTGATCAACGAGATTTGAATTACCGTCAACGTAGATGGATTGATGTGGTGAAGGATTATGATTGTGCGATACTTTACCATCCGGGCAAGGCGAATGTAGTCGCGGATGCGTTAAGTCGAACGAGTCAACATCCGGCGATACGTTTAGGATTGTTACGCATGATAATTACTAACGACTTTCTCAAAAAGCTCGGTGAGATTAAAATTGAAGCTTTTATTCATAACAAACGTGAAGAGTGGATAGTGGGGTAAACGGAGTTTATTACGTTGGGCCCTCAAAGTTTGTTGCCCTTTCAAGGGAGAATGTGGGTACCGAAGATGGGGGATTTCCGAAAGGTGCTTATTGATGAAGCGCACAAGTCTAAGTATTCCATTCATCCGGGTGCGACGAAGATGTACCTTGATTTGAGGAAAGATTATTGGTGGTCGGGCATGAAACGCGATGTTGTTAAGTATGTTGAGCAATGCGTCACGTGTTTGCAAGTTAAAGCCGAACACCAAAAGCCGTATGGTAAGTTGTAACCGCTAGAAATTCCGATGTGGAAGTGGGAGCATATTACCATGGATTTTATTACCAAGTTGCCGAGAACGGCAAGAACCCAATTTGATACTATTTGGGTGATTGTTGATAGATTGACGAAAAGTGTATTGTTTCTTCCTATTAAAGAAGCAATTACGTCGGAGGCACCTGCGAAAATGTTCATTAAAGAAGTGACATCGAGACATGGCGTTCCCGCGTCTATCGTTTCGTATCGGGACACGCGTTTTACTTCTCGATTTTGGAAAAAGTTTCATGAAGATATAGGAAAGAGGGTAAATATGAGTACAGCGTATCATCCTCAAACGAACGGTCAAACCGAACGTACGAATCAAACATTGAAGGATATGTTACGTGCGTGTATTATCGATTTCGGTGGTAGTTGGGATGAACACTTGCCTTTGGTGGAATTCTCGTACAATAATAGTTTTCACACTAGTATTGGAATGCCACCATATGAGATGTTATACGGTAGAATGTGTCGAACCCCGATTTGTTGGGGTGAAGTGGGTCAAAGGGAAGTCGGGAGCACCGACTTGGTATTGGAGACAAATGACAAAATCGAAATGATTCGGGCTCGTTCAAAGGCGGCGCAAGATAGAAAAAATCTTATGTCAATAAATGTAGGCGACCGATCGAGTTTCAAGAAGGTGACATGGTGATGCTTAAGGTTTTGCCGTAGAAGGGTATTATTTGGTTTCGAAAACGGGGAAAGTTAGCTCCTCAGTTTATTGGGCCATTTAAAATTTTAACTCGTGTTGGTGAAGTTGCATATCGTTTGGAATTACCCGAAGAGCTTGCGGGGATCCATAATACATTTCATGTTTCTCATCTCCGTAAGTGTCTTGTGGATGATTCGTCATGGATGCCATTAGATGAGATTGAGCTAAACAACAAGTTAGAGTATGTTGAAGAGCCGATTGCTATACTTGATGAAAAGGTGAAAATGTTGCGTAACAAAGAGGTGAGGACTTTTAAGGTCCAATGGCGTCGTAGTAAAGGTTCCGAGTTTACATGGGAACCCGAAGAATTTGTGTTGGTTTATCTTCCTGCTTGTCATGTGGCGTGGATTGCGAGGACGCAATCCGGTTCAAGTGGGGGAGAGTTGTAACATCCTGTTTTTTTTTCCAGCTAGTTGGGACGTCATCCAAGACCTTGGGACGCCATCCAACATTGAAGGACTGGACGCCGTCCAGTTTATGGGACGCCGTCCAGATGAACTGGCGGGCCAGCTGTTGGTTTTTAGATATTTTAGAAGGGTATTTTGGTATTTTCACTTTTGGAACGAGTTTAAGGCCACTAGATCAGTTTTGGGGTGTATCATTACTCCACATTCAACAACGTCATCCCTCCCACTTTAAGTTTAGAGAGAGGGAGATTTTTAGTGTGAGAAAGCTCATTCAAAGGAGGAAGAAGCTAGTTTCGGGTCTAAGCTCGAGTTTTAAAGTTGTTTATCTAGTCGCTAGCTACGTGGTGATTGTGGTGGTAAGTCATAATCTTCATTTCCTTACTTTAATTAGTGTTAAGGGCTTAAGGTTTGGGTTAGTGATGAACATAAAACTCATAAATGGTTATTTTGGTGTTTTTGGGTAAGATTGAGTCATGAGGACTCAAGATTTACTAACCTAGGGTTTCAAGGTAATAAATGGTGTTAATGAGTCTAAAATGGTTAGTTAATCACTAGCTTACTTGTGTTGCTAGTGAAAAGTGTTTCTAGGGTTCATGGTTGACTTGAAATGGGTCAAAGGGGTAAGTTTGACCTAGCGAGATAAATTGAGTATGAAAACACACTAGTTATATATTGATGGGAGTCTTAGAACCTTAATCACTAGCTTTTAGTGATTAGTTGTGAGTCTTGACCTTTAATGAGTGATTCTAATGCAAATGGGTCATAAATGCATTAGTGATGCTAGTTGGTGGGTAGTCCAACTTGTTATGTGAATTAATTGGGAATTAATTGTGTTAGGTGACTCGCTTTGAAGGTTACAAGTTGTTATTGGAAATCTCGCCAAGACGACAAGGTGAGTGGAATGATTATACATGTGTGTATATAATGTATTTACTTGTACGAGATTCCATGTGGGTTTAAGTTCGGACGATCGATAAAACATCGGGTCAATGTATGATATGGGTTTAAAGTTCGGGCGTTCGATACCATGTCATATATGTGTGTGGGCGTGTAGCGTGGGTTTAAAGTTCGGGCGTTCGATGAAATGTCCCGTTCTTATTGATTAAAAACGTTCCATATTAATTGATTTCGTTGCGAGGTTTTGACCTCTATATGAGACGTTTTTCAAAGACTGCATTCATTTTAAAACAAACCATAACCTTTATTTCATAAATAAAGGTTTAAAAAGCTTTACGTAGATTATCAAATAATGATAATCTAAAATATCCTGTTTACACACGACCATTACATAATGGTTTACAATACAAATATGTTACATCGAAATCAGTTTCTTGAATGCAGTTTTTACACAATATCATACAAACATGGACTCCAAATCTTGTCCTTATTTTAGTATGCAACAGCGGAAGCTCTTAGTATTCACCTGAGAATAAACATGCTTTAAACGTCAACAAAAATATTGGTGAGTTATAGGTTTAACCTATATATATCAAATCGTAACAATAGACCACAAGATTTCATATTTCAATACACATCCCATACATAGAGATAAAAATCATTCATATGGTGAACACCTGGTAACCAACATTAACAAGATGCATATATAAGAATATCCCCATCATTTCGGGACACCCTTCGGATATGATATAAATTTCGAAGTACTAAAGCATCCGGTACTTTGGATGGGGTTTGTTAGGCCCAATAGATCTATCTTTAGGATTCGCGTCAATTAGGTTGTCTGTTCCCTAATTCTTAGATTACCAGACTTAATAAAAAGGGGCATATTCGATTTCGATAATTCAACCATAGAATGTAGTTTCACGTACTTGTGTCTATTTTGTAAATCATTTATAAAACCTGCATGTATTCTCATCCCAAAAATATTAGATTTTAAAAGTGGGACTATAACTCACTTTCACAGATTTTTACTTCGTCGGGAAGTAATACTTGGCCACTGGTTGATTCACGAACCTATAACAATATATACATATATATCAAAGTATGTTCAAAATATATTTACAATACTTTTAATACATTTTGATGTTTTAAGTTTATTAAGTCAGCTGTCCTCGTTAGTAACCTACAACTAGTTATCCACAGTTAGATGTACATAAATAAATCGATAAATATTATCTTGAATCAATCCACGACCCAGTGTATACGTATCTCATTATTGATCACAACTCAAACTATATATATATTTTGGAATCAATCTCAACCCTGTATAGCTAACTCCAACATTCACATGTAGAATGTCTATGGTTGTTCCGCAATATATATATAGATGGGTCGACATGATAGGTCGAAACATTATATACGTGTCTATGGTATCTCAAGATTACATAATATACAATATAAGTTGATTAGGTTATGGTTGGAATAGATTTATTACTAACTTTCACGTAGGTAAAATGAGTAGTTTTTATCAATCTTGTTTTACTCGCCATTTCTTCATTTCTAATCCGTTTTGAGTGATTCCAGTGGCCACGGTTTCGTATTGAACTTAACTTTATGAATCTAAATAGAAAAAGTATAAGTTTGTAGTCGTAAATACAAGTTACAAGTCATTTTTGAAAGAGGTAGTCATTTCCGTCGAAAGAACGACATCTTGATGACCATTTTGAAAAACATACTTTCACTTTGAGTTTAACCATGATTTTTGGATATAGTTTCATGTTCATAAGAAAAATCATTTTTCTAGAAGTATAGCTTTTAAATCAAAGTTCTTCTTAGCTTTTAATTATCCCAACCAAAACAGCCCCCGGTTTTACTACGACGGCGTATATCCAGTTTTATGGTGTTTATCGTGTTTCCGGGTTTTAAATCATTAAGTTTGCATATCATATAGATATAAAATATGTGTTTAGTTGATTTTAAAAGTCTAGTTAGAAGGATTAACTTTATTTGCGAACAAGTTTAGAATTAACTAAACTATGTTCTAGTGATTACAAGTTTATAACGTTGAATAAGACAACTTTTTATGTATGAATCGAATGATGTTATGAACATAATTACTACCTCAAGTTCCTTGGATAAACCTACTGGAAATGAGAAAAATGGATCTAGCTTCAAAGGATCCTTGGATGGCTTGAAAGTTCTTGAAGTAGAATCATGACACTAAAACAATTTCAAGTAAGATTTCCACTCGAAATAAGATTGTTATAGTTGTAGAAATTGAATTAAAGTTTGAATATGATTATTACCTTGTATTAGAAAGATAACCTACTGTAAGTAACAAAGGTTTCTTGATCTTGGATGATTACTTGGAATGGATTTAGAAAACTTGGAAGTAAACTTGCAATCTTGGAAGTATTCTTGATTTTATGAAACTAGAACTTTTGGAATTTATGAAGAACACTTAGAACTTGAAGATAGAACTTGAGAGAGATCAATTAGATGAAGAAAATTGAAGAATGAAAGTGTTTGTAGGCGTTTTTGGTCGTTGGTGTATGGATTAGATATAAAGGATATGTAATTTTGTTTTCATGTAAATAAGTCATGAATGATTACTCATATTTTTGTAATTTTATGAGATATTTCATGCTAGTTTCCAAATGATGGTTTCTACATGTGTTAGGTGACTTACATGGGCTGCTAATAGCTAATCATTGGAGTATATATACCAATAGTACGTACATCTAAAAGCTGTGTATTGTACGAGTACGAATACGGGTGCATACGAGTAGAATTGTTGATGAAACTGAACGAGGATGTAATTGTAAGCATTTTTGTTAAGTAGAAGTATTTTGATAAGTGTCTTGAAGTCTTTCAAAAGTGTACGAATACATATTTAAACACTTACATGTATATACATTTTAACCGAGTCGTTAAGTCATCGTTAGTCGTTACATGTAAGTGTTGTTTTGAAACCTTTAGGTTAACGATCTTGTTAAGTGTTGTTAACCCAATGTTTATAATATCAAATGAGATTTTAAATTATTATATTATCATGATATTATGATTTATAAATATCTCTTAATATGATATATATACATTAGATGTCGTTACAACGATAATCGGTACATATATGTCTCGTTTCAAAATCATTAAGTTAGTAGTCTTGTTTTTACATATGTAGTTCATTGTTAATATACTTAATGATATGTTTACTTATCATAATATCATGTTAACTATATATATATCCATATATATATATGTCATCATATAGTTTTTACAAGTTTTAACGTTCGTGAATCACCGTTCAACTTGGGTGGTCAATTGTCTATATGAAACCTATTTCAATTAATCAAGTCTTAACAAGTTTGATTGCTTAACATGTTGGAAACACTTAATCATGTAAATAACAATTTCATTTAATATATATATAAACATGGAAAAGTTCGGGTCACTACAGTACCTACCCGTTAAATAAATTTCGTCCCGAAATTTTAAGCAGTTGGAGGTGTTGACGTATCTTCTGGAAATAAATGCGGGTATTTCTTCTTCATCTGATCTTCTCATTCCCAGGTGAACTCGGGTCCTCTACGAGCATTCCATCGAACCTTAACAATTGGTATCTTGTTTTGCTTAAGTCTTTTAACCTCACGATCCATTATTTTGACGGGTTCTTCGATGAATTGAAGTTTTTCGTTGATTTGGATTTCATCTAATGGAATAGTGAGATCTTCTTTAACAAAACATTTCTTCAAATTCGAGACATGGAAAGTGTTATGTACAGCCGCGAGTTGTTGAGATAATTCAAGTCGGTAACCTACTGGTCCGACATGATCAATAATCTTGAATGGTCCAATATACCTTGGATTTAATTTCCCTTGTTTACCAAATCGAACAACGCCTTTCCAAGGTGCAACTTTAAGCATGTCCATCTCTCCAATTTCAAATTCTATATCTTTTCTTTTAATGTCAGCGTAGCTCTTTTGTCGACTTTGGGCGGTTTTCAACCGTTGTTGAATTTGGATGATCTTCTCGGTAGTTTCTTGTATTATCTCCGGACCCGTAATCTGTCTATCCCCCACTTCACTCCAACAAATCGGAGACCTGCACTTTCTACCATAAAGTGCTTCAAATGGCGCCATCTCAATGCTTGAATGGTAGCTGTTGTTGTAGGAAAATTCTGCTAATGGTAGATGTCGATCCCAACTGTTTCCAAAATCAATAACACATGCTCGTAGCATGTCTTCAAGCATTTGTATCGTCCTTTCGCTCTGCCCATCAGTTTGTGGATGATAGGCAGTACTCATGTCTAGACGAGTTCCTAATGCTTGCTGTAATGTCTGCCAAAATCTTGAAATAAATCTACCATCCCTATCAGAGATAATAGAGATTGGTATTCCATGTCTGGAGACGACTTCCTTCAAATACAGTCGTGCTAACTTCTCCATCTTGTCATCTTCTCTTATTGGCAGGAAGTGTGCTGATTTGGTGAGACGATCAACTATTACCCAAATAGTATCAAAACCACTTGCAGTCCTTGGCAATTTAGTGATGAAATCCATGGTAATGTTTTCCCATTTCCATTCCGGGATTTTGAGTTGTTGAAGTAGACTTGATGGTTTCTGATGCTCAGCTTTGACCATAGAACACGTCAAACATTCTCCTACGTATTTAGCAACATCGGCTTTCATACCCGGCCACCAAAAATGTTTCTTGAGATCCTTGTACATCTTTCCCGTTCCAGGATGTATTGAGTATTTGGTTTTATGAGCTTCTCTAAGTACCATTTCTCTCATATCTTCAAATTTTTGTACCCAAATCCTTTCAGCCCTATACCGGGTTCCGTCTTCCCGAATATTAAGATGCTTCTCCGATCCTTTGGGTATTTCATCCTTTAAATTTCCCTCTTTTAGAACTCCTTGTTGCGCCTCCTTTATTTGAGTAGTAAGGTTATTGTGAACCATTATATTCATAGATTTTACTCGAATGGGTTCTCTGTCCTTCCTGCTCAAGGCGTCGGCTACCACATTTGCCTTCCCCGGGTGGTAACGAATCTCAAAGTCGTAATCATTCAACAATTCAATCCACCTACGCTGCCTCATATTCAGTTGTTTCTGATTAAATATGTGCTGAAGACTTTTGTGGTCAGTATATATAATACTTTTGACCCCATATAAGTAGTGCCTCCAAGTCTTTAATGCAAAAACAACCGCGCCTAATTCCAAATCATGCGTCGTATAATTTTGTTCGTGAATCTTCAATTGTCTAGACGCATAAGCAATCACCTTCGTTCGTTGCATTAATACACAACCGAGACCTTGCTTTGATGCGTCACAATAAATCCCAAAATCATCATTCCCTTCAGGCAATGACAATATAGGTGCCGTAGTTAGCTTTTTCTTCAATAACTGAAACGCTTTCTCTTGTTCATCCTTCCATTCAAATTTCTTCCCTTTATGCGTTAATGCAGTCAAGGGTTTTGCTATTCTGGAAAAGTCTTGGATGAACCTTCTGTAGTAACCAGCTAGTCCTAAAAACTGGCGTATGTGTTTCGGAGTTTTCGGGGTTTCCCACTTTTCAACAGTTTCTATCTTTGCCGGATCCACCTTAATACCTTCTTTGTTCACTATGTGACCGAGGAATTGAACTTCTTCCAACCAAAATGCACACTTTGAAAATTTAGCGTACAATTCTTCCTTCCTCAATACTTCTAACACCTTTCTCAAATGTTCACCGTGTTCTTGGTCATTCTTTGAGTAAATAAGTATGTCATCAATGAAAACAATGACAAACTTGTCAAGGTATGGTCCACACACTCGGTTCATAAGGTCCATGAACACAGCTGGTGCATTAGTTAAACCAAACGGCATGACCATAAACTCGTAATGACCGTAACGTGTTCTGAAAGCAGTCTTTGGAATATCATCTTCTTTCACCCGCATTTGATGATACCCGGAACGTAAGTCAATCTTTGAATAAACAGACGAGCCTTGTAGTTGATCAAATAAGTCGTCGATTCTCAGTAGTGGGTAGCGGTTCTTGATGGTAAGTTTGTTCAACTCTCGGTAGTCGATACACAACCTGAATGTACCATCTTTCTTCTTGACAAACAAAACAGGAGCTCCCCACGGTGATGTGCTTGGTCGAATGAAACCATGCTCTAAAAGTTCTTGTAATTGGCTTTGCAGTTTTTTCATCTCGCTGGGTGCGAGTCTGTAAGGAGCACGAGCTATTGGTGCAGCTCCTGGTACAAGATCTATTTGAAATTCAACGGATCGATGTGGGGGTAATCCCGGTAATTCTTTCGAAAATACATCGGGAAATTCTTTTGCGATGGGAACATCATTGATGCTCTTTTCTTCAGTTTGTACTTTCTCAACGTGTGATAGAATAGCATAGCAACCTTTTCTTATTAGTTTTTGTGCCTTCAAATTACTAATAAGATGTAGCTTCGTGTTGCCCTTTTCTCCGTACACCATTAAGGGCTTTCCTTTTTCTCGTATAATGCGAATTGCATTTTTGTAACAAACGATCTCTGCTTTCACTTCTTTCAACCAGTCCATACCGATTATCACATCAAAACTCCCTAACTCTACTGGTATCAAGTCAATCTTAAATATTTCGCTACCCAGTTTAATTTCTCGATTCCGGCATATATTATCTGCTGAAATTAATTTACCGTTTGCTAATTCGAGTAAAAATTTACTATCCAACGGTGTCAATGGACAACTTAATTTAGCACAAAAATCTCTACTCATATAGCTTCTATCAGCACCCGAATCAAATAAAACGTAGGCAGATTTATTGTCAATAAGAAAAGTACCCGTAACAAGCTCCGGGTCTTCCTGTGCCTCTGCCGCATTAATATTGAAAACTCTTCCGCGGCCTTGTCCATTCGTGTCCTCCTGGTTCGGGAAATTTCTAATAATGTGGCCCGGTTTTCCACATTTATAACAAACTACATTGGCATAACTTGCTCCGACACTACTTGCTCCGCCATTACTCGTTCCGACACCATTTGTTCCTTTCGTTCTGTTAACCCCTGGTCTGTAGACCTCACACTTCGCCGCGCTATGACCATTTCTTTTACACTTGTTGCAAAATTTGGTGCAGAACCCCGAGTGATACTTTTCACACCTTTGGCATAGCTGCTTCTGATTGTTGTTGTTGTTGTTGTTGCGGTTATTATTGTTATTGGGATGATTGTTGTAGTTGCTGTTGTTGTTGTTGTTGTTTTTGTTGTTGTTGGGCCGTTTGTTGTAGTTGCGATTGATGTTGCGATTGTTGGGATAGTTGTTGCGATTATTGTTGTAATTGCTGTTGTTGTTGTATTGGTGATTCTTATCACCGTTTTCCTCCCACTTTCTTTTGACTTGCTTCACATTGGCCTCTTCAGCAGTCTGTTCTTTAATTCTTTCTTCAATCTGGTTCACTAGTTTGTGAGCCATTCTACATGCCTGTTGTATGGAGGCAGGCTTGTGTGAACTTATATCTTCTTGGATTCTTTCCGGTAATCCTTTCACAAACACGTCGATCTTCTCTTCCTCATCTTTGAACGCTCCCGGACACAATAGGCATAATTCTGTGAATCGTCTTTCGTACGTGGTAATATCAAATCCTTGGGTTCGTAACCCTCTAAGTTCTGTCTTGAGCTTATTGACCTCGGTTCTGGGACAGTACTTCTCCTCATTCAACGTATAATATTTATATTTATATTATAATTTTAATTTTAATTTATAATAATAAGGGTGTGTTAGCGAATGTTGTAAGGGTGTAAGTCGAAATTCTGTCAGTGTAACGCTACGCTATTTTTAATCATTGTAAGTTATGTTCAACCTTTTTAATTTAATGTCTCGTAGCTAAGTTATTATTATGCTTATTTAAAACGAAGTAATCATGATGTTGGGCTAATTACTAAAATTGGGTAATTGGGCTTTGTACCATAATTGGGGTTTGGACAAAAGAACGACACTTGTGGAAATTAGACTATGGGCTATTAATGGGCTTTATATTTGTTTAATTAAATGATAGTTTGTTAATTTTAATATAAAGATTTACAATTGAACATCCCTATAAATAACCATATACACTCGATCGGACACGATGGGCGGGATATTTATATGTACGAATAATCGTTCATTTAACCGGACACGGGAATGGATTAATAGCCACTAGAATTATTAAAACAGGGGTGAAATTATGTACAAGGACACTTGGCATAATTGATAACAAAGTATTAAAACCTTGGGTTACACTCAGTCGACATCCTGGTGTAATTATTAAACAAAGTATTAAAATCTTGTTACAGTTTAAGTCCCCAATTAGTTAGAATATTTAACTTCGGGTAAAAGGATAATTTAACGAGGACACTCGCACTTTATATTTATGACTGATGGATTGTTATGGACAAAAACCAGATGGACATATTAAATAATCCAGGACAAAGGACAATTAACCCATGGGCATAAAACTAAAATCAACACGTCAAACATCATGATTACGGAAGTTTAAATAAGCATAATTCTTTTATTTCATATTTAATTTCCTTTATTTTATATTTAATTGCACTTCTAATTATCGCACTTTTATTTATTGTTATTGTATTTAATTGCAATTTTAATTATCGTACTTTTTAATTATCGCAAGTTTATTTTATTGCACTTTTATTTATCGCAATTTCATTATCGTTATTTACTTTACGCTTTAAATTAAGTCTTTTATTTATTTAATATTTTACATTTTGTTTTAACTGCAACTAAAGTTTTAAATTCGACAAACCGGTCATTAAACGGTAAAAACCTCCCCTTCAATAATAATATTACTTATATATATATTTGTATTTTTATAAAATAAAACTAATATAGCGTTAAGCTTTGATTAAAAGACTTTCCCTGCGGAACGAACCGGACTTACTAAAAACTACACTACTGTACGATTAGGTACACTGCCTATAAGTGTTGTAGCAAGATTTAAGTATATCCATTCTATAAATAAATAAATATCTTGTGTAAAATTGTATCGTATTTAATAGTATTTCCTACTAAAATTTAATAGTATTTTATACCCCTTAGCTTTAACATCAAGTATTTTTGGCGCCGCTGCCGGGGAACCATCTAGCTTAAAAGCCGGAAGCGCAACGCTAAAAAGAAAAAAACAAAAAGATTTTTATTTTTAGTTTACTTTTATTAAAATACGCTTTTGTAAAAATACGTTTTAAATATTCGAAAATATAAAAAGAAAACAAAAATATAAATATTTTTAAGAGTTTGTTAAATATTTAAGTTCTATAAAAGTTTCTTTATCTTTATTTTATAAAAATATAAGTTTTATTTAATTTATATAAATATATTACATAAATATATAAAATAGAAAATTCAAAACAGAAAAAAATATATATAAAAACACTCGGGCCTGCTACTGTAGCAGCCCGTAACCTGGCCCAAAACCTCAGCTCATGCGATCGCATGAGCCCGAAGGCATAAACTCATGCGATCGCATGAGAGTGTCTGACACGCCAACAGGAAACCCTAACTGCATTAATTACGGGTATTATTATTATTATTATTTAATAAACCCTAATTAGGTTTTATTATTTAATTAGTTATTAGTTTTTAGATTTAATTTATATATTTAGTTTAATTAGTATAATTAAATTTTAAAATTAATAGTTTTATAAAATAAATAATATAAAAATAATATTTTTATAAAAATTGTACTTTTTACAACTTTTAGTATGTTTTTATATTTTATTTTTTTTAATTGTTTTTAGCGTAATATTTGTATTTTTCGCTCGTATTTAGTTTTAATTCATAGTTTTTGCCATAGTTATTTTTATTTCTAGATTTTTAGGCTTTGTCGTAAAATCCCTTAAGTGCTTTTTCTTTAGACTAAGATATAGGTGCTTTAGAATTTTGCGACGCCTTTTTAAGTTTTAGTACCTTTTTAAGATATTGCCATTTGGGATATAGTTTTTCCTGTAAGCTTTAATATTTTTAGACACCTTTTACCTATGTATCAATTATCATTCCAATTAGTAATCTCAATTTGCAATTATAATTTTAAGTTAGTGATAGTAATAAGGTTGGGTTAGTCGAGTGTTTTAAAATTTTATAAGTCACTCTTTTTCTTTCCTTTTAAAAAACTAATAGGATATTCAGTGAATGCACCGAGTAAGACGTTCACCACCTTTTGTACGTTCACCACCTGTAACTAGATCAAGACATCTAGCAAATATTACCGCCGTTGATTTTTCTTTAGAATCGTCATTCAGTCGACCAAGTACTCCAATTCAAATTTCCGATAATCCTTTTTTTGAACCCGACCTCACAATTAAGAATCCGGAGAATATTCAGGGACAATTCATAGATCCTGAACCATTAAATTTTCCTCCGGAACCACCAATCATTCAAACAGAGATTGTTGAGGAACGAACCATTAAATCAGAATCCTCTAGTGATTCTGATTCAACAAATTCAATTATGGAGAATCTGGAACCTTTAAGTATGGAAGACCGAATGAGAGCTAAACGCACTGGCCAAGGTCACGCAATTACTCATCCTGACATTAATGCGCCAGATTATGAAATCAAAGGACAAATTCTACACATGGTGACTAATCAATGCCAATTTAGTGGTGCACCGAAGGAAGATCCAAATGAACATCTTCGTACCTTTAATAGGATCTGCACTCTATTTAAAATCCGAGAAGTGGAGGATGAACAGATATATCTCATGTTATTTCTCTGGACTTTAAAGGGAGAAGCCAAAGATTGGTTGGAATCGTTACCTGAAGGGGCGATTGATACATGGGACGTTTTAGTTGAAAATTTTCTTAAACAATTCTTTCCGGCATCTAAAGCCGTAAGACTTCAAGGAGAAATTGTTACGTTTACACAGAAACCAAATGAAACTCTATATGAGGTGTGGACAAGATTTGGAAAGTTATTAAGAGGATGTCCGCAACATGGTTTAGACACCTGTCAAATAGTACAAATATTCTACCAAGGATGCGACATCACTACAAGGAAAGACATCGACATAGCAGCTGGTGGTTCTATTATGAAGAAAACCGAAACTGATGCTTATAAAATTATTGATAACACTGCTTCCCACTCACATGAGTGGCACCAAGAAAAAGATATCATTAGATCATCTAAAGCAGCTAGAGCCGATTCTAGCCATGACTTAGATTCCATTTCTGCAAAGATAGATGCTGTCGAGAGACGAATGGAAAAGATGACTAAGGATATACACTCAATACGAATTAGTTGTGAGCAGTGTGGAGGACCACATTTGACAAAAGATTGTCTCAGTATTGAACTAACAATGGAACAAAGAGAGAATGTTTCATATCTAAACCAAAGGCCTGGAAATAATTATCAGAATAATTATCAACCGCCAAGACCGATTTACAATCAAAATCAGAATTATGACCGAAATATTCCATACAACAACCAACAAGGTCCTAGCAATCAACAAGTATCTAACAATACTTACAACCAGCAAAGACCTAATTTTCAAAACAAACCACCACAACCCGATGATAAAAAAGCCGAATTTAGAAGATATGATGACGAAGCTAGTTGAAACTCAAAAGCAGTTTTTCACATCTCAAAAACAAACTAATGAACAAAATGCTCAAGCTTTTAGAAATCAACAAGCTTCTATTCAAAACTTGGAACAAGAAGTAAGTAACCTAGCAAGGTTAATAGGTGAAAGAAAACCGGGAAGTTTACCTAGTGATACAAATGCAAACCCCCGGAATGAAACAGCTAAAGCCATTACCACAAGAAGTGGTACAACACATAAACCACCTGAAATACCTGTAACTTCTGATGAAGCTATTCCTACTCCACAAGAACCACAACCTGATCAAGATAAGGAAAAAGAACCGGTAGTTGAAAAGGTTAATGAAGATAACACAGTTAAGGCTAAACCTTATGTTAAACCATACCAACCACCACTTCCTTACCCGAGTAAAATGAAGAAAGAGAAACTTGAAGCCGAGCAATCCAAATTCTTGGATATGTTTAAACAGATAAATGTAAATCTTTCTTTCATTGATGTGATTTCAGGAATGCCTAGATATGCTAAGTTCTTGAAAGATCTAATCTCAAATAGAAAGAAAATGGAAGAACTCTCGGTCGTTACTATGAATGCTAATTGTTCAGCAGTGCTGTTGAATAAGATACCAGAAAAACTATCTGATCCAGGAAGTTTCACAATTCCATGTTTTCTGGGTAGTCTTAGTTCAATAGAAGCATTGGCAGACTTAGGTGCTAGTATAAATTTAATGTCGTATTCACTATACGCTAAACTAGACCTTGGAGAATTGAAACCAACAAGAATAAGCATACAACTAGCCGATCGATCAATAAAATATCCTAGAGGGATAATGGAGAACATGCTAGTTAAACTTGGTACTTTAGTATTTCCAGTAGATTTTGTTGTTCTGGACATGGAAGAAGATTCTCAAGTTCCTCTCATATTAGGAAGACCATTCTTAAACACGGCTAAAGCAATGATAGACGTGTTCGGTAAGAAATTAACCCTAAGTATAGAGGACGAGAGTGTTACCTTTTCAGTTAATAAAGCAATGCAACAACCACAATCTGCAGATGATACATGTTATTATATTCAAACTATAGATTCACATGCAGAATTATTAGAAGAATTTTCAGAATTACAAGGAACAGGAGAATGTTCTTTAGGAGAAGGTAATGAACCAATTGATGAAGCTGAAATGTTAGCTACACTTATAGCTAATGGATATGAACCAACAACAGAAGAAATTCAAATGCTAAAAGAAGAAGACAGATATCGATATAAATCATCGATAGAAGAACCTCCGAAATTAGAGTTAAAGCCACTTCCAAACCATTTGGAATACGCTTATTTACATGGTGAATCTAAATTACCTGTAATAATATCGTCTTCTCTTACTGAAAATGAGAAATCACAACTCATTTTTGTGTTGAAAGCTCATAAACCAGCCATTGCATGGAAGATTCATGATACAAAAAGAATAAGTCCTTCGTATTGCACACATAAAATCCTTATGGAAGAAGGTCATAAAACGTATGTGCAACGCCAACGAAGAATAATCCTAATATGCAAGATGTAGTTAAAAAAGAAATTATTAAACTGCTAGATGCAGGTTTAATTTATCCAATTTCTGATAGTCCATGGGTAAGCCCAGTTCAATGCGTGCCTAAGAAAGGTGGCATGACTGTCATTACAAATGAGAAAAATGAGCTTATTCCTACTAGGACTGTAACAGGATGGCGTGTATGTATTGATTATATAAAATTAAATGACGCCACCAGAAAAGATCACTTTCCCTTACCTTTTATTGATCAAATGTTGGAAAGATTAGCCGGAAACAGTTACTATTGTTTTCTTGATGGATTTTCCGGATATTTTCAAATTCCAATAGCACCCGAAGATCAAGAGAAAACCACGTTCACGTGCCCTTATGGTACTTTTGCTTACAAGCGCATGCCATTTGGAATTTGCAACGCCCCTGCAACCTTTCAAAGGTGCATGATGGTGATTTTCACGACATGATAGAAGAATGCATGGAAGTTTTCATGGATGACTTTTCAGTCTTCGGTGATACATTTGAATCATGTCTAGTTAATCTGGAACGAATGCTTATTAGATGCGAACAATCAAATCTAGTACTTAATTGGGAGATATGCCATTTCATGGTTAAAGAAGGCATCGTTCTTGGTCATAAAATTTCAAAGGAAGGAATTGAAGTGGATAGAGCTAAAGTAGATGTAATTGCTAAACTTCCACATCCCACCAATGTTAGAGGAGTTAGGAGTTTTCTAGGGCATGCCGGTTTTTACCGACGTTTCATAAAAGATTTTTCTAAAATTGCCACTCCTATGAATAAACTCCTAGAAAAGGATGCTCCATTCATCTTTTCAGATGAATGCATCAAATCTTTTAATATTCTTAAAGAGAAACTCACTAATGCGCTGATCATGATAACACCAAATTGGAATCTACCGTTTGAACTAATGTGCGATGCAAGTGATTTTGCAATGGAAGCCGTTTTAGGACAAAGGATTGAAAAACGATTTCAACCTATATATTATGCTAGTAAGACATTACAAGGAGCACAAATGAATTACACAACTACTGAAAAAGAACTCCTTGCTATTGTCTTTGCTTTTGACAAATTTCGTTCATATCTCGTTCTAGCAAAAACGGTGGTCTATACCGACCATTCTGCTCTTAGATACCTATTTTCGAAACAAGATGCCAAACCAAGATTAATCCGTTGGATCTTACTCTTAAAAGGGTTCGATATTGAAATCCGAGATAAAAGAGGAGCAGAAAATCTCGCCGCTGATCATCTTTCTCATCTTGAAAATCCTAAATTAGAAGTTCTAAATGAATCGGCCATACAAGACAACTTTCCTGATGAATATATATTGAAGATAGATTATAATGAAATTCCATGGTTTGCAGACTATGCAAACTACTTAGTATGTGGATTCCTTGAAAAAGGATTATCGTACCAAAAACGAAAGAAATTCTTTAGTGATATAAAACACTATTTCTGGGAAGATCCACATCTGTTTAAAAGTTGTCCAGATGGAATAATACGCCGATGTGTATTCGGAGATGAAGCTAGTAAAATTTTAAACCACTGTCACACAGGACCAACAGGAGGGCATTATGAGCCTCAACTAACAGCAAGAAAAGTTTATGATGCTGGATTCTATTGGCCTACAATTTACAAAGACGCACACCTTCTTTGCAAATCCTGTGATGCATGTCAAAGAGTCGGAAAAATAAGTTAACGTGATGAAATGCCACAAAATGTCATTCAAGTATGTGAAGTATTTGACATTTGGGGTATTGACTTTATGGGTCCATTTCCAAAATCTCATAATAATCTCTATATTCTCGTAGCCATTGATTATGTATCTAAATGGGCGGAAGCACAAGCTCTCCCAACTAACGATGCACGAGTTGTAGTTAACTTTTTAAAACGTCTTTTTGCAAGGTTTGGAACACCGAAAGCTTTAATAAGTGATCGGGGTACTCATTTCTGTAATAATCAACTTGAGAAAGTTCTCAAAAGATATGGAGTAACTCATAAAATCTCCACCGCGTATCATCCACAAACAAGTGGACAAGTTGAAAATACCAACCGAGCTTTAAAACGTATTCTAGAAAAAACCGTAGGATCAAATCCGAAGGAATGGTCCATTAAATTGGAGGATGCACTCTGGGCTTTTAGAACAGCCTACGAAACTCCAATTGGAACCACACCTTTTAAACTCGTCTACGGAAAAGCATGTCATCTTCCAGTAGAAATTGAACACAAAGCATTTTGGGCTTTGAAGACATGTAATCTTGATTTACATGAAGCTGGACGTCTACGGTTAAGTCAATTAAACGAATTAGAAGAATTAAGACATGAAGCATACGAAAATTCGTTAATCTATAAGGAAAAAATGAAGAAATGGCATGATAAAAGAATCAGAAGTTCAAAAGAATTTAAAGAAGGAGACAGAGTTCTTCTTTTCAAATCACGATTCAAGCTATTTTCTGGAAAATTGAAATCAAGATGGTCTGGACCATTCATAGTCAAAAGAGTTTTCCCATATGGAACAGTAGAGTTAATAAATTCAAATGGGATTGAATTTAAAGTTAATGGTCACAGAGTTAAGCATTACATAGATAGTCCGATGGAAGTCGATAACGAAGTTAATCACAATTTCGATACCACAGCTAACTAAGTGTGGGGTGAATCAAGTCTTTTAAGGATTTTATGTATTTCTGTTAGAGTTAGATTTTCTGTTTTCGTGTAGTTCTCGAAAATGGGACCCGGATGGTCTTTCCCTAGCAGACCCTAAAGAACTAGTCTTCTCCCCCCATTCTGAATTTTTATTTTTTTTAGGTTTTTACGAAATGAAGACTGCCTGTGAAGTAAACCATGGTCTAATGCTACACGCTTTGATCACTAAACGTAATAATGACACACTTCCGAGTGAACTAGTATCAGTAATCAGAAAAAGATTGGACGGAGTAAGAAAAGAATCCAGATGCGAAGATAATAAGTTACAATTTGGTAAAGGAAAATCAAAATCCGCAGCGAACAGAAGAGCACGACACCTTGAAAGATGTCACAAATGCGGAAAATGGTCACATGGAGGTAAATGTTCAAATAATCAAACCTATTCAAATACCGAATTTGTTACTTTATGCAGAGACGGACCGTTCATATGTTTAGAAGAAAAAACACTGAATGCTCGAGGTTACGCCTATGTAGCTATGGAAAACCAATTAAACCGACTATCTTATGAATGGGATAGATCATATAACTAAGAATACTATCTCACAGGTAAGTCTGTACAGTTTTTATTTTTTATTTTTATTTTTAACCTTTTGATAATAAACGCTAATTTGTTCGCTATAAAGTATTAAATTGGTATTGAATGAAATTAGGTTTGGCGACCGAAATTATTGATATCATTCAAAAATTTATTACATCACTGCGAAATTTAACGTTTATTCTTAAGGTATAAATATCTTTAATCAATCAACTCAAAATATTTCAAAAATTCGTCATGAGTTAAATTAGGTCATGGAACCAAAATTACTTTACCGAAAAGAGGGGCGCATATTTTTGATAATATTTGATTGATTAAAGTGGGATAAAAGACCAAAAAGATTTTTAATTTTATTTTTACCATGTTTTTAAAATTAATATATAAATCTTAAATTAATATTATAAACTTTTTAAATTAATATATTTAAAATTGTAAATATTTGAACAATTGATATTTTTAAGTTTGTATGTATAAAAACAAAAATATAATATAAGTTTGGTGTGAATTTTTAATTTTTAAAAAATGGGAATTTTTAATTTTATGCATATTTTAAATTTAAGTTGTGTGAATTTAAAAACAAAAATTTACTTTATTTCGCTAAGTTAAAAATATGATTTTTAAAATTCGTCGTGAGTTGAAGACTAGGTCGTTGAACCGAAATTGCTTTACCCGAGGGAGGGACGAGAACTTTTATTATCATTATTTTTAATCTTATTGAATTAAAGTATGCCAAAAATATTAAAAAAATCCAAAAATCTTTACATTTAAAACCGCGCTTTGATTTGACAAATTTTAAAATTTTTGTCGAGGGACAGACTAGGACATCGATCCGAAACGCCCTCATCCTAAAAAGAAACAAATTTTTAAAATTTTATTAATTTTATGTTTTATAAAGTATAACCTTTAAAAAAAAAAAAAAAAAAAAGACAAATCACTGTAGCCGGCACCCTATGCGATCGCATGGGGTTTGCACTTGGAACCCATGCGATCGCATGGGGACCAAATGCAGGCCATACTCAAAACAGACAGCAGGTCTGTCTTCTCCACACAACACACACACAAACACGAAAATACTCTCAAATCTTCATCAAAATTCACCAAAATCTACCGTAATTCGTCATTTTTCTTGCTCTAATCCTGCCTAGATTCTCATTCTTCAGCAAAATGGTAAAAATTACACCCCTAAACTCTATAAATTCCTAGTTTTTT
This sequence comes from Rutidosis leptorrhynchoides, assembly GCF_046630445.1. Classification (NCBI taxonomy): domain Eukaryota; kingdom Viridiplantae; phylum Streptophyta; class Magnoliopsida; order Asterales; family Asteraceae; genus Rutidosis; species Rutidosis leptorrhynchoides. The sequence continues at coordinate 12,288,379 of NC_092334.1, forward strand.
GTGATAATTACCAATTTTTTACCTAATGCAATTTTGTTAATTTCTAGTGTAATTAGTGTTAAATTGTTAGTATTTTATGCATGTATAACCTATATTGATGATATTTAACATGATTTGAAGCCAAAAATTTCAAAATTTTTAGAAATCTAGGGTTTGTGTTCTTGAGCAATTTGGGGCTTTTTGATATAAACAGGTTATGGCCGATTTTTATCATGAATTATTGCTAAATTGAGTAGTGTAACATGTTTAGATAGTTAAATGATCCAAACATTGATTCTAAACATGATTTTTAGAGATTAAAGTGGACTTTTTAAGTCCAAAATTCATGAACTTGATTAATTTGATATATTTGCCATTTGAGACTTGTTTAATTATTAGTAATGACTATTTTGACATGATATTTGAGTTAAATGCTTATGAATTTTGTATACATTTTCATATGTGCTTATTTGAAAAGTGTAGAATTGTGAAAAATTGTAAAAATGTGTATAAGTTTAATTTTGATTTAACATGTTATAGTGATTGTTTTAAGTTGTTATTTTGCTAACACTAATGCATATTTGGATGCACAAATTTTGTGTTTAATGTGTTTTGCAGAAAGCCGATACTGGAGGTTCAGGAGCATCATCATCTAGATGACCAGCACCAGCACCAGAACCAGAACCAGAAATGCAACACGAACAACAACCACAATAGGAACAACAACAACAACAACCTGATCAGCACATACCTTATTATGATCTGGTATAGTTTGTTGATGAATTCATAGTATTCCCAATGAGGCCGCCAGTAGAATTTCCAACGATTTCTGAGCACACTCTGCATCCTAATCTGAGATTTGATAGGAGATGGAGAGATTACGAGACATATCAAAGGAAATTGGTAACAAAAAATGTAGAGGTGCCAAGGGTAATCGATTGGGCCCCTTTGGAAACGGTCCATCTAGCTGACCGTGTTAGACAGCTTTTGGTACAAAGGTATGGCAGTTCTTCTTTTACAGATTGGGAACGTCTTTTCACCATTCGTAGACCTGTATATAAGGAATGGTGTGTCGAGTTGATGAGTACTGTATCACTTGATACAAATATAGTTAGAATAGATGATAGAAGATTTCTTAGGTTTATCTTTGGCGGTAGGATGTACAGAATGTCCATGCTGGACATGGCCAGGGCCTTACAGATATATACTCCTGGTGAGTTGCTATTACCCGATTGTACAAATTTGATTCATTATGGTGAAAGGGTAGATAGTAACTTTGACGCTGACGCCATTTGGAGGCGTATGTCACATTTTGATGTTTTTACACGAGCAGGAGGACACTTCTATACACATATTGACAGAGCCGAGCTTCGTATTATTCATAGATTTTTGGCTAACTCGATTACACAGAGAGGTCATAATAAAGAAAAAATTACCTTACATGATTTATTCTACCTAAAGTGTATTCGGGATCCTAGAAGCTTTGTCAATATCCCTTACTGTGTTGCTTTTTATTTATCTAAAATGGTAGAGGGAATGCAGGACGGGAGTATAATAGGAGGAGGTATTTTTGTTACTCTCATTGGAGAGTATTTAGGTGTTGATAGGAACCAAGGGGGTCCATTACAGCTTTGTAGAGAACAGGTTGAGCCCTTAGGATTGAAAGTTTATGTGGGTGCTAAGGTATTGAAAAGTAGACGTAACCAGGCAGTACCCTATGAGGGATCTCATCCTCAGGTAGAGAGAGGCTCAAACGAGGAAATGGAGGAGGCGGAAGACATTAGGGATGTCTTTCGAGATGCTATTCTTGACGTCCACATTCGTATAGATGAGGAAGCAATGACGAACGCGACCAGACATAGTATGTACGAGCAGTGGAACTCCGAGCGAGTATACGAGGATTATAGGCGACGCCAACATGATAGCTGGGTAGTTCATCAGCACCAAATCATGAGCCAGCTATCATATCAGGTACCAAATAATTACGTGCCTACTCGACCTGCTCATTTTCCGCCACACAGCCCCGATATCCGACCACCCTTTAACCGGTATGACTATAACCAAGCCTATCAGAACACCTATAACCAACAATGGAACCCACCTGATGAGATGAACTGGAACCCCTATCCAGACTGATTTGGTTCCATTTGGTTATTTATATGATTTTTATGTTTTTATCTTTTTACTTATTCATGTTTAAACTTATGTTATTGAATATACTTATGTAATCTTTATCATTTTTATTATTATTGTGTACTAATATTTCACATTTAGGATTTGAAAGTGGAATATTAAGTCTCATTTCAAATTGCCATGCATGTTTATATTTGTATGTATGTATATTGTAAATTGTACAAAACAGGGTAAAACATCGCATTTTCAAAGACTGGCATTAAGTTCTGCAAAAGCTACTAATTTTGACGACAAGATGACAAATAAATGTGATGTAACAACAGACGGAATGAACAAATGATATGCACCATTTATCATTCAGCAAACAAACGCCAATATGTTTGGAAACTTTGGTAAAATTTAATCATTTTTCTACGCTAATCACCCTCAATAATTTAAATTGTTACTGATTTCTTGCAAATGAGGGCATTGCAAGATCTTAAGTGTGGGAAGAGGTTAAATTCTTTCGGATTTTAAAATTTTTACTTTATACACTTGGTTACCATTAGAAATACTAGTAAAGTAGTAGTTGTATTAGAATCTAGTGCTCTCTGATAATAAAGAACAGCCCTAGTCTTATATACTGACTACCCAATTCTACTAAAAATTTTCAAAATTTTCAATTAAATGAACTCAAAATCATGTTTATACATATTTATGAACGATAAAACTAGGTGTTAACACCGAAATTATTGTTACCTCGGAAAGGACATAAATTGAGAAACAAACAAAAATGTTAAAATTCATTTAAAATGGAATTGAGGATAATAAAAAGGAAAATAAAAGCCAAGTGTGGGAAAAATTACCAAGTTATCTTAAACATATGTCACATATTTCTGTAACAAATAATTGAAGATACTTTTGCTTTGGACTAAACTAAACTGTTTTACCCGATGAAAGAAAAGAAGAGATGGATCTACACGATGAATCAATTCCATCGTTAAAAGGAAGTAAAGTCTTTCGAAAAAGAAACGCGCTTCTTGATTTAGGTCATGAAGTTGTCGTCCAGACCAGCTGTAGGTTGATGAAAAATCTAGAAAAGTCATCTCTAAAATCAGCAGGAAATCCACGGACCTCAGCATAAAACAGGGTCGCCAAGTGGTCAGATTTATCCTAACCATGAGAAGGATTTATCTCGTACAATGGGGGGCACCGTGCAAATTAGCTTGATAAGACTAATGAATCAGATTCCCAGAAAGGATAATCTCCTTTAAAGATCAAAAATCAGCTTTTAAGACTGATATTACTCAATCCTAGAGATTGACCTTAAAGATTGAAAATTACAAACTCATAGAATTCAATGATATCTAAACTCGAGCTTGAACGAGAAAATATTTTGATCAAATTAAAACCGATTTATTTTCTGAAAAACCATTTTCAATGCGTTCATTACCATTGAACGTAAAATCCTAGGAATTCACCTGGAATTCATTAGGTCATCTGAACCAAATCGGGTGTCAACCGTAAGAACGGTGGTTGCATAGCATGGTCAAAGACAGGACCTTGTGCCAGACCGGAAAATTATAAGGGTGAGCTTTACTATTGCTCCTACAAAGGATAGTAATTGCGTCCGACACGTTATAGACCATAATTAAAAGCATGTCAGGGGACATTGCCTAAACAGTTGCTTATTCAACGCTTTCCTTTACAACCGGACGGTAGTTTACCGAAAGGTAATATACGGAGCAAGTATACTGGACGTGTTGCTTTCCTAATACAAGGTTATCAAGTGGGTGACACAAAACTACAAGTTTTGAGCTAAAATTTTCAAATCTGAAACCCACCAAACCCACAAAAATATTTTGCAAACACCGGTGAAGGGTTATTCCGGAAAACTTATCTAGGGTACAAAACTAGATTTAATTTTCAAAAGATCAAATGTTTTCATAAAGATCCAATTTCCTTAATGGATCTAAATTTTATAGTCATGTGGGACTGTAAACCACATCGTTACTACCATTGTTTATACCGCCGTAAAGAAATCACTGATGTACAAAGTGTGAAGAATAAAGAAGTGATTCTAGTATTTCAAGACTATATTACTTGAGGACAAGCAACGCTCAAGTGTGGGAATATTTGATAATGCTAAAAACGAACATATATTTCATAGCATTATTCCTCAAGAAAGACAAGCTTTTAGTCGCGATTTTTTTATTTACAAGTGATATTCGTTTAAATAATAAAAGGTGAAGACAAAAGACAGATTCGACGAATTGAAGACGCAAACGACCAAAAAGCTCAAAAGTACAAAATACAATCAAAGAGGTTCCAATTATTGATAAGAAACGTCTCAAAATTACAAGAGTACAAGATTCAAAATGCAAAGTACAAGATATTAAATTGTACGCAGGGACGTTCGAAAATCCGGAACCGGGACCAGAGTCAACTCTCAACGCTTGACGCAACGGACTAAAAATTACAAGTCAACTATGCACACGAATATAATATAATATATAATTAATTCTTAAAATTAATATATATATATATATATATATATATATTATATTTAAAAACCGTCGGCATAAAAAAACAAAGACTTTTGAGTCTCCCCAGCTGGCCATGCGATCGCATGGCCTTGAAGGGCAAAGCCCATGCGATCGCATGAGCCCTTTTTCCAGGCCTGTCCTATAAAGTTCGCGAGTTTTGGACGCAAAAACACACATCTTTTTCTTTTCCTCATTCAACGTATAATATTTATATTTATATTATAAATTTTAATTTTAATTTTAATTTATAATAATAAGGGTGTGTTAGCGAATGTTGTAAGGGTGTAAGTCGAAATTCTGTCCGTGTAACGCTACGCTATTTTTAATCATTGTAAGTTATGTTCAACCTTTTTAATTTAATGTCTCGTAGCTAAGTTATTATTATGCTTATTTAAAATGAAGTAATTATGATGTTGGGCTAATTACTAAAATTGGGTAATTGGACTTTGTACCATAATTGGGGTTTGGACAAAAGAACGACACTTGTGGAAATTAGACTATGGGCTATTAATGGGCTTTATATTTGTTTAACTAAATGATAGTTTGTTAATTTTAATATAAAGATTTACAATTGAACGTCCCTATAAATAACCATATACACTCGATCGAACACGATGGGCGGGATATTTATATGTACGAATAATCGTTCATTTAACCGGACACGGGAATGGATTAATAGCCACTAGAATTATTAAAACAGGGGTGAAATTATGTACAAGGACACTTGGCATAATTGATAACAAATTATTAAAACCTTGGGTTACACTCAGTCGACATCCTGGTGTAATTATTAAACAAAGTATTAAAATCTTGTTACAGTTTAAGTCCCCAATTAGTTGGAATATTTAACTTCGGGTATAAGGATAATTTGACGAGGACACTCGCACTTTATATTTATGACTGATGGACTGTTATGGGCAAAAACCAGACGGACATATTAAATAATCCAGGACAAAGGACAATTAATCCATGGGCATAAAACTAAAATCAACACGTCAAACATCATGATTACGGAAGTTTAAATAAGCATAATTCTTTTATTTCATATTTAATTTCCTTTATTTTATATTTAATTACACTTCTAATTATCGCACTTTTATTTATTGTTATTGTATTTAATTGCAATTTTAATTATCGTACTTTTTAATTATCGCAAGTTTATTTTATCGCACTTTTATTTATCGCAATTTCATTATCGTTATTTACTTTACGCTTTAAATTAAGTCTTTTATTTATTTAATATTTTACATTTTGTTTTAACTACAACTAAAGTTTTAAATTCGACAAACCGGTCATTAAACGGTAAAAACCCCCCTTTATAATAATAATATTACTTATATATATATATTTGTATTTTTATAAAATAAAACTAATATAGCGTTAAGCTTTGATTAAAAGCTTTTCCCTGTGGAACGAACCGGACTTACTAAAAACTATACTACTGTACGATTAGGTACACTGCCTATAAGTGTTGTAGCAAGGTTTAAGTATATCCATTCTATAAATAAATAAATATCTTGTGTAAAATTGTATCGTATTTAATAGTATTTCCTGCTAAAATTTAATAGTATTTTATACCCCTTAGCTTTAACATCAACCGCTTATTTTACATAAAGCATGAAATATAGCACACAATAACTTTGATACAAGATAGTTGTGAAGATAATTCTAGCTAGTACACAAGTCGTTCAGCAAAGGCAATAAAGACACGTAATTCATACGTCCAGAAACAAGTCATGCATTCTGGTTTTACTAGGACTACTTCCCATCCTTGGTCTTGTGGAACATAACCGTTATGGCCGTTGATAAGATAGCGTGTTGTAACGTCGTCAAAGGGATGAGGGTTACGTAATGTCCAACAGTCCCGTAACAATCTAAAAACCTTGTTTCTCACCCCAACTACTGACTCCGTTACTTGTGGAAATGTTTTGTTTAATAGTTGTAGCCCGATGTTCTTGTTCTCACTTTGGTGAGAAGCGAACATTACTAACCCGTAAGCATAACATGCTTCTTTATGTTGCATGTTAGCCGCTTTTTCTAAATCATGAAGTCCTATGTTCGGATACATTGAGTCAAAATAATTTCTTAACCCATTGCGTAAAATAGCACTTGGGTTCCCCGCAATATATGCGTCAAAGTAAACACATCGTAACTTATGGGTTTCCCAATGTGATATCCCTCATCTTTCAAACGAAAGTCTCTTATAAACCAAGGCATTCTTGGAACGTTCTTCGAATGTCTTACAAACTGATTTCGCCGTAAATAGTTGTGCCGAAGAATTCTGACCGACTCTAGACAAGATTTCATCAATCATGTCTCCGGGTAGGTCTCTTAAAATATTGGGTTGTCTACCCATTTTGTGTTTTTATACTGTAAAATAGACAAGAGTTAGATTCATAGAAAAAAATACTTATTAATACAAGCAATTTTTACATATATCATAAAGCATAAGCACACTATATTACATATATTACACCATACGAATACAACTATCCTATTCCGACTCGCTCGTTTCTTCTTCTTCGGTTTTGGTTCGTTTTGCCAAGTTTCTAGGGATATATGATGTTCCCCTAATACTAGCTGTTGTTTTCCACAACGGTTTAGAAAAACCTGGTGGTTTAGAGGTTCCCGGGTCATTGTTACAACTTAAGGACTTCGGGGGTTGACGATACATATAAAGTTCATCGGGGTTGGATTTAGATTTCTCTATTTTTATGCTCTTTCCCTTATTATTTTCTTTTGCCTTTTTAAATTCAGTTGGGGTAATTTCTATAACATCATCGGAATTCTCGTCGGAATCCGATTCATCGGAGAATTGGTAATCCTCCCAATATTTTGCTTCCTTGGCGGAAACACCATTGACCATAATTAACCTTGGTCGGTTGGTTGAGGATTTTCTTTTACTTAACCGTTTTATTATTTCCCCCACCGGTTCTATTTCCTCCTCCGGTTCCTCCTCTTCCGGTTCTGATTCTTCTTCCGGTTCCTCTTCGGGAACTTGTGAATCAGTCCAATATATATTTGACTCTTCGTTATTATTAGGTGAGTCAATGGGATTTGTGCTAAAGGTAGACATCTATCACACAATTTCAAACATGTTAAGAGATTAATATATCACATAATATTCACATGTTAAAAATATATAGTTTCCAACAAAATTTGTTAAGCAATCATTTTTCAAGTAAACACGGTCGAAGTCCAGACTCACTAATGCATCCTAACAAACTCGATAAGACACACTAATGCAAAATTCTGGTTCTCTAAGACCAATGCTCGGATACCAACTGAAATGTCCCGTTCTTATTGATTAAAAACGTTCCATATTAATTGATTTCGTTGCGAGGTTTTGACCTCTATATGAGACGTTTTTCAAAGACTGCATTCATTTTAAAACAAACCATAACCTTTATTTCATAAATAAAGGTTTAAAAAGCTTTATGTATATTATCAAATAATGATAATCTAAAATATCCTGTTTACACACGACCATTACATAATGGTTTACAGTACAAATATATTACATCGAAATCAGTTTCTTGAATGCAGTTTTTACACAATATCATACAAACATGGACTCCAAATCTTGTCCTTATTTTAGTATGCAACAGCGGAAGCTCTTAGTATTCACCTGAGAATAAACATGCTTTAAACGTCAACAAAAATGTTGGTGAGTTATAGGTTTAACCTATATATATCAAATCGTAACAATAGACCACAAGATTTCATATTTCAATACACATCCCATACATAGAGATAAAAATCATTCATATGGTGAACACCTGGTAACCAACATTAACAAGATGCATATATAAGAATATCCCCATCATTCTGGGACACCCTTCGGATATGATATAAATTTCGAAGTACTAAAGCATCCGGTACTTTGGATGGGGTTTGTTAGGCCCAATAGATCTATCTTTAGGATTCGCGTCAATTAGGGTGTCTGTTCCCTAATTCTTAGATTATCAGACTTAATAAAAAGGGGCATATTCGATTTCAATAATTCAACCATATAATGTAGTTTCACGTACTTGTGTCTATTTTGTAAATCATTTATAAAACCTGCATGTATTCTCATCCCAAAAATATTAGATTTTAAAAGTGGGACTATAACTCACTTTCACAGATTTTTACTTCGTCGGGAAGTAAGACTTGGCCACTGGTTGATCCACGAACCTATAACAATATATACATATATATCAAAGTATGTTCAAAATATATTTACAATACTTTTAATACATTTTGATGTTTTAAGTTTATTAAGTCAGCTGTCCTCGTTAGTAACCTACAACAAGTTGTCCACAGTTAGATGTACAGAAATAAATCGATAAATATTATCTTGAATCAATCCACGACCCAGTGTATACGTATCTCAGTATTGATCACAACTCAAACTATATATATATTTTGGAATCAACCTCAACCCTGTATAGCTAACTCCAACATTCACATATAGAGTGTCTATGGTTGTTCCGCAATATATATATAGATGGGTCGACATGATAGGTCGAAACATTGTATACGTGTCTATGGTATCTCAAGATTACATAATATACAATATAAGTTGATTAGGTTATGGTTGGAATAGATTTATTACTAACTTTCACGTAGGTAAAATGAGTAGTTTTTATCAATCTTGTTTTACTCGCCATTTCTTCGTTTCTAATCCGTTTTGAGTGATTCCAGTGGCCACGATTTCGTATTGAACTTAACTTTATGAATCTAAATAGAAAAAGTATAAGTTTGTAGTCGGAAATACAAGTTACAAGTCATTTTTGAAAGAGGTAGTCATTTCCATCGAAAGACGACATCTTGATGACCATTTTGAAAAACATACTTTCACTTTGAGTTTAACCATGATTTTTGGATATAGTTTCATGTTCATAAAAAAAAATCATTTTTCCAGAAGTATAGCTTTTAAATCAAAGTTCTTCTTAGCTTTTAATTATCCCAACCAAAACAGCCCTCGGTTTTACTACGACGGCGTATATCCAGTTTTATGGTGTTTATCGTGTTTCCGGATTTTAAATCATTAAGTTATCATATCATATAGATATAGAATATGTATTTAGTTGATTTTAAAAGTCTAGTTAGAAGGATTAACTTTATTTGCGAACAAGTTTAGAATTAACTAAACTATGTTCTAGTGATTACAAGTTTATAACGTTGAATAAGACAACTTTTTATGTATGAATCGAATGATGTTATGAACATCATTACTACCTCAAGTTCCTTGGATAAACCTACTGGAAATGAGAAAAATGGATCTAGCTTCAAAGGATCCTTGGATGGCTTGAAAGTTCTTGAAGCAGAATCATGACACGAAAACAATTTCAAGTAAGATTTTCACTCGAAATAAGATTGTTATAGTTATAGAAATTGAATTAAAGTTTGAATATGATTATTACCTTGTATTAGAAAGATAACCTACTGTAAGTAACAAAGGTTTCTTGATCTTGGATGATTACCTGGAATGGATTTAGAAAACTTGGAAGTAAACTTGCAATCTTGGAAGTATTCTTGATTTTATGAAACTAGAACTTTTGGAATTTATGAAGAACACTTAGAACTTGAAGATAGAACTTGAGAGAGATCAATTAGATGAAGAAAATTGAAGAATGAAAGTGTTTGTAGGTGTTTTTGGTCATTGGTGTATGGATTAGATATAAAGGATATGTAATTTTGTTTTCATGTAAATAAGTCATGAATGATTACTCATATTTTTGTAATTTTATGAGATATTTCATGCTAGTTGCCAAATGATGGTTCTCACATGTGTTAGGTGACTCACATGGACTGCTAAGAGCTGATCATTGGAGTGTATATACCAATAGTACATACATCTAAAAGTTGTGTATTGTACGAGTACGAATACGGGTGCATACGAGTAGAATTATTGATGAAACTGAACGAGGATGTAATTGTAAGCATTTTTGTTAAGTAGAAGTATTTTGATAAGTGTCTTGAAGTCTTTCAAAAGTGTATGAATACATATTAAAACACTACATGTATATACATTTTAGCCGAGTCGTTAAGTCATCGTTAGTCGTTACATGTAAGTGTTGTTTTGAAACCTTTAGGTTAACGATCTTGTTAAGTGTTGTTAACCCAATGTTTATAATATCAAATGAGATTTTAAATTATTATATTATCATGATATTATGATGTATAAATATCTCTTAATATGATATATATACATTAAATGTCGTTACAACGATAATCGTTACATATATGTCTCGTTTCAAAATCATTAAGTTAGTAGTCTTGTTTTTACATATGTAGTTCATTGTTAATATACTTAATGATATGTTTACTTATCATAATATCATGTTAACTATATATATATATATATATATATATATATATATATATATATATATATATATGTCATCATATAGTTTTTACTAGTTTTAACGTTCGTGAATCACCGTTCAACTTGGGTGGTCAATTGTCTATATGAAACCTATTTCAATTAATCAAGTCTTAACAAGTTTGATTGCTTAACATGTTGGAAACACTTAATCATGTAAATAACAATTTCATTTAATATATATATATATATATATATAAACATGGAAAAGTTCGGGTCACTACATTCGATACCACATTACACGTGACAGGTGGGTTTAAAGTTCGGGCGTTCGATACCACTCTGGGGTTGGTGCTATACTTCATTGTACACTAACGGTTGTTGGGAACACCGATGGGAAATTTGAAGTACCATTCCCTTGTACTATTGGTTAACCATGGTTATGTGTTGTAGTGTAGCATATTATATTGTTCGAATTGTATATGATATTGTTTGTGCTAGCTTGTGGTCTTGGAGATTTAGCGTTATACTTTGCGTTGGTATGCCATATAAATTGCTAGCGTGTATGAGGTAATTGTGTATGTGATTGCAAGTAAGTAGGTTATATATGTATGTGTATAATTATTGCATTCACTAAGCGTTAGCTTACCTCTCGTTGTTTACCTTTTTAGGATCCGGATTGGATAAGGGCAAAGGTATTCGCTTGGATTAGTGGCTCTCGGGGGTTTTAGCTTTTGGAAGTTCAACCAAAATTTGGGTAGTTTAACCCCAAACACCATGCTCTAGGTGTCGTTTGGTACTTAAACTTTTGTGGTCGGAACTTGTATTTTTGAACGAAATTTGTGAAACGGGTCGTTTTGGGCCCGATGTTGTAAAACTAGTTTTTATTGTGGAAATCTATTAGTTTTACTTATATTGATGTATTATGAAAATTGGTTTCGTTGAAAAGTGTCGGGAAGCGGGTTTTCGCTCGTGTGTAAATGAAAACTGATCAGTCCAATTTAGTTCATTTGGACGCCGTCCAAAAGCTTGGGACGCCGTCCTGGTCTTCAATACTGGACGTCGTCCAGATACGCCGTCCAGATACACTGTTTTTTGATCGTGTCTTCAGTACTAGAGAACCCAAATTTAAACCCCCCAACCCGTAAGGTAAAAGTGTATGTTCCCATTTGACCCAAGAAATAAATTTTTTACCCGAACCGCCCCAAAAAAATGAACGTCTTACACTCTTAAGCTTTTTGATCACACATGGCGGGGCACGGAAGAGCGAGAAAAAATACAATGGAAGACTATTCAAAACCGATTTCACAAGTGTCACACGTCCACCATAAGACAACGATCTTGCTTTCCAATCCGAAAGATGAAATGTCCCGTTCATATTGATTATAAACGTTCCATATTAATTGATTTCGTTGCGAGGTTTTGACCTCTATATGAGACGTTTTTCAAAGACTGCATTCATTTTTAAAACAACCATAACCTTTATTTTATCAATAAAGGTTTTAAAAACATTACGTAGATTATCAAATAATGATAATCTAAAATATACTGTTTACACACGACCATTACATAATAGTTTACAATAGAAATATATTACATCGACATATGTTTATTGAATGCAGTTTTTACACAATATCATACAAACATGGACTCCAAATCTTGTCCTTATTTTAGTATGCAACAGCGGAAGCTCTTAGTATTCACCTGAGAATAAACATGCTTTAAACGTCAACAAAAATGTTGGTGAGTTATAGGTTTAACCTATATATATCAAATCGTAACAATAGACCACAAGATTTCATATTTCAATACACATCCCATACATAGAGATAAAAATCATTCATATGGTGAACACCTGGTAACCGACATTAACAAGATGCATATATAAGAATATCCCCATCATTCCGGGACACCCTTCGGATATGATATAAATTTCGAAGTACTAAAGCATCCGGTACTTTGGATGGGGTTTGTTAGGCCCAATAGATCTATCTTTAGGATTCGCGTCAATTAGGGTGTCTGTTCCCTAATTCTTAGATTACCAGACTTAATAAAAAGGGGCATATTCGATTTCGATAATTCAACCATAGAATGTAGTTTCACGTACTTGTGTCTATTTTGTAAATCATTTATAAAACCTGCATGTATTCTCATCCCAAAAATATTAGATTTTAAAAGTGGGACTATAACTCACTTTCACAGATATTTCCTTCCTCGGAAATAAGACTTGGCCACGGATCGATTCACGAACCTATACAAATATGTACATATATATTAAAGTATGATCAAAATATAATTACAACTATTTTTATTATGTTTTAAAGATTTGAGTGTATTAAGTCAGCTGTCCTCGTTAATAACCTACAACTAGTTGTCCACAGTTAGATGTACAGAAATAAATCGATATATATTATCTTGAATCAATCCACGACCCAGTGTATACACGTCTCAGGTTAGATCACAACTCAAAGTATATATATTTTTTGGAATCAACCTCAACCCTGTATAGCTAACTCCAACATTACTGCATATAGAGTGTCTATGGTTGTTCCAAATAATATATATACATGGGTCGATATGATATGTCAAAACATTTGCATACGTGTCTATAGTATCCCAAGATTATATAATATATTAGAATACATGTATAATACAATATAAGTTAGCTAGGATATGATTTGTATAGATTTGTTAAACATTTCCCGTAGCTAAAAAGATCAAAAATATCCAATCTTGTTTTACCCATAACTTCTTCATTTTAAATCCGTTTTGAGTGAATCAAATTGCTATGGTTTCATATTGAACTCTATTTTATGAATCTAAACAGAAAAAGTATAGGTTTATACTCGGAAATATTAGTTACAAGTCGTTTTTGTAAAGGTAGTCATTTCAGTCGAAAGAACAACGTCTAGATGACCATTTTAGAAAACATACTTCCACTTTGAGTTTAACCTTGATATTTTGGATATAGTTTCATGTTCATATGAAAAATTATTTTCCCAGAAGAACAACTTTTAAATCAAAGTTTATCATAGTTTTTAATTATCCAAACCAAAACAGCCCCCGGTTTCACTATGATGGCGTATATCCGATTTTATGGTGTTCATCGTGTTTCCAGGTTTTAAATCATTAAGTTAGCATATCATATAGATATAGAACATGCGTTTAGTTGATTTTAAAAGTCAAGTTAGAAGGATTAACTTTTGTTTGCGAACAAGTTTAGAATTTACTAAACTATGTTCTAGTGATTACAAGTTTAAACCTTCGAATAAGATAGCTTTATATGTATGAATCGAATGATGTTATGGACATCATTACTACCTCAAGTTTTCTGGACAAAACTACTGGAAATGAGAAAAATGGATCTAGCTTCAAAGGATCCTTGGATGGCTTGAAAGTTCTTGAAACAGAATCATGACACGAAAACAGTTCAAGTAAGATTTTCACTCGAAATAAGATTGTTATAGTTGTAGAAATTGAATCAAAGTTTGAATATGAATATTACCTTGAATTAGAAAGATAACCTACTGTAACTAACAAAGGTTCCTTGATCTTAGATGATTACTTGGAATGGATTAGAAAGCTTGGAAGTAGACTTGCAAACTTGGAAGTATTCTTGATTTTTATGAAACTATACTTATGGAATTTATGAAGAACACTTAGAACTTGAAGATGGAACTTAAGAGAGATCAATTAGATGAAGAAAATTGAAGAATGAAAGTGTTTGTAGGTGTTTTTGGTCGTTGGTATATGGATTAGATATAAAGGATATGTAATTTTGTTTTCATGTAAATAAGTCATGAATGATTACTCATATTTTTGTAATTTTATGAGATATTTCATGCTAGTTTCCAAATGATGGTTCTCACATGTTTTAGGTGACTCACATGGGCTGCTAATAGCTGATCATTGGAGTGTATATACCAATAGTACATACATCTAAAAGCTGTGTATTGTACGAGTACGAACACGGGTGCATACGAGTAGAATTGTTGATGAAACTGAACGAGGATGTAATTGTAAGCATTTTTGTTAAGTAGAAGTATTTTGATAAGTGTCTTGAAGTCTTTAAAAAGTGTATGAATACATATTAAAACACTACATGTATATACATTTTAACTAAGTCGTTAAGTCATCGTTAGTCGTTACATGTAAATGTTGTTTTGAAACCTTTAGGTTAACGATCTTGTTAAATGTTGTTAACCCATTGTTTATTATATCAAATGAGATGTTAAATTGTTACATTATCATGATATTATGATATATAATATATCTTATTATGATATATATACAGTTAAATGTCGTTACAACGATAATCGTTACATATATGTCTCGTTTCGAAATCATTAAGTTAGTAGTCTTATTTTTACATATGTAGTTCATTGTTAATACACTTAATGATATATTTACTTATCATTTAACATAATTAACCAAGTGTATCAATATCTTAATATGATTCGTATGTACCTAGTAAGACGTTGTTATAACGATAATCGTTATATATATCGTTTTCGAGTTTCTTAATTTAATAGTCTCATTTTTATGTATATAACTCATTGTTAAAATACCTAATGAGATACTTACTTATAATAAAATCATGTTAACTATATATATAACCATATATATGTCATCGTATAGTTTTTACAAGTTTTAACGTTCGTGAATCACCGGTCAACTTGGGTGGCCAATTGTGTATATGAAACCTATTTCAATTAATCAAGTCTTAACAAGTTTGATTGCTTAACACGTTAGAAACATTTAGTCATGTAAATATCAATCTCAATTAATATATATAAACATGGAAAAGTTCGGGTCACTACAAAAGACGCTTCTCAATTTTGTCTATCACCGATTTCCAACCTTCCATTTTATTCATCTTACCACCAACCGGTAACCCAAGATTGTTAGAAAAAATATTGCAAAAACTCCTCAATCAAACCATTAGCAGAACCATATTAGACCATTCCTAATGGGGCGTCGGTTTATTTAGTCAGATGATGTGGCAGCACATGTGACCAAAACTGACACCAACTGACACTTCTAATGGGGCGTCAGTTTTGACATTTTATGGGCGTTGAAAAAAAAAGCTCACTTTTTTTTTTACCAATCATATTTTAGTAAATTTTATATATTATTAATTTATTTATTTTATCCCCAACTTTCAATCACATTTTACCAAATCACCATACTCAATATTTGACACAAAAAAACTGACACATCGGTTAAAAAATGTCAGTGCCACATTACATCTAGTTTTTACTTTTTGGTCAAAAAGCGTCTAAGTGCCTGTGATATCACAGGAAAGGTTGGGAAGGTCTTACTGTACTTGAGAATTTTTCGTTTTGTTTTCTCATAAGTTTAACATGAACTGATCACGAAATAATAAATCCAAGACTTATTTGCTATGCTTTTATGATCCTTTTGTGATAACAACGTCAAACAAATCCGTGCTACCTATGTGTTTTATTTTTTGATTATATATATTAAAAAAGCGATTAAAACTACCGGCATAGTGTGGGTACAAAATAGAATAATATTTATTTGAAGAAAATTAACTTATTTTATTATTTTTTATCTGAACGCTAGAAATTTTATTAAACAAAAATAGCAAGGAGCTAAGATTACATACAAAGTAAAAGTTTTCAAAGTCACTTAAAAGCCTGAATATGAATGTTTGACTAATGAACTTATTTTATTACTCCGTATTAAAGGTATCAGAAATCACAATATGAATGTTTGGCTCGAGGAGTGATATGTACACAACCCATTTTTGTTATGTAAACAATCATAGTGTTTTACAGTGTTGTACAGTACAACATTGTAAAACATCATGGTTGTGTACATAACAAATGTGAGTTGTGTACATATCATCACCCCTCTTTAAAGCGGAAGAAGTAAAGTCAAACTAGCATAAGTCGTATAAATCTAAATCATGTTTTTCCACACGGCAATATAATTCAAAATTCCATTTCGTAATCAACAGGCCTCATTTATCAAACCTAGACAAGTTAATTTTTTTAGAGGGCAAATAATTTACTAAGATTATTCTGTCTAATTTTGATGCTTGTTTCTGATCATTTTGTCAGTCACCTCAAGATGTATTACTAATGATATTTGAACATGAAAACTCTTAGAATATGATGACTACACTCACTAGGTCATTTTTGAGACTCACATTTGTTAAACTTAAAAGTTATAAACAATATTTTTTTTATTATTATTTTCGTTTTGTTGTGTAGAAAACTATTTGAATAAGATTTTTTTAACACTTTTTCTTTACCTAATTTTTGTACACTTTTTATTTACCTAATCTAAAAACAAAATGAAAAGCCAAAGAGATTTCCATTTGTTAGTTATTATTACAGTAAAAACTAAAATAGAGTAGTTGCTTCCACTCTTGTTTGGGTGAGGTTCCCAATATTAGAAATAAATTTGTATTAGGGAGTTCATATTTTCACTTTAAAGTTTAATAAATCCATTACATTTATGCATTAACAAGTTATACCGTACAATTAGTTAATGCACAAACGTAGTGAATTTATTAAAAATTAAAGTAGATTTATCACTCCCTATTTTAATGTTATTATTATCTCTTCTTTAGCCTTCGACCATTGCCAATACAATAACGAGGAAAATAATCTTGTGTTTCGCTGCGGGGTGGTTTTGATCGGTTAATCGAAGGAGGTGATTTTAGTCAGTTAATGATCGGTTAATCGAACGTAAAAAAAATTAAAGGAATGAAAAAAAGGTTATACATAAAAAAGTATAAAAAACAGTTGTTTCGGATTAATCGGGTCGGGTCAACCTGAGTCAACCTGGTCGGGTTGACCCAACTACTGCTTACAACTCATGATTTATTTTGTATATATGACTATATGAGTAAAAATATATTAATGATAAAAATGTATACATGTTAGGCCACATGCAATCATACTCCCATTTCACTGAAATTCTCTCCTCCACATCAGCGTCACATCAGCACAAACTCTTTAACATTCTTTTCACTAAACACTCACAATCATACACTCCATTTTCAACTTTAACCAATTTTAAATTATTACTTAAATACAATAAATAAATACAAATAACATTTTATTAAATAAAATTAAAACATTATATTATTAAAAATAATAATAAAATAAATAAATTGTTATAATTCAGTAGGCTTATAACTACCTTTAGTGGTTCTTGACTGTAGAAGGTATATAGAGATAGAGATACTGTAAAACGGAGAAAACAAAGGTTGAACAAAAGGTATGAGTAATTGGTTTTTTATTTATAGAAAAATGTACAATGAGAGTTTGGTGGCATTTGGAATCTAGAGAGAGAGAGAGTGTTTTTGTTAACCAAAAAATACATACAATAAACTCTAACTCAACACACCTATTTATACTCAAAAAATATACTATGCAATATATATAATAATAATAAAATTATCATCCAATTATTACTTTTATAACACTCCCCCTTGGATGATAATTTTATTAGTGAATAACTAGTACTGCCTCGTTAAAAACCTTGCTAAAGAAAACCCTTTGGGATAAAACTTTAGCTAAGGGAAAAAGAGTGCAGCATAGAGTTGACTCCCCCTCAAGTAGGCAACGCCTGAGTTGTTACATCTTCTGAACATGCCTCATGCCAATATTATGAACGTGTGTTCTGAAAATAGCAGTTGGAAGTGCTTTGGTGAAAAGGTCAGCAGAGTTTTTGCTGGACTGAACATATCTCATTTTAATCTGGTTGTCCTTAATGAGATTTTGAGTGTATGAGAAGAATCTAGGGGGTATGTGTTTTGTTCGGTCACTTTTGATATACCCTTCTTTCATCTGTGTTATGCAAGCTACATTATCTTCATAGATAGTTGTTGAACTTTTATTGCGTTCTAGTCCACAAGAATCAGTAATGAGTTGTGTCATTGATCTCAACCAAAAACATTCCCGACTGGCTTCATGTAATGCAATTACTTCGGCATGATTTGATGATGTTGCAACAAGTGTTTGTTTTTGAGAACGCCATGATATTGCGGTACCTCCATTTAGGAATACATATCCATTTTGAGATTTAGCTTTATGTGGATCAGATAAATAACCTGCATCTGCATAACCAACCAAATCTTGTTTTGATTCGTTAGAATAAAATAATCCTAAATCAGTAGTTCCTCGAAGGTATCGAAATATGTGTTTGATCCCATTCCAGTGTCTTTTGGTAGGAGCTGAGCTGAACCTTGCCAACAAATTAACTGCAAAAGAAATGTCAGGTCTTGTACAATTTGTAAGATACATAAGAGCTCCAATTGCACTAAGATATGGTACTTCTGGTCCCAGGATATCTTCATGATCTTCACAGGGACGAAATGGATCAGTGTCAACATTAAGTGATCTAACAACCATAGGAGTACTTAATGGTTTTGCCTTGTCCATATTAAAACGTTTTAAAATCTTTTCAGTATATGTTGTTTGATGTACAAGTAAACCATTAGGCATATGTTCAATTTGTAAACCAAGGCAATACTTGGTTTTTCCGAGATCTTTCATTTCAAATTCTTTCTTTAGAAGTTGAATGGCTTCATGGATCTCTTTATTTGTACCTATGATATTAAGATCATCAACATAAACAGCTATGATCACATATCCGGATGTTGTTTTCTTAATGAAAACACATGGGCAAATAAGATTATTGGTATACCCTTTGCTTATCAAGTAATCACTTAATCGTTTATACCACATGCGACCCGATTGTTTCAACCCATATAAAGACCTTTGTAACTTGATTGAGTACATTTCTTTGGGTTTTGCATTGGTTGCTTCTGATACCTTAAATCCTTCAGGTATCTTCATATATATATCACTATCAAGTGATCCATAAAGATAAGCAGTCACAACATCCATGAGATGCATTTCTAAATTTTCAGAAACTGCCAGGCTGATTAAGTATCTAAAAGTAATTGCATCCATAACAGGAGAATAAGTTTCCTCATAATCAATTCCCGGTCTTTGAGAAAAACCTTGAGCTACAAGTCTAGCTTTATACCTTGTAACTTCATTTTTCTCATTTCTTTTTCGCACAAAAACCCATCTATATCCCACAGGTTTCACATCTTTAGGTGTGAGAATGATAGATCCGAAAACTTTTCATTTATTGAGTGATTCAAATTCAGCTCGTATTGCTCCTTTCCAATGATCCCAATCATGTCTATTTTGACATTCCATGACAGATTTTGGTTCTGGATCATCATCATCATTCATGATGTCATATGCAACATTATATGAAAATATCTCATCAAGATTTTTCATTTCATTTCGGTTCCATAATATTTTTGAATGTGCGTAATTGATTGAAAATTCCGTATTGACATCATCAATCTCCTCTGTAGAAGGAGTATTGATTTGTAGTTCTTCTTGAACACTTTCTTTTACCTCATTATCAGCTGATTTTCTTTTCCGAGGATTTTTATCTTTGGAACCAATTGGTCTCCCACGTTTCTGGCGTGGCAAAGACTCAAGAATAACATTATTGCCAGTTTTTGGAATTTCAATTCGAGCTGGAGCATTTGCTGCTGGTATATATGATTTAGTCACTCTTTTTGTATCTGTAAATGCATCAGGCAATTTATTTGCAAGTTCTTGCATATGCATTATTTTTTGAACTTCGATCTCGCATTCTTTTGTGCGAGGATCAAGATACATTAATTGAGGTTCACACCATGAAACATCATTTTCTTTATTTTTTATTTCTCCCCCTAATCTAGGGAATAATGTTTCATTAAAGTGACAATCAGCAAAACGTGCTGTAAAAACGTCACCCGTCATGGGTTCAATATATCTTATTATTGAAGATGTTTCATATCCAACATATATTCCCATCCTTCTTTGAGGACCCATTTTAGTGCGTTGTGGTGGTGCGATAGGGACATAAACCGCATAACCAAATGTTCTAAGGTGGGAAATATTTGGCTGATGACCAAAAGCAAGTTGCAAAGGAGAATATGTATGACTTGCGCTTGGTCTAATGCGAATCAATGATGCAGCATGCAAAATTGCATGGCCCCATACAGATACTGGGAGTTTTGTTCGCATTATCAATGGTCTAGCTATTAACTGCAATCGTTTAATTAATGATTCAGCTAAACCATTTTGTGTATGCACATGGGCAACGGGATGTTCAACAATAATCCCAATAGACATGCAAAAGTTATTAAATGCTTGAGACGTAAACTCACCGGCATTATCTAGTCTCACCCTTTTAATAGTATAATCAGGGAAATGTGCTCTCAATTTAATAATTTGAGCAAGAAATTTTGCAAATGCCATATTTCGACTTGATAATAGACAAACATGAGACCATCTACTAGATGCGTCTATTAGAACCATAAAATATCTAAATGGTCCACATGGTGGATGAATTGGTCCACATATATCACCTTGAATTCTTTCAAGAAACATTGGTGATTCTTTTTCAACCTTAAGAGGTGATGGTCTTATTATCAACTTTCCAAGTGAGCATGATGTACATGGGATAAGTGCATCATGAGGGATCCTTTGATCCGCCAATGGATGTCCATGTGTATTTTGTATTATTCTTTTCATCATTGTTGATCCTCGGTGACCTAATCTCTCATGCCACAAACTGATCATTACAGGATCACATAATTTTTCTTTAACTACCACATTTACTTCAGGTACATTTATATGTGTATAATGTAAACCAGAATGAAGTCTTGGTAGTTTTTCAATTACACGATTCTTATCAGTGATACTTAAATATTTTTCATTTTCTGTTGTCACTGACTGATAATCATATCCATTTTGGTATATGTCAGAGAAACTTAACAAATTTCTCTTTGACATGGGAGAAAATAAGGCATTATTTATCAGAAAATTCGTACCATTTGGTAACATGAATTTTGCCTTTTCCATTCCTTTTATTAAGTCCACAGGACCTGATATAGTATGTATAGTTCCTTTCGTTGCTTTCAAGTCTGTGAAATATTTTTTAGATTTGAGTATGGTGTGAGTGGCACCACTGTCTGCAATACAAATATCTCCACCATTTGACTGATTTTTTACTCCAGCAGTATACATCATGAACTTCAAAAAAAAATATGAGAAACAAATAATGAGTATATAATTCATCAATATATTACATTCAAAACATGTTACAAACGATAGCACATAATAAGGAAATATGTAGTAAACTAGATATGGTGTAGATTGAAAATCTACAACCATTTATTTAACGAGAACATATAATAGGATATCTATATATATATATATATATATATATATATATATATATATATATATATATATATATATATATATATATATATATATATATATATAGATATTAGAAATTTATTCATTAAAGTAGTCACAAGTTGGCTCAGTGATTTTTGTATCAAGGTCATCCACAAGATTTGCTTCTTTTCCTTTTTCCTTTAGGGATTCTTGATACCGATTAACAGAATGCTGATTTGTTCGGCAGTTTTTAGACCAGTGGCCAATTTTACCACATCGGTAACAAGAATCTTCAACATTCTTTGAAGAGCCTTCTTCAACATTGTGATTTGTGGGATTGTATGGTGTTTGGATTTTATAATTTTGTGAATTATTATTTCTTTGTCCACAACCACGACCACCACGACCACGACCACCACCACGACCATTACCATAAGGGTGATTTCGAACATAGTTATGATTTTTATTATTGTTATGGTAATTTCCATGATGATGGTTTTGGCCAATATGGCTACGACCTCTTCCACGCCCTCGTCCATGTGCATTTCTTCTTTTATTATTATTATTATTATTATTGTTAATAGCATTAGCTTCGGGAAATGCTAGCGCACCGGTAGGACGAGATTCTTGATTTTTCATCAGTAATTCTTTATTAACTTCTGCAACTAAGAGATAAGTTTGAAGTTTGGAAAAAGTTTTATAATTCTGCAATCTTAAATTTTCTTGCACAGTTATATTTGCAGAATGCATTGTGGAGAAAGTTTTCTCCATCATATCAGCATCACTTATTTCTTGACCACAGAATTGAAGCTTTGAACGGATCTTGAACATGGCCGAGCTGTATTCACTTACCTTTTTGAAATCTTGGAACCTTAGATTTCTCCATTCTTCCCTCGCAGCTGGAAGTAATATCTCCTTTTGATTATCGAATCTACTCTTGATACTTTCCTATAAAACATGTGGATCTTTGATAGTGAGAAACATATGTTTTAAGGTGGTATCAATATGTTTGCGAATAAAAGCAATTGATTTTAATTTATCTTGATCGGAACAAGTATTATTTTCTTTTAAAGTTTCTAGAATACCCAATGATCCAAGATTTATTTCTACGTCCATAACCCATGATGTGTAGTTTGTTCCCGATACGTCTAAGGCATCAAACTCAAGCTTTGATAAGTTTGACATTTTCTATTTTCAGAAAGATGAACAACATAAATCATAATCATAATCATAATATTTTTTTTTCGTAGATAAATAACAACATGCAATTAGAATTAGTTTAGATTCATAAGTAGTAAACAAAGGAATAATGATATGATTACAAATAATAAAATCATAAGGGAATATAGGTTCATATTATATTATATTATTAATGATATTATTATAATATATATTAAGTTATAATATATATTATTATAATATATTTTTCTTATTTTAACCTTTAAGATTTATTTTTAATAAAAATACAAACTACTTTTCTTATTTTAACTTTTAAGATTTACTTTTAATAAAAATACAAACTACTTTTTTATTTTAACTTTTAAGATTTACTTTTAATAAAAAATACAAACTACTTTTTTTATTTTAACTTTTAAGATTATAAATTTAAGAATAAACATTAGTATGCATGAAATAAATAATGATTAATTGCATAAGTAATCATAAATGTTAGATAACATATAAAGACCCCATCGTATTCGTATTGATCGGAATTAATCTCGACCCATGGTACCGTGTTGTCAAATGACGTGTTGCGTACATAAAGTACCGTGTTGTCAAATGACGTGTTGCGTACAATCATGAGGTCTTATTAACATAAATATAAATGTTAGTGAAGTTAATAAGAGTTAGATTACAGAAAATATAATTCAGGTGGTATAACCGACCATATATAACTTAAATAACATAAATATAAATGTTAGTGAACATAACTGTAAATGTTAGTATACATAAATAAATGTTAGATAACATAAATGTAAATGTTAGTATACATAAATAAATGTTAGATAACATAAATGTAAATGTTAGTATACATAAATAAATGTTAGATAACATAAATGTAAATGTTAGTATACATAAATAAATGTTAGATAACATAAATGTAAATTAGGCGACAGTGTCGACCATATATCATTTAGGTGGTATAACCGACCATATATTAGTTAGGTGGCAGAGCCAACCATATTTAGTATAAATGTTGAGATAATCGTGCTGATAACGTGTTATAATTCAGTAGGCTTATAACTACCTTTAGTGGTTCTTGACTGTAGAAGGTATATAGAGATAGAGATACTGTAAAACGGAGAAAACAAAGGTTGAACAAAAGGTATGAGTAATTGGTTTTTTATTTATAGAAAAATGTACAATGAGAGTTTGGTGGCATTTGGAATCTAGAGAGAGAGAGTGTTTTTGTTAACCAAAAAATACATACAATAAACTCTAACTCAACACACCTATTTATACTCAAAAAATATACTATGCAATATATATAATAATAATAAAATTATCATCAAATTATTACTTTTATAACATAAATCAAATAAACACTCATGAGTAACATAAAAAAAATCTGGAATAAAAACTTGAAATATTCAACTACCTTTTATAATGGGGTCCCACATATATTATATAAATATTATTATTAATTATTAATTAAATATATATAAATAAATAAAAACACACCACCCACTTCATCTTATTCTCCTTTTTAACTCACTTCTTCAACCCTCCATTTTTCTTAAAAAAAAATTCAATTGCAGGTTGCAAGTGTTAAAATAATTGGAAATACAAAAAAAAATTATATGTAAAAGAAAAAAAAAAAACCCCAAAATGATTCGGTAGGCGTTGGGGAAAAAAATAGTGGGCCCCACAAAGAGCCGTTAGAAGAGGGTGAGAGGAATGGCTGGCGGGTTAGGTGGTGATTTGGTGGTGGTGGGGGTGAGAGGGGTGGCGGGTTGGGTGGCGGACCACTGGCCTTACCCAACATAAAATAATATTCCACTAATTACCATTAGTGTTGTGAATAAATAGTACTCATGTAAGTACCATTATTATTATTTTATTATTTATTAGTATATAATAATATAATTAAAACACCACTTTTGCCCGTTCGTAAAATTTACACCATAACAAAATAACTCTTTTTACCCCTCAGTCTAATATCATGTCTAAATATTCATTACTATAATTTTGCGTGTGCGTCTAAACTAATTTCAAATGGATCATCCTATCCTCTGCAAGCTACTGTACCCAATTCTTTCGCATCTTTCAACAAAAAGTTGATGTTACCTCGGTGCTTGATCTGTTGTAGTTGCGGCAGCAGGAGCAGGATTGCTTGGTCCGGCACCATTTTCCAGCGGAGGTGGAGTCCCCCATTTCCCTTCCGACTCCAGTGGCTCGATAATACAAACACCACCATCGCTAAGTCCCAGTGTAAATTGATCAACTTCAAATGGATGTGCAGCAATCATATGGTATCAGAATACTAGTAGTGTCGAATCGAACCCATTACTTGACTTGATCGATCTGAGTTCTTACATGCAGGTACTTACTACAATACCAGAAGGTTTCGAAATACTACTAGTTTACTAATCAACCACCAAAATTTGGATTTTATAACTCTAAAACAACCATTAACCGTCAAGAAAGCACAAGAACGATCTAATCTCTGATTCATAGACTAGATCTACACCAGAAAGTGTAAAGCCCCAAATGTAACCGAGATGAAAGCACGAACCCTAAATCAAGGTTCCACTATTAAATAACCAAAATTGAAGATACCCTGAAGAATATTATAAACGAGTGCAAGAACACAAAGTAATCTAACAAATCTTTTTAAATATAACTGCACACAGAGTAAGCGGAAGAAACTCCCGAAAACAAGACCACAAAATCTCACCACATGAAAACTTTCCACACACCTAAAACTAATCAGTCAATAACAATTATACTTATATTATAGAAATTAATATGGCACAAACCCTAATCGGATGAAGATAATCAGAGAGGAAACGTTTACAAAATGAATGTAATAATAATGAAACACGACAACAAAATCGCATATTAGAACCAAACCTATATTTACATAACCAGTAACTTAAGTCTTCAACTTTACAAACTGGATACAAACATTAACCACAAAGAAACTAACCTTTATTTATTTTTATTTTTTTACCACATAATGTACATTACACAAATATATATAACACACAGGTCCCTTCATCATATATTTCATGATTAGATCACCACACTCTTCAACACATACTACAACTATTCTGCAGTTATCTATCCTTCCATTGGTCGAAACTCAAGGCCACGTATAATAAGGCCAGACATAGTTCCTTCGTAAGTTGTGAATTTCAACTTCACATGAAGTGAATCATTACGAAGCTTATAATTCGAGTCATATATCCACGCAATAACCTCCATCCATCCATCTCTCCTCTCCTTTGGAATTCGATCAGTTTCATGTACATTCCACGGACTTGGGCGTCTAAAATAAATCGTTTCTTTACTCTTCCAGCGGTACTTATCTCGTACTAACACGGGACAATGCAAGCCGCTACAATTTTCAGAAAGCTTGAATACAAGGTAACACACATTGTCTGTATTATGTGAAACCATTTGACTACCGATCTTCCACTTGATACTAAATGTTGTCTTTCGTAGAAACTCTATCCCTTCTAATCTGCATTATGATATATCACGTTCTACATAGTGTGCGTATACAGACATTAAATGAATTTATAAAAGAAAAGTGAGGGTTTGGATGAGAATGCAATGAAATTAGAAACAGCACATTAACCTGCATTGGAATGAGCCGTTTGAATAAAGTAGCTTTGCATCATTATCATTATAGTTCTTGAAAAGCAACATTGCATGAACCGTCTGTCTCATACTTGCCATTTCACTTCCTGGGAACTGTTCATCGAAGAAATAACATAACTAACCATCAAAGCATAAAAAGAAAAGAAAAAAAAAATAAATTATTGTTACATGTATAACGGTTCTAAGGAAAATAGAACACATTTTTCCCATGTCATCGTTTACAGAAATTTGAATACATATTCTTATTAGCAATCATCCCACCTTAGTGATTTCTGAGTTGGAATTTAAAATTGGTTGTTGGATTTCGTCAGACACTTCAATTTCTTGTTTCACCTGCACAAAATTTCAAAGTTCCCCAACCATTGGTTTTAAAATATTGCCAAAATTTTAAAGTGAGAATTAGAAATTACTTTCAAACTTGCATCGTCAACGGCTCGAAACTCGATGCCTTCAATAAAGATGGCACGACTATCACAATAGCATCTTGAAAAGCTCTCCAGTGTAACCTTAATATCCGTTTTATCATTGTTGTTTAGAAATCGACCCAGTTCAATCATCATCCATCCGTCTTCTCTCCATGTAGCAAAATATGAATTTGAATTTTCATTACCTAATTTGTACTTAAGGTTCACATACATTCGTTTAGCATGAGATTTTCTTGGACAACAAAATTTGAAGACTAGATGAACGCTGTAATTGACGTTCGGAAGTAAAAGCTGAGGTCCTCTCTTAATTTGGATATTAAGATTCGAAACATCTAACATCTCTGCTACTTTCTTAAACCTGCAGTAGGTATAGGTACATTATATTATATTTAAGAGATAAGATATTACACTTTATACCTTATTTTTCCACAATTACCCTTACATTCATGGAGATTGTTACATATTTCAACTGTAATAAAACAAAAATGAACTGATTTGTTTGACAAGATTGAGCTCGTGTAGTTCAATTTGGAAAACAAATTTTAAACAGCACATGAAGAGACTTTGAAAGTTGGAACTATAGAGGTACCTTGAATCTTGAATAGTTTGCCACCTACGAAACCGACGGTTTTTGTATGAAAAGGTTTGTGCTGAAATCATCTCATATCTTTCTCCATTACCACCAATTGAAAACCACTGTCACATACAACAAGTTAAACAACTCATACCTCACATTCGTGAGTTTGTGATAAAAAGGTAAAGTAATTATGCCAATCTTGTTTGTTTAGGTCTGAATTTAATTGACTTGGTTAGTGCAAGACTCCAAGACCTGCTGCTGCAGTGTAAAGTTTATTGGTATGAAAAGACTTAGAGACGTAACAGTTAAGTGTAGAAGTGTACATTAATAAATACAATTTCTTCTTCTATAGTTTCATTTATGTTGTTTAAGACTTTTTATTCTTCGTTGTAAAGTTACTGTGATATATATCAATTGATTGTTCTCGATAGATTCTAGTTGTAAGATCTACAGTTTTGAAGAGATTGGGTACTTGTAAAGTTTGGACTCTTCACAATATTTGTTTTAACCAAAATACTTTGCAACTAAAAGTTATTTTGGGGTGTTTGACTGTTTTTAATTACTTATTTTAAGTGCTTATCTATTAATAATTGCTTATTTATATAATTATAAACACTTTTATGAAAGTATCTGCTTGTAGAGTATTTCTTAAGGAATATGTACTTAAAAATAAGCATAATCTCAAACACACCCTTAACATAAAAGAATGAGAATTAAGAATAATAACATATGGATATGTTAAGTACCAGTTTGCCCTCCTGAAGGAGGATTCCGCTGAAAAGTTTGTTGTAGATATCATTTTTTCCCATTTTGGAGTAAATCTCAGGGGACTCTGAATACTCGAGTATTTGTTTATAGTTTGTAGGCAATTTGGCCTCCCATATGCCAGCCTCCTGCAAACAGTACAATTTAATTTCAATTTCAATTTAATTTATAAAAATATATAAAATATAAATATTTCTGTTTTTGACGAGTACATGATATCGTTGACATACAAATCAGAGTGTATTCATATAATATGTACAATTTAACAGTATGATAACTTACCTGCAATTTCAATGCTTGTTTAAGTTGTACTAACACCATGGCTGCTGTAGGCCGTATATTTCTGTCATCATGTAAGCATCGAAAGGCAATCTTTTTAAATTTAACCAATGACTCCAGTACAATTTGTTCTCTTATAAGCTCGAACACCAACTTATCTGGTCTTTCTATTTCATACTGGCCTTTAACGAAACTGTCAAAAAACTGATCACGATCTGTGCTGGCCAATCTCCCACACAAAAGCTCAAATAAAATCACACCCAACGAGTAAATGTCATAGCCTCTGATTACGTCATTAACGTAGTGAATATTCATATTTTTTGGAAATATTAAGGGTCTATCAAATCCACAAATCTTTGTTGTCCAATCTCCAGTTAGTAAGATATTGGAACTTTTTAGGTCTTTATGTATCACTACATCTTGTCCCCCATCCCTTCCATGAAGGAATTCCAAACCTTTGGCGATATCAATGGCTATCCTTAGTCTTTTGATCCATGTAAGTGTAGCATTTCCCACGTGCATATCGAGACTTTGGTTAATCGCATACTCATAAACAATGAATTTTTCATTCATTTTCTTACAGTAGCCTATGAGACCAATCACAAATTCATGCTTATACTTGTAAGGAATTTCAAATTCTCTCCAATTGCCAGGTGTTTTTTGGCCACATTTGCTCATACGCTTTACGGTAACGGGCTTAGTTTCATTATTGTATTGAATTTCTCCATTGTGCATACCATATCCCTCTTCTATAATACAGTTGGTATCACTCAAGGTTTTCCCCCCCAATCTTATGTCTTCAAGGGAAATTTCCAGCGTGTCATTGCGGTGTTTCTGTAAATCATGAGACATTTAATATTAAATAAAAAGAAAAATGTTTGATATGTCTTGACTCTTGAGTATATGTCTAAACATATCTCTAACAAACTCATTACCAAATGGTGATAAATGAGAGAAAAAAATATATACATTTAAACTTATATGTTATACAATTAGCATTACTCGATAAAGAACCATCTAAAATTTTTATATAACATACCCCAATAAATTGCTATATATGAAGTTCTAAGGTTTCTCCCAGTTCGGGTTACCTGGGAGGGTGAGTAATCTAACTCCATACTCTACACTACGCAAGTACGCAGCCAATAATCCCTGGCTGTTTCCAATTAGCCACCACAAGACTCGAACATGAGACCTCTTACAAGGATGTCAGGGCCCGACCACAGGCTATATATCTTGATCAGTATTTATTGCTCGATCTCCAAGACCACAAGTTTGTTAAAATGGTATGGTTGTTATCGTCCAACCTTCTCTTTAAATTGCATATGCTTGCTCTTGTTATTTTGTGTGCAGGTTTTGGGTGTATGGCTAATTGGGTTTATAGAAGTTAAGGGGCGTAGATGCAAACAAATGTGTGATCAAATATGATAAAGCTTTAATGAGGGGGATGGATGTTATCAATAATATGATTTTCCCAAATACTCAAAAACTAATTATCATATTATTGCATTATCAAACATCATATTGACCTAAATGACATTTTAAAACAGCTGATTATAATTATCTTAAACGTATAATTAATTTTAAAAACACAAATCTAAACACCCCCTTAATAATTGAGTGGCTTTTGTATTAAAAAAACACACCCCTTAATAGTCGAGTGACTTCTGTATTATTATTAAAAAAAAAAAAAAAAAAAAAAAAGTAGAGGTACTTAATCAAAGCTTATAATAAAAATAAAAATAAAAGTAGAGGTACTTAATCAAAGCTTATAATAGTTAGGTGACTTTTTCAATAAAAATAGTAGACGTGTCACGTAGTTAATCTAATGCTCCCTCCCATCTCAATAATTATGTTTTTCTAAGATTGTGTGTTTTTAGTCCGGGAACAATCAACTTGGGACAAATGAGTATTGACTAAAAGTATGCTGCACTTTTTATACAATTTCCTTGTATCCCTGATGCTCTAGGATGAAGCATATGAAACGAAAAGATGTTGTTTTGAAACATGGACTTACTTGAAAATCTATAGCTTTCTTAAGTCCGTCGATGACTTCTTTCATTTTTGGACGACCCGCTTGAACTTCCGCCACACATTTACATGCGACCTCAAAAAATTCATCCAAAGAATCTTGACTTGGTCCTATTTTTATTGTAGAACTAAGTTCATGAGCTTCTTTCATAATTTTAGTATCTACCATTTCCATTAACTTCCCATCTTTGAAACGCTGTCGTGCGATAGGTGCAATCCCATTCCCATTTTCCTTTGTGAAAATTCGATCATAGGCTACCTTTCCCGATAGGATTTCGAATAAAACAACTCCAAACGAGTATACATCCGATGCTATTTTCAACTTACCTTCCTGATATTCTGGATCTAGATACACATGTGTGCCTGCACAATGTTCTGTGTTGATAGTGCTGGACGGGTGATTCTTTGGGTGAAAGATCGAGAGCCCAAAATCAGCAATCTTGACCTCTAAATTCTCGCCCAACAGAATATTCCCACTTTTGATATCACGGTGTATTATACATTTCTTGTCTCGATCAGGTGTGTGAAGGTAACTTAGTGCGTACGCAATATCAAGGCACATCTTTAGACGCCGATCCCATGGAAGTTTACTCAGTTTGCCCGTTTCCAAATATTCATCGAGACTTCCGTTAGCAGCATACTCAGAAACAAGAATATTTTCAGAATCTTCAAAGCAAAATCCAAGAAGAGAGATTATGTTGGGATGTACACATTTATGAACTATTTCAAGTTCGTCAACGAACCCTATGTTTCGTAGCTCACTTTTTTTCCCCGCAATGCGTTTTATAGCTACGGTGCGTTTCTGTTTCCTACGGTGCATTTTATCAAAAACATCGAGTTGTGCTTTGTACACCACTCCATATCCGCCTTTTCCAATACATGTTTCAGTAAAATTATTGGTGGCCGCCTTTATGTAACTAAGTGGAATCTTCATATGCTCCAAGGAGGTTTTTTCCTGCATGCAATGTACATTGTGCATGTGTTAAAGGAAGCGAAGAGTGTTGTATACTATATATTATATTCTATCAAAAATGATAATTAGTAAGTTTTTAAAAATTTGACTCTAATACTTTGTCAATTCTCTTTGGAAAAGTTTAGGAATTCAAAAAACACACGTATAATTTGTGCAAACATTGGTATCAAAAGATGGACTTACTTGAAAGGTTAAAGCAGTATTAAGGGAGTTGATGATATGTCTCAGTGTTGGGCGCCAGGTTTCAGATATTGACAAACATTGGTATGCGATATTTACATATGCGTCCAAAGAACGTTGATCGGGTCCTATTATATAACTGTCTTCACGAGCTTCCATTATATTAGGATCAACCATATTCTTTAGTGTTCCATCTTCGAAGCACCTTCGTGCGATGGGTGCAAGCCCCTCCTTATTTTCCTTGGTGTAAATTGGATCATTGGCCAACCTCCCAAATAGGATCTCAAATAAAACTACTCCAAAGGAATAAATATCTTTTTGATACTGGTCATAATTTCCATGTATGTAGTCATCTGTGTAATATACGAACCTAAAGGTAGCTATCTTAGCATTCCACTTTTCATCCAACATAACATTTGCGCTCTGCAAGCCTTGATATAGTTTGATTGGTCCATCAGCCTCAATGTTTTCGTGAAAGAAGTCCAATCCTTGTGCAATATCTATGCATATTCGTATTCGTCGCTTCCATGTAAGCTTGGTTTTTTCCTTGATGGATCTCAGATGATCAGCAAGACTTTTGTAAAGAGTGCATGATTCAAAGATACGAATCATCTCATAACCTTCCCAGGAATAGCCAAGAAGAGAGACTATATTGGGATGCTTACGACTAGCAAGCATTTTAATATCTGCAATGAAATCTTTTACTACTTGTTCGTAGTTCTGACTCATGTTGCGTCTTATAGTTACTGGACCACACATCTTAGGAAATTCACCTTCACTATTCCCTTCAGTTTTAATATCAAGATGGTTAAGGTCTGCTTTGTACACCATATAATCTATGTGTGACCTGATGCAGTATGCTGGGGCAAAATTCTTGGTGGCCAACATTATATCATTGAGTGGAATCTTCAAGTATGCATAATCTTTCTCCTGAAACATCGTGTCATGTAATGAGAACATGAGAGTCACATGGTATAGTTGTTTGCAGATATATACAATGAACTAACGAAGCAACCTTTTTACTTTGATAAACGAACTCGTTTAGTTTATCACTTGCATTGAGATACACCATATGGATATAAATCTTTTAAGCTTGATGTTCTAGATATATGTATCATTACTCTTTACGTTAACAGAAATATGTTTAGGTCAGGAACAGGTCTGGATCAGATCTAAATCAGGGATCAAGAACTGGATCAGGTTTCAAGATCTAAAATCTTAAATGGGGCAGGAACCGGTGAACACGAAATAGATTTAGGGCACAAATTTGAAACAGTAATTCTGGAACAGAGAGTCAGGGAGACAGTAAAGTGAAAAATTTGGATACTTAGTAGTAGTATATTATTGAAGTGTGTTTGTAGAACAAGTACGTTGTTCACGAAAATTTGTAAAACAAGTAAACCCAGTGTTGCCAACACCGGGTTTTAACACATACATGACACATCAACAAAACCCGGTGTTGCCAACACAGGGTTAGGGTTTTGATGATGTGTCATGCATGTGTTAAAACCCAGGGGTTACTGGTTTTACAAAATTTCGTGACAAACATCCCTGTTCTCCAAACACGCTTAAATAATATAGTGGGTATCCCAAAAATTCACAATAAAGCATGTGACTATGGTTCCACCAACGATGGTTGCAATCTAGGGTTCCTATAGAACCGCCGCCGTAGGACTACAATCTGGGATGAAAGCTGTATAGATTTCTGGTGGTTGTGGGTAAAACGACTCTAATACCATGTTAACAACTTCGGGAAAAGATAATTCATGTTATTCATTGACAGATTAAGGCCTCTCTATCAGTGTTGCAAAAAACGGTCGAGATGACCGTCGCAACAGATTTACTAGTGTACCGTCGCAACGGGTAAAAAACAGTCAACAATTAAATAACGGTCAACAACGGTAAAAATGTAAAAACGGTCAAAAACCTAAAAACAGTCAACGTTATATAAATATAAAGCTACTTTGAAATATTATGTGCAAGGTATTTGCCTTTAATTTGAAATATTTATATTATTTATGTTTGAAATGTTATATTTGAAATATATGTAAAAATTCAACGTTGGTCAACATCCGTCTCGGCCCCGTCTTGATCATTGCGACGTTCCAACGTCTCGACCCGGTATCGCGTCGTTTTCAACCTTGCTCTCTATATATAGAAGACACATGACTAGGAAAAGGAAGGAAACTTTTTAATTAAACAAGGAGATGGAAAATTATATACTCAGATTAATCCTATCCCTTACAAGCATTTCATGTAACGAATGTAGGTCCGATGCTTCCTTAAGTCTTTCAACGATCAGATCCATAGTGGAGCGTTTCTTGACACAATCATAGGCTAATTCTGAGAAAATGGAAAGTGATTGTGGGTGCATTTGTTTCCTTAGATCATGATTAATCATATCTTCCAGTTTTCCCATTTTATAAAGACTAGTAACCATTGGAACTAGATATTTTTCGTCTACAATCATTGCTTTCTTCCCAAAGAGAACTTCGAACAATATTACGCCAAAAGAGTAAACATCGGACATATGGCTCCACCAACGTTCTCCGGTAGGATCTTTGTAACTAGATGTTGAATGAAAGACAACATCGTATGCTATTGGAAATCCAAAACAAAATAACTTAGCTTCCCAATCTTTATCCAACAAAATTGTTGAGCTATTGATATCATGATAAAAGCCGAGAGCTGAATGGCCTTCGATATCCTTATGAATGTATCTTAATGCACGTGCAGCACCTAGACATGCATTCAATCTTTGGGACCATGTGAGGTTTGAATCACTCAGATATTGATCCAGACTTCCATTATTTTCATATTTGAAAACCATCATCATCTCATCATTATCATCACAAAACCCAACAAAAGACAAGGTATTCGCATGATTCATACGAGAAAGTGTGGCAACCACTCTCAAAAACTCAAAATATGGTAGCCGCGATGAAGGACGAAACCTCCGTATGAAAACATCGTTTACTTCTTTGGAGTGAAGTTTTCCTTTGTAAACATCATCAATTATACCTCGTTTGATGAGATTATCATCCGCAAAGTTATTTGTAGCAGATAAAATATCATTTAACGGGATATGTAGGTTAGCAAGTTTTGGCCTCAAAATAGGCACCACATCATGAGACTCGATGTCCAATAAAGCAGCCAGAGTATCTGAAGAACTCATGCTAAAGATTTGGTAGAATAAATACTTCACGTTTATGACTTTTGCGTTGTTTCTCAAATGGGAAACGACACAGTAAACCTAATTTTTGCCACTTCACCCTCAATAATTCAAAACATTTTCTCCTACGCAGACTGTCTTCCAATGCCTATCTGCCACAAACCTACATGGATATTTAAGATGGGTGTCAATATGTACTGATCAGCTAGGTCCTAAATTATAAAAACATCAACCCAAAACATTATTTATAGACAAACAAATTCCTCTTAATAAAACATCCATTTTCATAAATCAAGTCTTGACCTTTTCAACATTCTTTATTATATATTCTTCTCATTTTTCTACCTAAGTAAGAATATAAAAAAAGTGTGATATATATTATGTATATGTGTTGGACTTTGGATAAAGAATCATAAGTAATATCCGGTTTTAACTCGTGCAGGAAATCTCTTTATGCTAATTGATATTATAGGGTAGATGATAAATTGGGGGAAAATTATAAGCCCTAAAAATATACTAATGGATTTCGATGTGATCCTTACCTGATGCTAGGACGCTGGAACTGAGATACTGTTGAACAGACTGTATGAACACCAATATCAAATCTTTAAATCAAATATTTAATCTTTAATTCTTTGAATTTAGCAGAAAACCCATTTTCGCTTTTTGATTTTTGGAGGGGACGGAATATATCCACGTGGAGCCACCTCAGTGCATAAAGGGTCCCACGCGACGACGACTTGCACTTGAGTTGTACACATTTAATTATATGTCGATTTTGTAGGTTTGCAATTTTAAAAAAGAAAAAATAGATAGATGCGAACAATTTCATGGAAACAGGAGTTGAGTTGCAGAAGGTGAGGAAGATAAACATATGGTGGTCCCACTAATATTTTACATATTTCAAACAAGACCTTTATCTATTTTAAGTTGTTCAAATTAGCCCCAACTTATTTATCTCTTATATCTTATATATCTTATACTAAATATTACTCCGTACCATATATGAAACATGTTTGTTTTTTCAATTGAAAGCATAATTGATTTTCCCTCAGTTTTTCTTGTTGCAGGTTGAAATGGGAGTGGGGGAAGATGATTGTTGAATATGAAAGGGGAGTGGGGAAGAAAAGACTTTATGAGTGTGTATAAAAGAGTTGGTAGGTTTTAATTATTTTAATTATATATTGTATTACTCATTGTTATTGTTATGTATATTTGTAAAAGATGTACTCCCTCATTTATTAATATACAAAGTGGACTATTAAATTGAGACATTCGAAAAGTGAAAAATGCCCTATTAAATCGAGACGAAGGGAGTATTTTATACTCCGTATTATATTTACATTGCTACTGTTTTTGATATTTAATAAATAAATGTATCTATTACGTAGTTATTAACAAATGAAATCATTAATTAATGTCATATTTTAAGTTATTTATTGTATTATTTTAAAGAAGAATGCTGAATGTAGCCCTAACGGCTACATTTAAGCATACGAAATATAGATTAATTCCATATTTTTAACTCATTTCTGTCATGAATAATATTAATATCAAAATTATATAAAGAAAGTCAGTACTAACAAGAAATATTAACAAGAAATATTTACACTTTGTAATAAATTCAACAAAGTTTGTAGACTTAAATAAGGTATGCTTAAACGTAGTTCTAAGGGCTAAGTTTAACAAAACTCTATTTTAAATTGGTTAAAGTTTAAAGTGAAAGTGTAAGATAGAATGAGTTAGTTGAACGGATGTTAAAGTTTTTTATGTTGACTTGATGTCGATGTCGATGTGAAGTAGAGAAATTATTTTAAAGTTTTTTAATATAGGGAGTGACCTTAGTCACTTTACAAATTATTATACCCACTAAATATATACAGTTTTTGTTATCATCGTTATAATTTAATATATTTGTATATTCTAATAGACTTTAACTTTTATTTATTAATTAAAATTAAATTAATTAAATTAATAATTAATTTTTATTTACTTAACTAACTTGTATACAAAATAAATTTCTAAATTAGTTAATATTTTACAAAAAAATTACCGCTAAAGATTTTTCTCAATTTGTTTTAAATTCGACCTCACATTGTGATTTGCTTAGATATAAATGTGTGACTTGCAGTTTGTGTTATTCATTCAAAATTGATCGGGAATTTTCGTGTGACGATCCGTCCAAATCCCTTTGGACGAATACATCAATCATCGATTTCACAGTGAGGTACTGACCTCTACATGATACGTTTTGTAAACATTGCATTCTTTTGAAAAGGCACACCATAACTGAATATCAAATTTCAAGGTTTTTGACGTTTGATGATTTCTACATATAGACAGTCATCGTAATTAATAGTTTACAATACCACATCCGTTGATAATGCAGTCAAAATAAGATACATGGTGATGATTTTGTGAATGCAACTTTTTTCTTGAATAAAGCATGTATGACTCCATGCACATAGCTTGTATCACATATAAGCAAACAACGGAAGACTTCTAGGAACCTGAGAATAAACATGCTTAAAAGTGTCAACACAAAGGTTGGTGAGTTCATAGTTTTAATGTTGCGCATAATCCGTATATAAAGGTGGATCACAAGATTTCAGTTGTTTCATCCAGAAACGTTTATTAAAATATTCTACAAGATTGAGCACTCTGGTAACTAAACTTTAACGTTATAATAAGTACCCCTGTTTTAACATACATGCAACCAACATGTACAATACACGCAATCCAACGTGTACTAACCTCAAATAGCATACGTCTGTTTTATAGTTCAGGCTAGGGTTTCTATACCTGGAACAGACGGGGATGTCAAGCCCTATGGATCCATATATAACTACTCGCGCCCACCAGTTCTTATAACCGGCAGTTACTAGTTACCAAAGCTAAGGGATTTCGGTTCAAACTCAGTGTAAAATTTAGTATGTACTTATGTCCATTACGTTTAAAATAAAGTGCATGTATTCTCAGCCCAAAAATATAGATTGCAAAAGCAATTAAAAAGGGAGGAAATGAAACTCACCTTAGCAGCACATAAGGTCATTCACCGAAATGTGACCGAAACTCGGAATGCAAAATAACCGTAGATCTCAACCTAGAGAACATATGTTGGTCAATACATGTCTAACAAGCTAGGTCAGGTCATAGTGTATCACAATCCTAATGCTCGAGACCAACATGCAAAAGTTAACAAAAGTCATCTCAAAAGTCAACCTGACCCAATATGATCTTTAAATCTATACATATTTATTATTTCACATAGTTTTTCCAATAATTATAAAATCGGATTATAAGGTTTATAAAGCTTTAAAACATGATAAGACAGTCAACTTTGACAATTGTTCAACAAAACGAGTCGTGTCTTATATAAGAGTTCATTTACTCGACTATTAATATCTAAAAATCCAATTTAACAATCTTATAAACAAGTTGTTAAAATATTAATTGCAGATTCAAAAGCAATTTCAATTAAATTCAATTATAATTCAGTTGATCATATCTTTTAATCCGTTCATCGAAATCACGCGATTTTTAAATAAAAAGTTATTAATTTTTCGACAGCTTTCCAATGACATGCATATCATATACCTTTTATCAATAACATATGTATCAAATTCGTGATTCATCATAAACTATCTAATGACAAAATTAAAGCATACAAGCATGTATAAACATATATACTCGAGCACTAGACATGGATACACTATTAATATATAAAAGATAAGATATGAATGCTCACGTATTAATATTATGATTCAATATTGTAGGAAAGTGCGTAGACGCAACGGAAATGATAAACGCTAGGTTGACCTTTGATTCATGATCATAACCCCCAAGCAATACCCATAACCTCCAAAGCTATAACCCATAATTTTCTTAGCTCTTTCCCGCTCGAAAAGCTTGTTTTGAAATCGTTTGGGCATAACCTCGTCGTAATATTTTATGTATAATACTTAATAATAATAATACTACTAATAATAATATTATTAATCTTAATAATAATAATAATAATAATAATAATAATAATAATATTAATATATATATATATATATATATATATATATATATATATATATATATATATATATATATATATATATATATATATATATATATATATATATATATATGTAGTGTAGAGAGATTGAGAGAAAACAGATGGATGAATTAGGCCAGAAACGTCGAGCTTTATAGTACTTGGCCTCAACATCCCAGCCATGCGATGGCATGGCATTATAGGCCATTCCCCATGCGATCGCATGGGGTGCCTTTCCAGCCCACACTCGTTTGTTTTCTTACTTTTCGACATATTAATATATTAATATATAATATATATAATTTATATTAATTAATTATATATTATATTATATTCTCGTGCCTAGTTAACTTGAAATTTTAGTTCCGATGAATTATACATTGAAGCTCGACTTATGTCCCGTTTTCAGTTTTTCGAACGACGTTTCGTACGCTTAGAAAACTAGCACTTTACGTTTCGCGACGTGTACCTTTATTAATAATTAGACTTAATCATCGATGGACTATATTACTCGAAGTATAACTTATACATTTGAGTAATTTGGTCATTTGCTTCTATAAATCAACTCCTCGTTGTTTATTAAAATATATTTAATAATATCGAAATGTTTTATATCTAATTTAATTCTATACATTATCACATTGTAAAATATATATTTTTGTTTAGAAAAATATAAATTTGTATATAATATTTATTTATCAAACGGAACAATAAACGGGTGTTACTATCGTTTACAAAAATAATTTCGAACCTTAATATATATATATATATATATATATATATATATATACACACAATATATATAAACACTTTTTATATACATGTTGCAAGTTATTTATATATTTA
This sequence comes from Rutidosis leptorrhynchoides, assembly GCF_046630445.1. Lineage (NCBI taxonomy): Eukaryota > Viridiplantae > Streptophyta > Magnoliopsida > Asterales > Asteraceae > Rutidosis > Rutidosis leptorrhynchoides. Next base: position 12,328,683 of record NC_092334.1, read on the forward strand.
ATTCAAATACAGTCAAAAAGGAAAGATTTCTTAAATCAAGGTGGATCTCTCAACAAAGACTTATCACAATACTTACGGGATTTATGATTGTTGAAATATCTACTAATCCAATCATTGGTATTATCTTCTAATTCCGTAGATGAATATATTAAGCATATATTGAGACAAATACGTTTAATGTAAAATATTATACATTTAATACTTTGTTAACATTTTCAAGTTATAATATATATATACATATATATATTCATATCCATTTATATATTCGTTCGTTAATCATCGAGCATAGTCAAAAGGGTAATTGAATATATGAACATAGCTCCAAAATTTTCGAGACTCAACATTACAGACTTTGCTTATCGTGTCGGGATCATATAAAGATTAAGTTTAATTTTGGTCGAAAATTTCCGGGTCGTCACATTTCGTGTAACTTTACTCAATTTCAAAAGAAAAAAATTGGTACAAACGTATTTGATGGTTTGCCAAGAGAGATCTCGAAAAATTACTGTATTTCAAAGAAAAAATGTGACTAAATTGGAGCTAAAAGTCAAAAAATAGTGGTCAAATGAGTTTACCGGAAGTTGAAGAGAGTGTATTACCACTATCAAATCTTTGATTCTTTGAATTTTTCTTTGACTTTTGGGAAAAGTTTTTCTAAATTTCTGAAATAACTTTAATTGAAATATATATATAGTTGAAGAACCCTAGAATCACGGGTTAGTTAAAAGGATACAACATGTCAGCTATTTTGTTTTCTTCGAAGGGTGTGGGTGTGTTTTAAGTCTGTAGCTGGAACTTACTATTTTTTATAAGTGTTTGATAAATTAGCTGGAGCTTATTTTTTAATTCATAAGCTCAAGCTCCTATAAGCTGTAGTGACCTGAACTTTTCCATGTTTATATATATTAATTGAGATTGATATTTACATGATTAAATGTTTCCAACATGTTAAGCAATCAAACTTGTTAAGACTTGATTAATTGAAATATGTTTCATATAGACAATTGACCACCCAAATTGACCGGTGATTCACGAACGTTAAAACTTGTAAAAAATATATGATGACATATATATGGATATATATATATTTAACATGATACTATGATAAGTAAACATATCATTAAGTATATTAACAATGAACTACATATGTAAAAATAAGACTACTAACTTAATGATTTTTAAATGAGACATATATGTAACGATTATCGTTGTAAAGACATTTAATGTATATATATCATATTAAGATATATTCATACATGATAATAACATGATAATATAATAATTTAAAATCTCATTTGATATTATAAACATTGGGTTAACAACATTTAACAAGATCGTTAACCTAAAGGTTTCAAAACAACACTTACATGTAACGACTAACGATGACTTAACGACTCAGTTAAAATGTATATACATGTAGTGTTTTAATATGTATTTATACACTTTTGAAAGACTTCAATACACTTATCAAAATACTTCTACTTAACAAAAATGCTTACAATTACATTCTCGTTCAGTTTCATCAACAATTCTACTCGTATGCACCCGTATTCGTACTCGTACAATACACAGCTTTTAGATGTATGTACTATTGGTATATACACTCCAATGATCAGCTCTTAGCAGCCCATGTGAGTCACCTAACACATGTGGGAACCATCATTTGGCAACTAGCATGAAATATCTCATAAAATTACAAAAATATGAGTAATCATTCATGACTTATTTACATGAAAACAAAATTACATATCCTTTATATCTAATCCATACACCAACGACCAAAAACACCTACAAACACTTTCATTCTTCAATTTTCTTCATCTAATTGATCTCTCTCAAGTTCTATCTTCAAGTTCTAAGTGTTCTTCATATATTCTACAAGTTCTAGTTACATAAAATCAAGAATACTTTCAAGTTTGCTAGCTCACTTCCAATCTTGTAAGGTGATCATCCAACCTCGAGAAATCTTTGTTTCTTACAGTAGGTTATCATTCTAATACAAGGTAATAATCATATTCAAACTTTGGTTCAATTTCTATAACTATAACAATCTTATTTCAAGTGATGATCTTACTTGAACTTGTTTTCGTGTCATGATTCTGCTTCAAGAACTTCGAGCCATCCAAGGATTCGTTGAAGCTAGATCCATTTTTCTCTTTTACAGTAGGTTTATCCAAGGAACTTAAGGTAGTAATGATGTTCATAACATCATTAAATTCATACATATAAAGCTATCTTATTCGAAGGTTTAAACTTGTAATCACTAGAACATAGTTTAGTTAATTCTAAACTTGTTCGCAAATAAAAGTTAATCCTTCTAACTTGACTTTTAAAATCAACTAAACACATGTTCTATATCTATATGATATGCTAACTTAATGATTTAAAACCTGGAAACACGAAAAACACCGTAACACCGGATTTACGCCGTCATAGTAACACCGCGGGCTGTTTTGGGTTAGTTAATTAAAAACTATGATAAACTTTGATTTAAAAGTTGTTATTCTGAGAAAATGATTTTTATTATGAACATGAAACTATATCCAAAAATTATGGTTAAACTCAAAGTGGAAGTATGTTTTCTAAAATGGTCATCTCGACGTCGTTCTTTCGACTGAAATGACTACCTTTACAAAAACGACTTGTAACTTATTTTTCCGACTATAAACCTATACTTTTTCTGTTTAGATTCATAAAATAGAGTTCAATATGAAACCATAGCAATTTGATTCACTCAAAACGGATTTAAAATGAAGAAGTTATGGGTAAAACAAGATTGGATAATTTTTCTCATTTTAGCTACGTGAAAATTGGTAATAAATCTATTCCAACCATAACTTAATCAACTTGTATTGTATATTATGAAATCTTGAGATACCATAGACACGTATACAATGTTTCGACCTATCATGTCGACACATCTATATATATTTCGGAACAACCATAGACACTCTATATGTGAATGTTGGAGTTAGCTATACAGGGTTGAGGTTGATTCCAAAATATATATAGTTTGAGTTGTGATCAATACTGAGATACGTATACACTGGGTCGTGGATTGATTCAAGATAATATTTATCGATTTATTTCTGTACATTTAACTGTGGACAACTAGTTGTAGGTTACTAACGAGGACAGCTGACTTAATAAACTTAAAACATCAAAATATATTAAAAGTGTTGTAAATATATTTTGAACATACTTTGATATATACATATATATTGTTATAGGTTCGTGAATCAACCAGTGGCCAAGTCTTACTTCCCGACGAAGTAAAAATCTGTGAAAGTGAGTTATAGTCCCACTTTTAAAATCTAATATTTTTGGGATGAGAATACATGCAAGTTTTATAAATGACTTACAAAATAGACACAAGTACGTGAAACTACATTCTATGGTTGAATTATCGAAATCGAATATGCCCCTTTTTATTAAGTCTGGTAATCTAAGAATTAGGGAACAGACACCCTAATTGACGCGAATCCTAAAGATAGATCTATTGGGCCTAACAAACCCCATCCAAAGTACCGGATGCTTTAGTACTTCGAAATTTATATCATATCCGAAGGGTGTCCCGGAATGATGGGGATATTCTTATATATGCATCTTGTTAATGTCGGTTACCAGGTGTTCACCATATGAATGATTTTTATCTCTATGTATGGGATGTATATTGAAATATGAAATCTTGTGGTCTATTGTTATGATTTGATATATATAGGTTAAACCTATAACTCACCAACATTTTTGTTGATGTTTAAAGCATGTTTATTCTCAGGTGAATATTAAGATCTTCTGCTGTTGCATACTAAAATAAGGATAAGCTTTGGAGTCCATGTTTGTATGATATTATGTAAAAACTGCATTCAAGAAATATATGTCGATGTAATATATTTCTATTGTAAACCATTATGTAATGGTCGTGTGTAAACAGTATATTTTAGATTATCATTATTTGATAATCTACGTAATGCTTTTGAAACCTTTATTGATAAAATAAAGGTTATGGTTGTTTTAAAAATGAATGCAGTCTTTAAAAAAACGTCTCATATAGAGGTCAAAACCTCGCAATGAAATCAATTAATATGGAACGTTTATAATCAATATGAACGGGACATTTCAGTTGGTATCCGAGCATTGGTCTTAGAGAACCAGAATTTTGCATTAGTGTGTCTTATCGAGTTTGTTAGGATGCATTAGTGAGTCTGGACTTCGACCGTGTTTACTTGAAAAATGATTGCTTAACAAATTTTGTTGGAAACTATATATTTTTAACATGTGAATATTATGTGATATATTTATCTCTTAACGCGTTTGATATTATGTGATAGATGTCTACCTCTAGAACAAGTCCCATTGACTCACCTAATAATAATGAAGTGTCAAATGTAAATTGGAATGATTCGTGGACTGATTCACAAGTTCCCGAAGAGGAACCGGAAGAAAAGTCGGAACCGGAAGAAGAATCGGAACCGGAAGAAGAATCGGAACCGGAAGAAGAATCAGAACCGGATGAAGAAATAGAACCGGTGGGGGAAATAATAAAACAGTTAAGTAAAAGAAAATCCTCAACCAACCGACCAAGGTTAATTATGGTCAATGGTGTTTCCGCCAAGGAAGCAAAATATTGGGAGGATTACCAATTCTCCGATGAATCGGATTCCGACGAGAATTCCGATGATGTTATAGAAATTACCCCAACTGAATTTAAAAAGGCAAAAGAAAATAATAAGGGAAAGGGCATAAAAATAGAGAAATCTAATTCCAACCCCGATGAACTTTATATGTATCGTCAACCCCCGAAGTCCTTAAGTTGTAACATGACCCGGGAACCTCTAAACCACCAGGTTTTTCTAAACCAATGTGGAAAACGACGGCTCGTATTAGGGGAACATCATATATCCCTAGAAACTTGGCAAAACGAACCAAAATCGAAGAAGAAGAAACAAGCGAGTCGGAATAAGATAGTTGTATTCGTGTGGTGTAATATATGTAATAAAGTGTGCTTATACTTTATGATATATGTAAAAATTGCTTGTATTAATAAGTATTTTTTTTATGAATCTAACTCTTGTCTATTTTACAGTATAAAAACACAAAATGGATAGACAACCCAATATTTTAAGAGACCTACCCGGAGACATGATTGATGAAATCTTGTCTAGAGTCGGTCAGAATTCTTCGGCACAACTATTTAAGGCGAGATCAGTTTGTAAGACATTCGAAGAACGTTCCAAGAATGCCTTGGTTTATAAAAGGCTTTCGTTCAAAAGATGGGGGATATCACATTGGAAAATCCATAAGTTACGATGTGTTTACTTTGACGCATATATTGCGGGGAACCCAAATGCTATTTTACGCAATGGGTTAAGAAATTATTTTGACTCAATATATCTGAATATTGGACTTCGTGATTTAGAAAAAGCGGCTAACATGCAACATAAAGAAGCATGTTATGCTTAAGGATTAGTAATGTTCGCTTCTCACCAAAGTGAGAACAAGAACATCGGGCTACAACTATTAAACAAAATGTTTCCACAAGTGACGGAGTCGGTAATTGGGGTAAGAAATGAGGTTTTTAGATTGTTACGGGACTGTTGGACATTATGTAACCCTAATCCCTTTGACGACGTTACAACACGCTGTCTTATCAACGGCCATAATGGTTATGTTCCACACGACCAAGGATGGGAAGTAATCCTAGTAAAACCAGAATGCATGACTTGTTTCTGGACGTATGAATTACGTGTCTTTATTGCCTTTGCTGAACGACTTGTGTACTAGCTAGAATTATCTTCACAACCATCTTGTATCAAATTTATTGTGTGCTATATTTCATGCTATATGTAAAATAAGCGGTATTGTAAGTTTGTAAAATATTGTGTAAAAGTTTGAACGCGAAATATTATTATAATCAGTTTTTCATATATAATTGTAGTAGTTGAATTGTATATTAGCTACTAAGTATGAACTTAACGGGTAGGTACTACCCGAATTTAAACTTATAAAACGCTAATATGAAGAAAAAGCTTTTATAAATGAGTTCATATTATGCTACGAAATACTATTAACTACTCTTAATATTCTGTATGATTAACTTGTTCCATTTGACTATTTTGAAAGAAATGGCACCGACTACTCGACACACCGTGAATATGAATGAAGAGGAATTCCGTACTTTTCTAGCTTTAAACATAGCCGCAGTACAGGCTGCGCTACATACCAACAATAACCTTGGATCTAGCAGTACAGGAAATCGTGTAGGATGCACCTACAAAGAATTCACTACCTGCAAACCTTTGGAATTTGATGGAACCGAAGGACCGATCGGATTGAAACGGTGGACCGAGAAGGTCAAATCGGTGTTTGCCATAAGTAAGTGTACTGAAGAGGACAAAGTGAAGTACGCTATGCATTCCTTCACAGGTTCTGCGTTAACATGGTGGAATACCTATCTAGAGCAAGTGGGACAAGACGATGCGTTCAGCATTCAAGCACTTGATGAACGAGAAGTAGCGTCCCAGAACCGAGGTCAATAAGCTCAAGACAGAACTTAGAGGGTTACGAACCCAAGGATTTGATATTACCACGTACGAAAGACGATTCACAGAATTGTGCCTATTGTGTCCGGGAGCATTCGAAGATGAGGAAGAGAAGATCGACGCGTTTGTGAAAGGATTACTGGAAAGAATCCAAGAAGATATAAGTTCACACGAGCCCGCCTCCATACAACAGGCATGTAGAATGGCTCACAAACTAGTGAACCAGATTGAAGAAAGAATTAAAGAACAGACTGCTGAAGAGGCCAATATGAAGCAAGTCAAAAGAAAGTGGGAGGAAAACGGCGATAAGAATCACTAATACAACAACAACAGCAATTACAACAATAATCGCAACAATTATCCCAACAATCGCAACATCAATCGCAACTACAAGAAACGGCCCAACAACAACAACAACAACAACAACTACAACTACAACAATCATCCCAACAACAATAATAACCGCAACAACAACAACAATCAGAAGCAGCTATGCCAAAGGTGTGAAAAGTATCACTTGGGGTTCTGCACCAAATTTTGCAACAAGTGTAAAAGAAATGGTCATAGCGCGGCAAAGTGTGAGGTCTACGGACCAGGGGTTAATAGAACGAAAGGAACAAATGGTGTCGGAATGAGTAATGGTAGAGCAAGTAGTGTCGGAGCAAGTTATGCCAATGTAGTTTGTTATAAATGTGGAAAACCGGGCCACATTATTAGAAATTGCCCGAACCAGGAGAACACGAATGGACAAGGCCGCGGAAGAGTTTTCAATATTAATGCGGCAGAGGCACAGGAAGACCCGGAGCTTGTTACGGGTATGTTTCTTATTGACAATAAATCTGCTTACGTTTTATTTGATTCAGGTGCGGATAGAAGCTATATGAGTAGAGATTTTTGTGCTAAATTAAGTTGTCCATTGACGCCTTTGGATAGTAAATTTTTACTCGAATTAGCAAATGGTAAATTAATTTCAGCAGATAATATATGTCGGAATCGAGAAATTAAACTGGTTAGCGAAACATTTAAGATTGATTTGATACCAGTAGAGTTAGGGAGTTTTGATGTGATAATCGGTATGGACTGGTTGAAAGAAGTGAAAGCAGAGATTGTTTGTTACAAAAATGCAATTCGCATTATACGAGAAAAAGGAAAACCCTTAATGGTGTACGGAGAAAAGGGTAACACGAAGCTACATCTGATTAGTAATTTGAAGGCACAAAAACTAATAAGAAAAGGTTGCTATGCTGTTCTAGCACACGTCGAGAAAGTACAAACTGAAGAAAAGAGCATCAATGATGTTCCCATTGCAAAAGAATTTCCCGATGTATTTTCGAAAGAATTACCGGGATTACCCCCACATCTATCCGTTGAATTTCAAATAGATCTTGTACCAGGAGCTGCACCAATAGCTCGTGCTCCTTACAGACTCGCACCCAGCGAGATGAAAGAACTGCAAAGCCAATTACAAGAACTTTTAGAGCGTGGTTTCATTCGACCAAGCACATCACCGTGGGGAGCTCCTGTTTTGTTTGTCAAGAAGAAAGATGGTACATTCAGGTTGTGTATCGACTACCGAGAGTTGAACAAACTTACCATCAAGAACCGCTACCCACTACCGAGAATTGATGACTTATTTGATCAACTACAAGGCTCGTCTGTTTATTCAAAGATTGACTTACGTTCCGGGTATCATCAAATGCGGGTGAAAGAAGATGATATTCCAAAGACTGCTTTCAGAACACGTTACGGTCATTACGAGTTTATGGTCATGCCGTTTGGTTTAACTAATGCACCAGCTGTGTTCATGGACCTTATGAACCGAGTGTGTGGACCATACCTTGACAAGTTTGTCATTGTTTTCATTGATGACATACTTATTTACTCAAAGAATGACCAAGAACACGGTGAACATTTGAGAAAGGGGTTAGAAGTATTGAGGAAGGAAGAATTGTACGCTAAGTTTTCAAAGTGTGCATTTTGGTTGGAAGAAGTTCAATTCCTCGGTCACATAGTGAACAAAGAAGGTATTAAGGTGGATCCGGCAAAGATAGAAACTGTTGAAAAGTGGGAAACCCCGAAAACTCCGAAACACATACGCCAGTTTTTAGGACTAGCTGGTTACTACAGAAGGTTCATCCAAGACTTTTCCAGAATAGCAAAATCCTTGACTGCATTAACGCATAAAGGGAAGAAATTTGAATGGAATGATGAACAAGAGAAAGCGTTTCAGTTATTGAAGAAAAAGCTAACTACGGCACCTATATTGTCATTGCCTGAAGGGAATGATGATTTTGTGATTTATTGTGACGCATCAAAGCAAGGTCTCGGTTGTGTATTAATGCAACGAACGAAGGTGATTGCTTATGCGTCTAGACAATTGAAGATTCACGAACAAAATTATACGACGCATGATTTGGAATTAGGCGCGGTTGTTTTTGCATTAAAGACTTGGAGGCACTACTTATATGGGGTCAAAAGTATTATATATACCGACCACGAAAGTCTTCAACACATATTTAATCAGAAACAACTGAATATGAGGCAGCGTAGGTGGATTGAATTATTAAATGATTATGACTTTGAGATTCATTACCACCCGGGGAAGGCAAATGTGGTAGCCGACGCCTTGAGCAGAAAGGACAGAGAACCCATTCGAGTAAAATCTATGAATATAATGATTTACACTAACCTTACTACTCAAATAAAGGAGGCGCAATAAGGAGTTTTAAAAGAGGGAAATTTAAAGGATGAAATACCCAAAGGATCGGAGAAGCATCTTAATATTCGGGAAGACAGAACCCGGTATAGGGCTGAAAGAATTTGGGTACCAAAATTTGGAGATATGAGAGAAATGGTATTTAGAGAAGCTCATAAAACCAGATACTCAATACATCCTGGAACGGGGAAGATGTACAAGGATCTTAAGAAACATTTTTGGTGGCTAGGTATGAAAGCCGATATTGCTAAATATGTAGGAGAATGTTTGACGTGTTCTAAGGTCAAAGCTGAACATCAGAAACCATCAGGTCTACTACAACAACCTGAAATCCCGGAATGGAAATGGGAAAACATTACCATGGATTTCATTACTAAATTGCCAAGGACTGCAAGTGGTTATGATACTATTTGGGTAATAGTTGATCGTCTCACCAAGTCAGCACACTTTCTGCCAATAAGAGAAGATGACAAGATGGAGAAGTTAGCACGACCGTATTTGAAGGAAGTCATCTCCAGACATGGAATACCAATCTCTATTATCTCTGATAGGGATGGCAGATTTATTTCAAGATTCTGGCAGACATTACAGCAAGCATTAGGAACTCGTCTAGACATGAGTACTGCCTATCATCCACAAACTGATAGGCAGAGCGAAAGGACGATACAAACGCTTGAAGACATGCTACGAGCATGTGTTATTGATTTCGGAAACAGTTGGGATCGACATCTACCATTAGCAGAATTTTCCTACAACAACAGCTACCATTCAAGCATTGAGATGGCGCCGTTTGAAGCACTTTATGGTAGAAAGTGCAGGTCTCCAATTTGTTGAAGTGAAGTGGGGGATAGACAGATTACGTGTCCGGAGATTATACAAGAAACTACCGAGAAGATCATCCAAATTCAACAACGGTTGAAAACCGCCCAAAGTCGATAAAAGAGCTACGCTGACATTAAAAGAAAAGATATAGAATTTGAAATTGGAGAGATGGTCATGCTTAAAGTTTCACCTTGGAAAGGCGTTGTTCGATTTGGTAAACGAGGGAAATTAAATCCAAGGTATATTGGACCATTCAAGATTATTGATCGTGTCGGACCAGTAGCTTACCGACTTGAGTTACCTCAACAACTCGCGGCTGTACATAACACTTTCCATGTCTCGAATTTGAAGAAATGTTTTGCTAAAGAAGATCTCACTATTTCGTTAGATGAAATCCAAATCAACGAAAAACTTCAATTCATCGAAGAACCCGTCGAAATAATGGATCGTGAGGTTAAAAGACTTAAGAAAAACAAGATACCAATTGTTAAGGTTCGATGGAATGCTCGTAGAGGACCCGAGTTCACCTGGGAGCGTGAAGATCAGATGAAGAAGAAATACCCGCATCTATTTCCAGAAGATTCGTCAACACCTTCAACAGCTTAAAATTTCGGGACGAAATTTATTTAACGGGTAGGTACTGTAGTGACCTGAACTTTTCCATGTTTATATATATTAATTGAGATTGATATTTACATGATTAAATGTTTCCAACATGTTAAGCAATCAAACTTGTTAAGACTTGATTAATTGAAATATTTTTCATATAGACAATTGACCACCCAAGTTGACCGGTGATTCACGAACGTTAAAACTTGTAAAAACTATATGATGACATATATATGGATATATATATATATAGTTAACATGATACTATGATAAGTAAACATATCATTAAGTATATTAACAATGAACTACATATGTAAAAACAAGACTACTAACTTAATAATTTTTAAATGAGACATATATGTAACGATTATCGTTGTAAAGACATTTAATGTATATATATCATATTAAGAGATATTCATACATGATAATATCATGATAATATCATGATAATATAATAATTTAAAATCTCATTTGATATTATAAACATTGGGTTAACAACATTTAACAAGACCGTTAACCTAAAGGTTTCAAAACAACACTTACATGTAACGACTAACGATGACTTAACGACTCAGTTAAAATGTATATACATGTAGTGTTTTAATATGTATTTCTACACTTTTGAAATACTTCAATACACTTATCAAAATACTTCTACTTAACAAAAATGCTTACAATTACATTCTCGTTCAGTTTCATCAACAATTCTACTCGTATGCACCCGTATTCGTACTCGTACAATACACAGCTTTTAGATGTATGTACTATTGTTATATACACTCCAATGATCAGCTCTTAGCAGCCCATGTGAGTCACCTAACACATGTGGGAATCATCATTTGGCAACTAGCATGAAATATCTCATAAAATTACAAAAATATGAGTAATCATTCATGACTTATTTACATGAAAACAAAATTACATATCCTTTATATCTAATCCATACACCAACGACCAAAAACACCTACAAACACTTTCATTCTTCAATTTTCTTCATCTAATTGATCTCTCTCAAGTTCTATCTTCAAGTTCTAAGTGTTCTTCATATATTCTACAAGTTCTAGTTACATAAAATCAAGAATACTTTCAAGTTTGCTAGCTCACTTCCAATCTTGTAAGGTGATCATCCAACCTCAAGAAACTTTGTTTCTTACAGTAGGTTATCATTCTAATACAAGGTAATAATCATATTCAAACTTTGGTTCAATTTCTATAACTATAACAATCTTATTTGAAGTGATGATCTTACTTGAACTTGTTTTCGTGTCATGATTCTGCTTCAAGAACTTCGAGCCATCCAAGGATCCGTTGAAGCTAGATCCATTTTTCTCTTTTACAGTAGGTTTATCCAAGGAACTTAAGGTAGTAATGATGTTCATAACATCATTCAATTCATACATATAAAGCTATCTTATTCGAAGGTTTAAACTTGTAATCACTATAACATAGTTTAGTTAATTCTAAACTTGTTCGCAAACAAAAGTTAATCCTTCTAAATTGACTTTTAAAATCAACTAAACACATGTTCTATATCTATATGATATGCTAACTTAATGATTTAAAACTGGAAACACGAAAAACACCGTAAAACCGGATTTACGCCGTCATAGTAACACCGCGGGCTGTTTTGGGTTAGTTAATTAGAAACTATGATAAACTTTGATTTAAAAGTTGTTATTCTGAGAAAATTATTTTTATTATGAACATGAAACTATATCCAAAAATTATGGTTAAACTCAAAGTGGAAGTATGTTTTCTAAAATGGTCATCTAGACGTCGTTCTTTCGACTGAAATGACTACCTTTACAAAAACGACTTGTAACTTATTTTTTCAACTATAAACCTATACTTTTTCTGTTTAGATTCATAAAATAGAGTTCAATATGAAACCATAGCAATTTGATTCACTCAAAACGGATTTAAAATGAAGAAGTTATGGGTAAAACAAGATTGGATAATTTTTCTCATTTTATCTACGTGAAAATTGGTAACAAATCTATTCCAACCATAACTTAATCAAATTGTATTGTATATTATGAAATCTTGAGATACCATAGACACGTATACAATGTTTCGACCTATCATGTCGACACATCTATATATATATATTTCGGAATAACCATAGACACTCTATATGTGAATGTTGGAGTTAGCTATACAGGGTTGAGGTTGATTCCAAAATATATATAGTTTGAGTTGTGATCAATACTGAGATACGTATACACTGGGTCGTGGATTGATTCAAGATAATATTTATCGATTTATTTCTGTACATTTAACTGTGGACAACTAGTTGTAGGTTACTAACGAGGACAGCTGACTTAATAAACTTAAAACATCAAGATATATTAAAAGTGTTGTAAATATATTTTGAACATACTTTGATATATATGTATATATTGTTATAGGTTCGTGAATCAACCAGTGGCCAAGTCTTACTTCCCGACGAAGTAAAAATCTCTGAAAGTGAGTTATAGTCCCACTTTTAAAATCTAATATTTTTGGGATGAGAATACATGCAGGTTTTATAAATGACTTACAAAATAGACACAAGTACGTGAAACTACATTCTATGGTTGAATTATCGAAATCGAATATGTCCCTTTTTATTAAGTCTGGTAATCTAAGAATTAGGGAACAAACACCCTAATTGACGCGAATCCTAAAGATAGATCTATTGGGCCTAACAAACCCCATCCAAAGTACCGGATGCTTTAGTACTTCGAAATTTATATCATATCCGAAGGGTGTCCCGGAATGATGGGGATATTCTTATATATGCATCTTGTTAATGTCGGTTACCAGGTGTTCACCATATGAATGATTTTTATCTCTATGTATGGGATGTATATTGAAATATGAAATCTTGTGGTCTATTGTTATGATTTGATATATATAGGTTAAACCTATAACTCACCAACATTTTTGTTGACGTTTAAAGCATGTTTATTCTCAGGTGAATATTAAGATCTTTCGCTGTTGCATACTAAAATAAGGATAAGATTTGGAGTCCATGTTTGTATGATATTATGTAAAAACTGCATTCAAGAAACATATGTCGATGTAATATATTTCTATTGTAAACTATTATGTAATGGTCATGTGTAAACAGTATATTTTAGATTATCATTATTTGATAATCTACGTAATGCTTTTGAAACCTTTATTGATAAAATAAAGGTTATGGTTGTTTTAAAAATGAATGCAGTCTTTAAAAAAACGTCTCATATAGAGGTCAAAACCTCGCAATGAAATCAATTAATATGGAACGTTTATAATCAATATGAACAGGACATTTCATAAGCTACCATAAGCTCTCAGCTTATGGTGTGCCAAACACACCCTAAATAATATATTAACATTAATATTAACGTTGACAATTGATATATAAGTTGAAAACACGACTTTAAAGATTCATTGTTCGAGGGGTTTTTTGTTGACTTTTTAGAATTTGAGTAATTTAACTAATTTTTTAACATCCTATTAGTGACACAAATATATTATCAGATAAATCCGGGAAAACAGAAGACCCATTCACACTTTTTAATGTCAAAAAAAGTTAATAGCACTTAAAATTTGGGCCACTTTATTTTTTCAAGGTTAAATTGTTTATGACATCGATTGGTGTGATTTTTTGGAGAAAACAATTTACTCATGTTTTATAGAGTTTAATTGTGTTATATGAAGATTTGGAGTTAAAGATGCTGAAAATACTTAAAAAGTTGACTCCTGCGAGCCGTACTTTTTTAACCATAACTCACTCAGTTTGTTGTACTCGAGTCACTATCCTATCTTTGAATTTAAGAACACTGCTTAGTTTTAGGCTAATTACAAATAATAGTATAAATAACTTTTCATCGACCGTGCATCGTACGAGCTAAAAACCTAGTATCATATATATAAGATTATTTCGACATCATTAAATGCAGATTAATGTGTGGCATGGGAGCACACGTTAAGTAAACCCTTTTTGAATGATATATAATACTCCGCAATACATATTACATGTAATAATTTTATATGAGCTCGAGCTTTTAACGAGTTAAGCTTTGTTTATTAAGTTCGAACGCAGTAAGTCACAAATGCAGTAAATGTTAAAAAAAGATTATTTGGTTTGTAAATTAAATGTTTTTCAATTTCAGTTACTGCGTATATATTTTGGGTGTAATTTGTTTTGGGATGATGAGAAAAGTTAAGATTCGTGAATTTTGGAGAGGATTAAGATAGAAATAATTACGCGTTAAGTTTTTAAGGTTAATCCTTCATGTACAACGCATGTGCCGCCACTTAGGGGGTGTTTGGATTTACGTTTTCAAAATTGATTATGCGTTTTAAATAATTATAATAAGATAATCAGCTATAACAAAACGTGATTTTGATAAACAGTGTTTGGATTTGATTATACTGTTTGATATTGTAATAATCAGATAATCAATTTTTCAAATGTTTGGGAAAATCATATTACTTGATAACTCATTGTGTATAATTACTAAAATGGACAATTTTTTAATGTGTAAAATATATATATGCTTTTTAATGATTTTTAATAAACTGTTCTCAAATAAAGATTTATATATACGAAGTATTAAATTAATTTTTAACTAATAGAAATGGTTCAAGTGTCAGGTAGATCAAAATGAGTTATGTTGATTTTGTTTCATGCTATAATCATTCAAAAGTCACGATCATAATATAATGTTAGAGTTAGACAAATTAATCCGTAGACTGAAAAATAAAGTTTTTATACAAAGAGGGTTAATAAAAGTTTTTATAAGGGTATTATAGTAAAATATAAAGGTGAGAACCTTTATCTAGGGGGTGTTTGGATTAGCGTTTACAAATGGATTTTTTAATTATTGCGATTAGAAATCACAAATAATCAATTTTTGGTGTTTGGCAAACAAATGGAAAAAATTGATTAATTACGTTTTTGAGCTTAGAAATCGTGGAAATCAAGAAGTAGGTGGGAAGTTACTGTTTGCAAATCGTGATTCTGAATAAATGTTTCCAGCCATGTCTTTTCCATTAATACCCTTTTTCCTTCGCTCTCTTTTTTATCTGCCAACTCTATTATTATGTTTAATAGAATAGAATATGGATTCTTAAAAAAATGACACACCTTTCTATTACAACATTCGTATAATATACCATCTGTATCAATTGGATTTTAACTTTATATTTGTTCAAACATATGCAATAGTACCATCTTTCTCAAATACGGAGTATTATATAGATATACTAGGTTTTTGAGCCCGTGCGTTGCACGGGTGTGTAAAAAATCGTGCAAAAAAATGTAATTTTTAGTTCATATTGATATGTAAATCGTGCGTTGCACGGGTAGGTAAATAACAGTGCAAATTCAATTGAATGTATCAAACAGTTAAATAAGTATTTTTGAGTTAATATTTTCAATAAAATGATAATAATTGATAAAATTACTAAAATGCTAACACTTTATAAAATAGTTACTATATAGAGCCCGTTCATTACATGATATTTAAAAAAACTGTTCAAAATTACTTTACAATTTTGCTGTAATAGGTTTTAGCGCACGTGCGATGCACGATGGATAAAATATTGGTGAAGAATTAATTGATTTTTTCAAATAATTATTCTTTTGAGTTTAAGAGCCCGTGATTTTGAGAATTTTAAAAGTTCATTTTTATTAATAATATTAATTAGTAAATAACTAACTTAGTTACTTACTTAGTTTATTTATAATTTTATTATTAAATACTCTTTATTAACTAAGTTAAAAATTAATAATTAGTAGGATAATATAATATATATTTCAATATGTATATATGAACTATAAGATATGATAGCTATAAATAATATGTATATCTTACGGAGCATGACATGTACATTACGGAGCATATTAATTCTACGGAGCATATATTACGGACAAATATTTAATTTTATCTATAAATAATACAATTAATTATATGAAATAATATTGTAAATAATATATATAATCTATACATATAACAATCCATAAATAACTTTCAACCACAATCAAGAAAAACTTTTTGTTTTATATATATGTATAGATATATACACCATAAACTTCAAAGTACGAAAACACCCATATTACATTTTTAATGTTATATACCGTAATTTCTTGTAAATTTATATATATAGGTCTTAAAAGATGTCCATTTTAGTAATTTTAAATGTTAAATTATCAAAAAATTTGATTTTCCCAAACACTAAAATACTGATTATTTGATTATTGCGATATAAAACAGCATAATCATATCCTAACACTGTTCGACTAAATCACATTTTGATACATCTGATTATATCTGATTCTGATTATTTAAAACGCATAATCAATTTTGCAAACGCTAATCTAAACACCCCCTAGAACCACGTTTTTTGTGCAGTAACCCCTTGGTTACTTCTTGATTTCCGCGATTTGAAGACCCAAAAACGCAAATAATCAATTTTTATCATTTATTTGCCAAACACTAAAAAGTGATTATTTATGATTTGTAAACGTAATAACTAAAAAATCAAGTTCCAATCACTTAGCCAAACACCCCCTTAATGGATTTTTGACATATGTTAGGGTTTGGGACTGCACGCAATACGTGCAAACCACAAGGACTGTCCGCATAATTATGTCAAACTAAAACAACACTTTTTGCCCGTTCATATAATTTACACCATAACAAGTTAACAACTCTTTCTACTCCTGAGTATAACATTATGTCTAAAATTCCATTATAATTTTAGTTTAGTGTTTGCGTCTTAAATTAAAATGGTAATGAATCATCCTATCCTCTGCATGCTACTGTACCTAAATCTTTTGCAACTTTCAGCAAAAAGTTGGTGTTACCTCTGTGCTTGATCTGTTGTACTTGGTGCAACAGGAGCATTATTGCTTGGTTCGGCACCATTTTCCTGTGGAGGTGGGGTCCCCCATTTCCTTTCCGACTCCAATGGCTCGATAATACAGACACCACCATCGCTAAGTCCCAATGCAAATTGATCAACTTCAGATGGATGTGCAGCAATCACTAGTGGATGCACCCTTAAACTACTGCAAAATCATATGCTATCAGAAAACTAGTACTAGTAGTGTCAAATTTGCCCGTTTACTTATAAAGTATCCAAGTCGAACAAATTTTTTTATAAAGATAGATAAATACACCAAGGAGTAAAAACTTACTTTGGATTGTTTGGCAGATAAGCAGTTGAACTGATCCGACAACGTAGCCTGAGTGTTGATCCAGTAAGGATACCAACACTTGCATCTTCAAAACCAACAAATATTGAATTGCTATCACATGAATAAGTAGCACTAGTGATCAACCCACTTGTCTCTAGCGGAAACCACTATTTAGAGAACAACAATGACATAGTTGTGTCAGTTCTTTATCACGACTATGAGATAATCTTCTCATTAAACATGTAAGGATTGCGATTATACAGATAAATAACAATTTAGTTTGGAAACACAACTACACGAAAAGCAAGTAGGTATCTTTTCTTTAATAAAAAGGAACTAATAGATGCCTTAACTTCGATATGAAATTGATAATGTAAAATGTGATGATGTTCCCAAAGATATTGAAACATACCTGTTTAGGAGATTCCAATTTAGGAGCTTCATAAACAGCTATCTGAGTTTCATGGACGGCAAGCAAGTGCGTCTGATCTTGGTGGAACTGGACATGGGTATCAGCAAAAGGAGCAGCAACATGTCCAACTGGAATTTGCAACTGTTTGCTTGTTTGCTTCTCCCATCCATTAGTGTTCCAAATACACAACTGCATACAAAGTTAAGTCAGACGCTACACAAAATTTTATCCAAGTGTATCCACATTTTATAGTGTAAGCAACTTCAACCCATTAACAAAGTGGGTCAATTAGGTTATGTTTCTCTCTCTCTCTAGGGGTCAGACATGTTTTAATTAAAGATAGTAGGTTAAAAATAAGTCAAACAAGTACTACGGATAAAATGAGTCACAAGTCACTCGATGTAAAGTTCATTCAGCATTTTATTAAAATAGTATCAACTATAAGTTAAATGATGTAAACTTACATTGTAATAGTAGTTGATACACTATATATATCAAAATTTAAAAAATTTGACAGAGTGATTTGGGTCAACCCAACCTAGGCCAAAAAGTATACATTTTGCTAACTCTATTATACAATGATATACTTGATGTTGACTTTTCCACAGAACATATCAACTATACGATCTATTAACAATTTGATAAAAAAAAAAGATTAACAAACAGGAACAAAGGCATTTTCTGTTACCTGAGAATCAGCACCAGAAGATACAAGCACATTAAACACATTGGAGAAAGCCAGGCCCGTTATTCTTTTACTATGGCCTTTAAGCTTCGTTTTGACCTGCTCATAAAAAATTTTATAAACATCACTTCATGTGTTAAACAAACTTCACTAGACTTAAATTATGAAAAAGGGTTAGTGAACAACCTCATCGACTCTGACGTTATATATTTGGATAGAAGAATCATCCATGCCTATTGCAATTATGTTGTATTAGAAGGATATAATAGAGGAAGAGAGATATTGAACTTGTAAGTTCTGTGCATTTGATATCATTACATAAGCTTCCATTATATAGGAAGAACAATTACAAAATATATCCCTATACTATAACTAGAGTATAACCTTATACAATTATAGTTGTCTAATATTCCCCCGCAAGCTAAGGACGGGTAACAACCTGTAGCTTGGATCGTAACTGGAGAAATCTTGGTGAGGACAATGGCTTGGTTAAGATATTAGCAATCTAATCATCAGTAGTTATAAACTGAACTGAAAGTTTTTGTTGAGCAACTCTTTCTTGAACAAAGTGAAAATCAACTTCTACATGTTTTGTACGTGCATGAAAGACTGGGTTAGTTGAGAGATACGTAGCGCCAAGGTTATCACACCATAAGGTAGGAACCGATTTAACAAGAACACGAAGTTCACGTAATAGATCTTGAAGCCATGTTAGTTCTGCAACCATGTCAGCTAGGGCCTTGTATTCAGATTCTATTGAGGATCGAGAGACAGTCCTTTGTTTTCGGGCAGACCATGATACTAGGTTTGAACCAAGATATATAGCATATCCTCCCGTGGATCGACGGTCATCTGGACAACCTGCCCAGTCAGCATAAGAGAAGCTAGTCAGAGAGTTGTATACTGAATCAGTATAGGCATGAAGCACTATTCCAGAGTCGTGCATAAATCGTAAACCATAATTGGTAGTGCCTTGTAAGTAATGGAGAATTCGTTTAACTACTGACCAATGATTTATCATGGGACAATGCATGTACTGGCATACTTTGTTGACTGCGAAAGTGATGTCCGGTCGAGACAATGTAACGTATTAAAGGGCACCCACAATTTGACGGTATTGAACAGGGTTGTCAAATGTTGCACTATCACCAAGAGCAAGTTTGGCGTTGGTTGTCATTGGAGATGAAACTGGTTTATCATTAGATAAGTCAGCGCGTTCCAAAAGTTCACGGATTTATTTGCGTTGTGATAGAATCATGTCATTACCATTCCCTGTGACTTCAATCCCTAGAAAATAAGATAAGTTACCCATGTCTTTAACAGCAAATGAGTGGCTGAGACTTTGTACCACCCTATCTATTTCCTTTGTATCGTTCCCTGTTAAAATAATGTCATCAACTGTAAACCTAAATTTCGATCAATTCGTGTTCATATGAATGTCAAAGCTTGTATATGTATGTATCAATATATGTATATAATGTATGCATATGTATAATAAGATGATGATGATGATGAATCAGATCAGGACCAGTAGTAATACATCACAAATTGCTGAAATTCAAAGATTGGAAAAGGCAACAAGTTATTAGGGATTAGGGAGAAGTGTGTGAGGGTGAAGGTGTATGTGTATGTGAAAAGTGAGGGAAAAGCTTAAGATCTAAGCTACTTAAGAGGTATTTATACTAAGTCATTACAACAAATCATATCAATAATTTTGGACTTAACAATCTCCCCCTTAGATGTGATTTGTTGTTGATAATCTCTTGTTGTTGATCATCTTCATAATTGAAATGTCCCGTTCATATCGATTATAAACGTTTCATATTAATTGATTTCGTTGCGAGGTTTTGACCTCTATATGAGACGTTTTTCAAAGACTGCATTCGATTTTTAAAAACAAACCATAACTTTTATTTTATCGATAAAGGTTTAAAAACATTACGAAGATTATTAAATAATGATAATCTAAAATATAGCATTCTCACACGACCATTACATAATGGTTTACAATAATATTACACGACAACTTAAGTCTTCGAATGCAGTTTTTAAACAATATTATACAAGCATGCAGACTCTAATCCTGTCTTTATTTAGCATGCAATAGCAGAAGCTCCTAATAATCACCTGAGAATAAACATGCTTAAAACGTCAACAAAGATATTGGTGAGTTATAGGTTTAACCTATACATTTATCAAATCGTAATAATATACCACAAGATTTCATTTATTCAATAATCTTACACTCGCAAGTGTATAAAAATCATTCATATGATGAACACCTGGTAACCGACATTAACTTTAATGCATATAGAATATTCCCCGCATACTCGCAAGTATGTCATAAATTGGCAATCACAATCACCATATAAATCGAAGTACTAAAGCCATTCATAACATGAATGGGGGTTGTTAGGCCCAATAGATCTATCTTTAGGATTCGCGTCAATTAGAGGACATTTCCCTAATTCTTAGGCTACCAGACTTGAAGGGGCAATATTCGGTTTAATAATCCAACCATAGAATGTAGTTTCCCGCACTTGTGTCTATTTTGTAAAACATTTATAAAGCTGCATGTATTCTCATCCCAAAAATATTAGATTTTAAAAGTGGGACTATAACTCACTTTCACAGATTTTCACTTCGTCGGAAAATAAGACTTGGCCACAGGTCGATTCACGAACCTATAACAAATATATATACATATATCAAAGTATAATCGAAATATATTCACAATATATTTTATTATGTTTTAACGATTTAAGTTTGTTAAGTTAACAGTCGAACGTTCGTAGTCCACAATTAGTAGTACAGAAATAAATCAATATATATTATCTTGAATCAATCCACGACCCAGTGTATACAAGTATCAGACTTGATCACAACTCAAAGTATATATAATATTTTGGAATCAACCTCAACCCTGTATAGCTAACTCGATCATTACTGCATATAGAGTGTCTATGGTTGTTCCAAATAATTTATATAGATGACGTCGATATGATATGTCAAAACATTGTATACGTGTCTATGGTCTATCAAGATTACACAATATATATTAGAATACATATATAATACAATATAAGTTAGTTAAGTTATGGTTGGTATAGATTTGTTACAAATTTCACGTAGTTACAACAAGCAAATTTATCCAATTTTGTTTTACCCATAACTTCTGCGTTTTAAATCCGTTTTGAGTGAATCAAGTTGCTATGATTTCATAATGAACTGAAATTTATGAAACTAAACAGAAAAATTATAAGTTTATAGTTGAAAATACAGGTTACAAGTCATTTTTGTAAGAGGTAGTCATTTTTGTCGAAAGAACGACATCTTGATGACCATTTTGAAAAACATACTTTCACTTTGAGTTTAACCATGATTTTTGGATATAGTTTCATGTTAATAAGAAAAATAATTTTCCCAGAAGAATAACTTTTAAATCAAAGTTTATCATAGTTTTTAATTATCTAACCCAAAACAGCCCTCGGTTTCACTACGACGGCGTATGTCCGGTTTTACGGTGTTCTTCGTGTTTCCAGGTTTTAAATCATTAAGTTAGCATATCATATAGAAATAGAACATGTGTTTAGTTGATTTTAAAAGTCAAGTTAGAAGGATTAATTTTGTTTGCGAACAAGTTTAAAATTAACTAAACTATGTTCTAGTTATTACAAGTTTAAATCTTCGAATAAGATAGTTATATATATATATATGAATCGAATGATGTTATGAACATCATTACTACCTCAAGTTTAGTAGGTAAACCTACTGGAAGTGACAAGAAATGATTTAGCTTCAAAGGATCTTGGATGGCTTGAAAGTTCTTGAAGTAGAATCATGACACGAAAACAATTTCAAGTAAGATTCCTACTCGAATTAAGATTGTTATAGTTATAGAAATTGAATCAAAGTTTGAATATGAGTATTATCTTGAATTAGAATAATAACCTACTGTAAATAACAGAGGTTTCTTGATCTTAAATGATTACTTGGAATGGATTAGAAAGCTTGTAAGTAGACTTGCAAACTTGAAAGTGTTCTTGAAGTTTACTTGAGTTGTTGTTTTGAAAGTTGATCTAGGTTAGGATTTATGAACTAGATTGAGCTAGATTTTATTGAAGATGATGAAGAATACTTAGAACACCAAGAGAGAATTTGAGAGAGATAAGTTTGATGCATGAAAGTTGAAAAATGAAAGTGTTATGGTTGGTGAAGAAAAACGTGATCCTACCCTTGAATATAAGGTTCCATTAGTTTGTATTTTTGTTAGATATTTTATGCTAGTTGCCAAATAATGGTTTCCACATGTTTAGGTGACTCATTAAGGCTGCTAAGAGCTGATCATTGAAGTGTATATACCAATAGTATATACATTTAGAAGTTGTGTATTGTACGAGTACGAATACGGATTGAATACGAGCAAATAGTGTTACTGTAGTAAATAGTGTTTACTGTAGTAAATAGTGTTTTACTGTAGCAAGTAGTATTTTACTGTAGCAAATAGTGTTTAATGTAGAAAATTTACTGTAGCAAATAGTGGTTTACTGTAGCAAATAATGTTTCACTGTAGCAAATAGTGTTTTACTGTAGCAAAATAGTGTTTTAGTTGTACAACTTTGATTTATTTATATTTCTTTATATATATATATATATATATATATATATATATATATATATATATATATATATATATAAAATAAAAACTTACATCATAAAAAAATAAAACGATTATATAATTATCAAAAGTTATGACGTTCGTGAATCATTAGGCAAACGGGGTGGTCAATTGTCTACATAAACTCATTTCAATTAATCAAGTCTTAACAAGTTTAATTGCTTAACATGTTGGAAAAATTTAATCATGCAAATATAGTTTTCATTTAATATATAATCATGGAAAAGTTCGGGACACTACAGTACCTACCCGTTAAATAAATTTCGTCCTGAAATTTTAAGCAGTTGGAGGTGTTGACGCATCGTCTGGAATTAAGTGCGGGTATTTCTTCTTCATCTGATCTTCATGCTCCCAGGTGAACTCGGGTCCTCTACAAGCATTCCATCAAACCTTAACGATTGGTATCTTGTTTTGCTTAAGTCCTTTAACCTCACGATCCATTATTTCGACGGGTTCTTCAATGAATTGAAGTTTTTCATTGATTTGGATTTCGCCTAAAGGAATAGTGAGATCTTCTTTGGCTAAGCATTTCTTCAGGTTCGATACGTGAAAAGTATTGTGTACGCCGGCGAGTTGTTGAGGTAATTCAAGTCGGTAAGCTACTGGTCCGACACGATCTATAATCTTGAATGGTCCAATGTATCTTGGATTCAGTTTTCCCCGTTTACCAAATCGAAGAACACCTTTCTAAGGTGATACCTTAAGCATGACCATGTCACCAATTTCAAATTCTACATCTTTTCTTTTACTGTCCGTGTAGCTCTTTTGTCGACTTTGGGCGGTTTTCAACCGTTGTTGAATTTGAATGATTTTCTAGATAGTTTCTTGGATTATCTCTGGACCCGTAATTTGTCTATCCCCCACCTCGTTCCAAAAAATCAGAGACCTGCACTTTCTGCCATAAAGTGCCTCAAACGGTGTCATCTCAATACTCGGGTGGTAACTGTTGTTGTAGGAAAATTCTGCTAACGGTAGATGTCGATCCCAACTGTTTCTAAAATCAATAACACATGCTTGTAGCATGTCTTCAAGAGTCTGTATAGTCCTTTCACTCTGCCCATCAGTTTGTGGATGATAGGCAGTACTCATATCTAGACGAGTTTCCAATGCTTGTTGTAATGTTTGCCAAAACCTTAAAAAAAATCTACCGTCCCTATCAGAGATAATAGAGATTGGTATTCCATGTCTGGAGACAACTTCCTTCAAGTATAGTCGTGCTAACTTCTCCATTTTATCATCTTCTCTCATTGGCAGAAAGTGTGCTGACTTGGTGAGAAAATCGACTATTACCCAAATAGTATCATAACCACTTTCAATCCTTGGCAATTTAGTAATGAAATCCATGGTAATGTTTTCCCATTTCCATTCCGGGATTTCAGGTTGTTGAAGTAGACCTGATGGTTTCTGATGTTCAGCTTTGACCTTAGAACACGTCAAACATTCTCCTATGTATTTAGCAATATCGGCTTTCATACCCGGCCACCAAAAGTATTTCTTGAGATCTTTATACATCTTCCCCGCTCCAGGATATATCGAATATCTGGTTTTATATGCTTCCTTAAGTACCATTTCTCTCACATCTCCAAACTTTGGTACCCAAATTCTTTCAGCCCTATACCGGGTTCCGTCTTCCCGAATATTTAGATGTTTCTCCGATCCTTTGGGTATTTCATTCCTCAACTTTCCTTCTTTTAAAACTCCCTGCTGTGCCTCCTTTATTTGAGTAGTAAGGTTAGTACGAATAATTATATTCATAGCTTTTACCCGCATAGGTTCTCTGTCCTTTCTACTCAAAGCGTCGGCTACGACATTCGCCTTCCCCGGGTGGTAACGAATCTCAAAATCGTAATCATTTAACAATTCAATCCACCTACGCTGCCTCATGTTCAGTTGTTTCTGATTAAATATATGTTGAAGACTTTTGTGGTCTGTATATATAATACTTTTGACCCCATATAAGTAGTGCCTCCAAGTCTTTAATGCAAAAACAACAGCGCCCAATTCCAAATCGTGAGTCGTATGATTTTGCTCGTGAATCTTCAATTGTCTGGACGCATAGGCAATCACCTTCGTTCGTGCATTAATACACAACCTAGGCCTTGCTTTGAGGTGTCACAATATATCACAAAATCATCATTCCCTTCAGGCAATGACAATATAGGTGCCGTAGTTAACTTTTTTTTCAACAACTGAAACGCTTTCTCTTGTTCATTCTTCCATTCAAATTTCTTCCCTTTATGCGTTAATGCAGTCAAGGGTTTTCCTATTTTGGAAAAATCTTGGATGAATCTTCTGTAGTAACCATCTAATCCTAAAAATTGGCGTATCTGCGTAGGAGTTTTCTGTGTTTCCCACTTCTCAACGGTTTCAATCTTTGCCGGATCTACTTGAATACCTTCTTTGCTCACTATATGACCGAGGAATTGAACTTCTTTCAACCAAAATGCACACTTTGAAAATTTTTGAGTACAATTTTTCCTTCCTCAACAATTCTAGCACTTTTCTCAAATGTTCTTCGTGCTCTTGATCATTCTTTGAGTAAATAAGTATGTCATCAATGAAAACAATGACAAACTTGTCAAGATATAGTCCACACACTCGGTTCATAAAGTCCATGAACACAGCTGGTGCGTTAGTCAATCCAAACGGCATAACCATAAACTCATAATGACCATAACGAGTTCTAAAAGCAGTCTTCGAAATATCATCCTCCATCACCCGCATTTGATGATACCCAGAACGTAAATCAATCTTCGAATAAACCGACGAACCTTGTAGTTGATCAAATAAGTCGTCGATTCTCGGTAGTGGATAACGGTTCTTGATGGTAAGTTTGTTCAACTCTCGGTAGTCGATACATAACCTGAATGTACCATCCTTCTTTTTGACAAATAACACCGAAGCTCCCCATGGTGAAGTACTTGGTCGAATGAAACCACGCTCTAAAAGTTCTTGTAATTGACTTTGTAATTCCTTCATTTCGCTAGGTGTGAGTCTGTAAGGAGCACGAGCTATTGGTGCTGCTCCTGGTGTAAGATCTATTTGAAATTCAACAGATCGGTGTGGAGGTAGTCCTGGTAATTCTTTCGGAAATACATCGGGAAATTCTTTTGCGACGGGAACATCATTGATGTTCTTTTCTTCGGGTTTGACTTCTTCGATGTGCGCTAGAACGGCATAGCAAATTTTCTTATTAGCTTTTGCACCTTCAAATTACTAATAAGATTTAACTTCGCGTTGCTTATCTCTCCGTACACCATTAAGGGTTTTCTATTTCGCGCATAATGTGAATCGCATTTTTGTAACAAACGATCTCTACTTTCATCTCTTTCAACCAGTCCATGCCAATTATCACATCAAAACTCCCTAACTCTACTGGTATCAAATCAATCTTAAACGTTTCGTTAACCAGTTTAATTTCTCGATTTCGACATATTTTATCAGCTGTAATTAATTTACCGTTTGCTAATTCGAGTAAAAACTTATTATCCAATGGCGTTAATGAGCAGCTTAATTTAGCACAAAAATCTCTACTCATATAGCTTCTATCCGCCCCCTAATCAAATAAAACATAAGTAAGTTTATCGTCAATAAGAAACGTGACCGTAACAAGCTCCGGGTCTTCCTGTGCTTCTGCCGTATTAATATTGAAAACTCTTCCGCGGCTCTGTCCATTAGTATTCCCCTGATTTGGGCATTCGTTTTTGATATGACCCGGCTTCCCACATCCATAACAAATAATGGCGGTATTATTTGTTCCGACATTATTTGTTCCTTTATTCTTGTTAGCCATTGGTCCGTAAACTTCACACTTCGTCATACCATGACCCTTTCTATTACACTTAGTACACGATGTCGTACAAAGCCCAGTCGGATGGTATCCTTTACACCTCTAGCATAGTTTCTGCCTCTGGTTGTTATTGTTGGGATTGTTGGTGTTGCGGTTGTTGTTATTGTTGGAACGGTTGTTGTAGTTGTTGTTGGGATTGTTATTGTTGTTGCGGTTAAAGTTGCAGTTGTGGTGGTAGTTATTGAGTTTGTAATTGCGATTATTGTTGTTGTTGTTGTTGTATTGGTGACTCTTGTCACTTTTTTCTTCCCACTTCCTCTTGACTTGTTTCGTGTTGGCTTCTTCGGCCACCTGCTATTTAATTCTTCCCTCAATCTGATTTATGAGTTTACGAGCCATTCGACTTGCCTTTTGTATGGTGGCGGGTTCATGTGAACTCACATCTTCTTGAATTCTTTTTGGTAACCCTTTTACAAATGCGTCGATCTTCTCTTCTTCATCTTTGAACGCTCCCGGACACAATAGGCACAACTCTGTGAATCGTCGTTCGTACGTGGTAATATCAAACCCTTGTGTTCGTAACCCTCTAAGCTCTACCTTGAGCTTATTGACCTCATTTCTGGGACGGTACTGCTCGTTCATTAAGTGTTTGAATGCTGACCACGGTAGTGTGTAAGCAGCATCTTGTCCCACCTGCTCGAGATAGGTGTTCCACCATGTTAACGCAGTACCTGTGAAGGTATGTGTAGCGTACTTTACTTCATCTTGTTCAGTGCACTTACTTATGGAAAACACCGATTCGACCTTCTCGGTCAACCGCTTCAATCCGATTGGTCCTTCGGTTCCATCGAATTCTAGAGATTTACAGGCAGTGAATTCTTTGTAGGAGCATCACACACGATTCCTTGTGGAATTAATTCCACTGATAGACCAGAAGTTATTGTTGTTATTTTGCATTGCGGCCTGCACTGCGGCTATGTTCGCAGCAAGAAAAGCACGGAAGTCTTCCTCGATCATGTTTAAGTTCTGACGAGTCATCGGTGCCATTTCCTTCAAAAATAGTCAAAAGAATTGAGTTAATCATATATAATATTAAGAGTAGTCAATAGTATTTTGTAGCATAATATGAACTTATTTATAAAAGCTTTTTCTTCATATTAATGTTTTAAAAGTTTTAATTCGGGTAGTACCTACCCGTTAAGTTCATACTTAGTAGCTAACATACAATTCAACTACTACAACTCTATATGAAAAACTGATTACAATAAATTTCACTTCAAACTTTTATACAATAATTTACAAACGTACAATACCGCTATTTTACATATAGCATGAAATATAGCACACAATAACTTTGATACAAGGCAGTTGTGAAGTCAATTCTAGTTAAGCGCAAGTCGTTCAGCAAAGGCAATAAAGACACGTAATTCATAGGTCCAGAAACAAGTCATGCATTCGGGCTTTACTAGTATTATTTCCCATCCTTGGTCTTGTGGAAAATAACCGTTGTGGTCGTTGGCAAGATAGCATGTTGTAACGTCGTCAAAAGGATGAGGGTTACGTAATACCCAACAGCCCCGTAACAATCTAAAAACCTTATTTCTCACCTCAACTACTGAATTCGTCACTTGTGGGAATGTTTTATTTAAAAGTTGCAACCCGGTGTTCTTTTTCTCGATTTGATGAGAAGCGAACATCACTAACCCGTAAACATAACATGCTTCTTTATATTGCATGTTTGAAGCTCTTTCTAAAGAACGAAGTCCTATGTCGGGATATGTGGAGTCAAAATAGGTTCTCAACCCGTAGCAAAAAATTGCATCTGGGTTTCCCGCATTTAATGCCTTAAAGAAAACACGGCGTAACTTAAAGTCTCCCCAATGTGATATACCCTATCTTTCAAAGGAAAGCCTTTTATAAACTAAGGCATGCCTGGAACGTCTTTCAAATGTTCGGCAAACTAATTTCGCCATAAATAATTGTGTTGACGAATTCTGACCGACTTTAGACAAGATTTCATCAATCATGTCTCCAGGTAGGTCTTCTAAAATATTCGGTTGTCTATCCTTAACGTCCATTGTGTGTTTTTTTTATACTGTAAAATAGACGAGGATTAGATTCGTAAAAGATAATTAACCTACAATACAAGCAATTTTTACATATAACATGAAAATATAAGCACACTACAATACATATATTACACAACATGATTACAACTCTTTATTCCGACTCACTCATTTCTTCTTCTTCGGACTTGGTTCGTTTCGCTAATTTCATAGGGATATATGGTGCTCCCCTAATACGAGCCGTTGTTTTCACAAATGGTTTAGAAAAACCTGGTGGCTTAGATGTCCCCGGGTTATAGTTAAAACTTAAGAAATAAGGTTGTTGACGGTATTTCCCATCGGGATATTTCATATTAACATAAAGTTCATCGGGGTTGGAATTAGGTTTCTCTATTTTGATGCCTTTTCCCTTACTGTTTTCTTTTACTTTTTCAAATTGGGTCGGGGTAATTTCTATAACATCATCGGAATCCTCATCGGGATACGATTCATCAGAAAATTAGTAATTTTCCCAATATTTTTCTTCCTCGGCGGAAACACCATTGACCATTTTTAACTTTGGTCCATTGGTTGAGGATTTTCTTTTATTTAACCTTTTTTCTGTAGTTATTAATATTTCTTCCTCCGGAACCTCTTCTTCTTCCGGTTCCTCTTCTTCCGGTTCCTCTTCTTCCGGTTCCTCCTCTTCCGGTTCCTCTTCGGGAATTTGTGAATCTTCTCAAAATACATTCGACTCTTCATTATTATTGGGTGAGTCGATGGAATTTGTACTAGAGGTAGACATCTATCACATAATAGCAAGCACGTTAAGAGATTAATATATCACATAATATTTACATGTAAAAATATATAGTTTCCAACAAACATGTTAAGCAATCATTTTTTTAAAGAAAACACGGTCGAAGTCCGGACTCACTAATGCATCCTAACAAACTCGATAAGACACACTAATGCAATTTCTGGTTCTCTAAGACCAACGCTGGAATACCAACTGAAATGTCCCGTTCATATTGAAAGGACCGGTCCTAATCCTCCCGGACGAAGTCTTCAACAGTTGGTCCCATTGCGATAATCGACTCCAGATAATATCTTTAATATGAGCTAATGCACAGCGGAAGACTTAATTCGTACCTGAGAATAACATGCTTTAAAACGTCAACATAAAGTTGGTGAGATATATAGGTTTGATGCTAGCAGCGTTATAACTATGGACCACAAGATTTCATATATTTTAACATAGTACACTCGCAAGTGTATGAAAAGCATTCTAAGTTTGTTGAGCACCTGGTAACCAAACTTTACAAGTATAAAACAGCACATATTCCCTTTATATATAATCGCAATACACCGTACCAAGTGTAGCCACCTAAATGAAGTACTGTGCAACCGTTGAAAACTGGTCGTCCAGCCCGATTGGGGATGTCAGCCCGATAGATCTATCAACAGGATTCGCGTTTACACTGGCCCATGTAATTAATAGTTACCAAGTTATAGGGAGATATGCAGTGGTACAACTCAACGTAGAACGTAATTTTGATCACTTGTGTCCATAACGTAAATCATAAAATGCATGTATTCTCATCCCAAAATATTTAGAGTTTAAAAAGGGACTATATACTCACCATACTGTATTTTGTAGTAAAAATACATATAACATCATTGAACAATTGTAGGGTTGGCCTCGGATTCACGAACCTATATTATTCATATATAAATTAAAACATATATTTGTAATCGAACACATTTATGTATATATTTATTAGTTAAATTATTTTTATATTAATAACATATATGTTCATATACTCATTTTGTATATCCACATCATTTGTTTGTTAAGATAGTATTTATAATAATATTTAATAATAATGATAATAATATTAATAATTTAATTAATGACAATAATATTAATAGTTTTAACAATAAAGGTAATCTTATTAAAAATGTTAATTTTAATAAAATAATACTTTTAATAAAAATAGTAGTTTTTAATAAAATGATAAATTTAGTAATAATGATAATGAAAATAATTAGTTTTGATAATAATACTTAATAATAATAATACTAATAGTAACAATAATATTAATAAACTTAATAATAACTAATAATAATAATAATAATAATAATAATAATAATAATAATAATAATAATAATAATAATAATAATAATAATAGGATTGAAAATAAGAATGTATACCCTTTTGATAACTTTTTCTAAAAAGACATGCCCTGAACGGGACTCGAACCCATGACCTCTCGCTTCCCGACACTAAACCTTAACCATTCAGCTGCACTCATTTAATTGATTTAAACTGGACAGAAATATATTAAAACCCGTATCACCATTATCCTTATCGATTGACCCTTCAAAACACTAACAGGCCCTCGGCCCAACAGAAAGAAGTACGGCCCAACTACTGAACAAGCCTCGGTCCAAACTATTACGGCCCACAGAGAAACAGGAGTCCAGCAGTATTAATAATTTATACGGTCCAATTGAGTTTATGTCTGGTTTGATTACTTTACAGCTAATCGATTATAATCATGTACATCTCAACATATAACAAATTGTCCCTACCATTATTAATCATCAAACAACACTTGCCGACACTTTAATAATACCCATGCTTTGCACATTTAAATAAATATTCAAGTATGGTCATAAGCATCATCCTCTTTTATTTGCAACAGGGACGTAATCTTACAGCTGCGATGGTTTGCAGCTATGAAGAAACGGTAACCAGCGGATAGTATCAGTTTTCGTTTCGAAACATAAACATAGCAGGTGGCGATTGTGGGTTTTGTATAGAAACATAAGTGGGTTTCGAGGTGGTTCGTGTATGATTGTCGGATCAGGAAACAACAAAGAAGAAAGAATGGTTATGTGATCATTCGGGTTACAATTGTGCTATAAAATAGAAATGAGAAGGTGGTGGTTATGGGTTTAATGGGTTGGTAAATGAAGATAAAAAAACAGAAAATAAAGTATAGCAGCTGTAGCGAATAATTTATAGTTTGGTGATGATTGAAATATGAAGCGTGAGAGGGAGAGAAAATGCAGGTATAGTAGCAACAACAACAGACACAAATTGGTGGTTTGTTTAGGGTGATGAGGTGATGGTTTTGAAGATTATGGATGGTGTTTGTAAACCGAGAGTGGTGGTGACGGTGAGGGTTGTACCATGTAAGTGATCATGGGTGTATATCTATATTTATATACCATATATATGTATATCTATATGTATAATATAGAGATTAGATTGATAATAGAAAAGAAATAAAGAAGTGGGTGTAAGTGGAGCTCGATGGAGAGGGTGGCGGTTTATATGGTGTCGGGTTGATCTAGCAAACAAAAATAGATATTTGTAGGTGTGGTGGTAGTGTGATGGTGACCGGAGTTGGTGGGGGTTCCAAGATGTTGATGGCCGAATGGTTGTAGGTGATGGTGCTCGTGGTGGAAGAGGTGTAAGGTAGCGATGGTAGTTGTCTTGATGAAATAGCCGATAGTTGATGAAAGAACAATAAGATGGTGGTGGCTCGATGGTGAAGTGGTGAAGATGGTAGCCATCGTGATTTTTGAGTGCTCGTTGATTGAAGGAGATTTTGGGTTCTTGATTCTAAACAATAAAAATGGTGATGGTGTTAAACACAACTCCCATGTATATATATAACTACTTTATAATTTTAATAATAATGATATGATAATTATAATAATAATAATTGTAACATATAATGGAATTTAGACGTGTGAAAGGCAAGTTAATCAAACAGCCTGTAATTTTTATCATATTCCTACCGACAGTTTTGTGGGAATTATTTCGTACTCCGTTGTTCATCAATGACGGATAAAAGTACACAGAAAAATCCTAAATTTTTATATTAATTATCATCATTTAATTTGATCATAAAAACAGTCATTGATTGTATAAAATACTAAATAAAAATTTAAGCAACTGTCTGCACTCGATCCCAGGTAAAATATAAAAAAAAAAAAAAATTTCTAAAATTTAACAAATAGTTCGTAGATATATTTTTAGTAAGCCTAAAATTTATATTACTCATTTTCAGGTCAACGTTTATTTTAAAATCATATAAATTCGAATTAAACTTCTCTAAATAATAATCGAAACGTCAAACGAGTAATACAATCAATAAATTATTATTTTAAGTTATTATATATACATATATTTATATATTTATATTTATATGTATATATACACGCATTTATTAACAAATAATGGTTCGTGAATTGTCGGGATCAGTCAAAGGGTAATTGATTACCTAAATATAGATTTCAAACTTTTCTAGACTCCACATTACAGATTTTACTTATCGTGTCGGAAACACATAAATATTAAGGTTTAAATTTGGTCGGAAATTTCCGGGTCATTACAGTACCTACCCGTTAAAGAAATTTCGTCCCCGAAATTTGATAGAGGTTGTCATGGATAACAATAAGAATGTTTCCATGACGAATATGAGGTGATAAGGGAGTTTTATCATCATTGAGAGATATAGATAAAACGATTCGATCATGTGATGTGTACGAGTGAAGCTATCACAAAAGAGTGAAATGCGTAGATGTATATATTCGTTTCTATCGATGACGTAGTTACTATTGATTTCCAGGATTTAAGGGATTTAAAGAAAATCTTACGTAATAAGATTTGGTTCTTCGGCGATCAGGATCTTCTTTGATTTAATGTGACAACCTGTTTCGATTTCTTTGTCGGATATTTCACTATAAATCCACCCCTTCGTTTTCCTTATTTTCCACAACTCACATCTTCTACTCTTTCTCCTTAATTCCTACTTTAAGACATTCGCTAATATGCTTCATCACATTCTGATCCTTGATATATTATTAATTTTTCACATCTGTCATTCTTCTTTTTCATCTACCACCAGAAGAATCTATTTACTTCTACTATACTCTTGTGTTTATAGTGTTTCTAGTTCTCCCGTGTCTATATATTGCTATCTGCATCGATATACACGGTTTGTGATTTTGGGGTTATTATCGAGATTTATATTCTTCATTATTTTTCGGAGCTTCATGCTTTTGTTTTCTCTTCCCGACTTCGAATCAAGCGAGTAATGGTCCGGAATTCGTAGGTATGAAATTCGAAATGAACATAACTAATGTTCTAAGAAAGAAATGGTAATGGAACGATTTTGATTTGTCAAGTTACCAGAAAATCCTGGAAATGACCGAATCATCAAGAAAAACTATTCCCTTGATATGTTTAGAGATTAGATAGAATGTAAGAGTCGTGTAACATGGCACATGATGATGGTACTGTGAATCATCACATTCCATTAGAAACTCAACATGACTTACTGTAATATAATGACGTTGATCAAGTGTCATTATATTATACTAATTCATGCTTCAGTTCCCAACACCACTTCAAAACATTCATATTTTAAACTCGAAGGTTTCAGAATTTAGAAACTAACACAGTTTCTTTTATGTTGTAAAGCAGATATTACGGAGAGATAAATGATCTTAGATGAGAACAGTGGTGATAATATCTCCAGAAATATGGAGAATATGTATAATGGAAGATACGAAGATATCTTATAATATCTAAGATAAGATGATGATGAAGAATATCATCTGGAAAGGTTTAGAATAAGGAGTAATGTGTTTGCTAACGATTTCAGCAGACACGGAATTATTTGGATTCTTTGAAGTCAAACTTATTCTTTGTGATTTATCTACAGTCTCTTTCATACTTTGCTCAATCCGTTTTCCAGTTCCAAACCTTCTCTTTTTCTGAGCTTTACCAACACACTGTACTTTATCGTCAAACTTTTGACTGTTAAAAGTCGTTTACAGTTTTTGCTGCTTCATTAGCATTTCAAGAACTAGTTAGTAGTTGGGATATTTTTTCAGAAACTTCACATTTGTATTATGAAATTCTTAGGGATAAACGTTATAGATATAACTGGGGAAGTTTTATGAGATTTTCAAAATACTGATTGCGGATTCCGCCAAAGAGATGACGAGCTGCTGGTACATCTGCTGATGATGTCGCGGAATATAAAAGGTTGACGGCGAAAGGACAAAGTATATATATCGAGGTTATAATAAGACTAGTCTTACTGAGAAGTCGAAGTTAACTTGCTGAAGCTGTGACAAAATTGGTTACTTTGAAAAGGAATTGTAAGGTTGTTTTTGCTAATAAATGGTAAAGGATTCAACACAGGTACGTGTTAAACTATGAATTTGGGTTCAAGAGTTTTTCATGTGTATAGATCTTTTCTTCTGTAGATGAAGTGCGGTCGGTTCAACTTCTCAATTGAGGTATTTTCAAGAATCCTGATAGGTTTGTACGCGGATTGTAATCGTCGAGATACGAATGAGGTTTAGGATGAAATCAAGTGGCAAACTTGAAGAATTGTTTAGTTTCATATGTTATAATCAATATTTTAATTCATTTTAGTTGTCCAAAGTTAGCAGTCCAATAGTCCAATTGTCCAATAGTCCAATAAATACATATATAATTTAATATATAATATTCGAGTTAATTAATACGTATCGTGACCCGTGTACCGTTCTCAGTATTGATCACAACTCAAACCATATATATATTTTGGAATCAACTCCAACCCTGTATAGCCAACTCCCACATTCACATATAGAGTGTCTATGGTTGTTCCGAAATATATGTACAGATGGGTCGATATGATAGGTCGAAACCTTGTATACGTGTCCCGTTATTTAAAGTGCGTAAAATAAATAAATATATATATCATGACTCGTGTACAACGTATTGTCTCAGAATTAATCCGACGTATTGTGTACATGTGTCCCGATTTAAAGTGCGTAAAAGTAAATATCAGAAATTAAATGACGATAAATAAAATTGCGAGAATGTAAATTGCGATAAATAAAATGTAACCAGTTAGCTAGGAACAGTTAGCTAGGAACAGTTAGCGTGGATCCTTAACAGAATTTCAATTAGTTAATTTGTTTGTTTCTAACAAATTTTATTTTGTCCAATGTTTTCTTCGTTATGCCACTTGTTGGATTCTGATAGGTCAAAATCCAAATATATAATTGGATGAAATTGGTTATTCTGCGGTGAATGGATACGTATATCGGTGGTTGTAAGTAGGATAGTAAATGAACGTTGAATCAAATTCGAAGAATGTACAGTGTAACTTGTTAATGTGAAATCTAAATATTCCTCGGGTACTACCTATCCGTTAAAATATTTTCATCATTAACAGTTTGTACGAAAGAATTTTTAATTACCATCTTCATGAAAATATACTTGCATATATATTTTCTTCGGATGTAATCATGGATTTAATGAGTCAATAGGATATTAAACTCATTTGATTTATCGTTCTTATTAGATTACATGATCTCTAAAACATTAGAGATTACATAATCGCTATGTCGAACGTAGATAAGTGAGGTAGAACGATATGTAAAGCGAAGATAATCGATGTAGAACGATATGTAGAACGAAGATCATACTCGAAATACAGATGGTGATATTGAAGCGTGTGAGGTTGATATCCGAGGTACAGATTGTAATGTTGAGGTTTACGACGTTGTTGTGATTGGGGTGATAAGGGTACTGTCGGCGTTGATGATGGTAGTGCTGATTATGCTGCCGGTGCTGCTGCTGGTGTTTGTAACCTTCGCACCATATTCTCTAAAGCCACTACCCGAGCGCGAAGCTTGTTGACTTCTTCTATTATACCGGGATGATTGGCGGTTGGAGCGAGCGAATGAATAAGATGCGAAATATGGGATAGTATATAATCGTGAAGAGACACTCTAGAAATGAGAGAAAATGGTTTCTCGAACAGATTCGCCGGTAAGTGCTTCAGATTCATCGTCAAGAGGGCAATTTGGTGGATGGAAGGGATCTTCGATGTGAAATGATTTTCAGATATCGGATGATATTCTAACTATATAGAATATCTATATATATATAGTCCTAAAGATTTCATAGACTACGAAGGAATTTACGGAATATGTCAGGCAAGTCTACAGATGCGCTAAGATATGAGTTATCAGATACACTAAGATATGAATTTTGTCAATACACTATCAATGCAGTAAATGCAGTAAGACGTGTCTAGACTTATGAATGATAAGCAGGCAATTTCCTAAGGATGATAAGCAGATAATTTCCGACTAGGAATGATAAGCAAAACTTTTTGACATATAGACACAGTCAAAGTCCAGACTCATTAATGTATCCTAACAACTACTAGTCAGACACACTAATGCAAGACCAGGTTCGCTAAGACCACCGCTCTGATACCAACTGAAAGGACCGGTCCTAATCCTCCCGGATGAAGTCTTCAACAGTTGGTCCCATTGCGATAATCGACTCCAGATAATATCTTTAATATGAGCTAATGCACAGCGGAAGATTTAATTCGTACCTAAGAATAACATGCTTTAAAACGTCAACATAAAGTTGGTGAGATATATAGGTTTGATGCTAGCAGCGTTATAACTATGGACCACAAGATTTCATATATTTTAACATAGTACACTCGCAAGTGTATGAAAAGCATTCTAAGTTTGTTGAGCACCTGGTAATCAAACTTTACAAGTATAAAACAACACATATTCCCTTTATATATAATCGCACTACACCATACCAAGTGTAGGCACCTAAATGAAGTACTGTGCAACCGTTGAAAACTGGTCGTCCAGACCGGTTGGGGATGTCAGCCCGATAGATCTATCAACAGGATTCGCGTTTACACTGGCCCATGTAATTAATAGTTACCAAGTTATAGGGAGATGTGCAGTGGTACAACTCAACGTAGAACGTAATTTTGATCACTTGTGTCCATAACGTAAATCATAAAATGCATGTATTCTCATCCCAAAATATTTAGACTTTAAAAAGGGACTATATACTCACCATACTGTATTTTGTAGTAAAATACATATAACATTATTGAACAATTGTAGGGTTGGCCTTATTCACGAACCTATATTATTCATATATAAATTAATACATATATTTGTAATCGAACACATTTATGTATATATTTATTAGTTAAATTATTTTTATATTAATATTAATAACATATATGTTCATATACTCATTTTGTATATCCACATCATTTGTTTGTTAAGATAGTATTTATAATAATATTTAATAATAATGATAATAATATTAATGATTTAATTAATGACAATAATATTAATAGTTTTAACAATAAAGGTAATCTTATTAAAAAAGTTAATTTTAATAAAATAATACTTTTAATAAAAATAGTAGTTTTTAATAAAATGATAAATTTAGTAATAATGATAATGAAAATAATTAGTTTTGATAATAATACTTAATAATAATAATACTAATAGTAACAATAATAATAATAATAATAAACTTAATAATAACTAATAATAATAATAATAATAATAATAATAATAATAATAATAATAATAATAATAATAATAATAATAATAATAATAATAATAATAATAATAATAATAATAATAATAATAGGATTGAAAATAAGAATGTATACCCTTTTGATAACTTTTTCTAAAAAGACATGCCCTGAACGGGACTCGAACCCATGACCTCTCGCTTCCCGACACTAAACCTTAACCATTCAGCTGCACTCGTTTAATTGATTTAAACTGGGCAGAAATATATTAAAACCCGTATCACCATTATCCTTATCGATTGACCCTTCAAAACACTAACAGGCCCTCGGCCCAACAGAAAGAAGTACGGCCCAACTACTGAACAAGCCTCGGTCCAAACTATTACGGCCCACAGAGAAACAGGAGTCCAGCAGTATTAATAATTTATACGGTCCAATTGAGTTTATGTCTGGTTTGATTACTTTACAGCTAATCGATTATAATCATGTACATCTTAACATATAACAAATTGTCCCTACCATTATTAATCATCAAACAACACTTGCGGACACTTTAATAATACCCATGCTTTGCACATTTAAATAAATATTCAAGTATGGTCATAAGCATCATCCTCTTTTATTTGCAACAGGGACGTAATGTTACAGCTGCGATGGTTTGCAGCTATGAAGAAACGGAAACCAGTGGATAGTATCAGTTTTCGTTTCGAAACATAAACATAGCAGGTGGCGATTGTGGGTTTTGTATAGAAACATAAGTGGGTTTCAAGGTGGTTCGTGTATGATTATCGGATCAGGAAACAACAAAGAAGAAAGAATGGTTATGTGATCATTCGGGTTACAATTGTGCTATAAAATAGAATCGAGAAGGTGGTGGTTATGGGTTTAATGGGTTGGTAAATGAAGATAAAAAAACAGAAAATAAAGTATAGCAGCTGTAGCGAATAATTTATAGTTTGGTGATGATTGAAATATGAAGCGTGAGAGGGAGAGAAAACGTAGGTATAGCAGCAACAACAACAGACACAAATTGGTGGTTTGTTTAGGGTGATGAGGTGATGGTTTTGAAGATTATGGATGGTGTTTGTAAACCGAGAGTGGTGGTGACGGTGAGGGTTGTACCATGTAAGTGATCATGGGTGTATATCTATATTTATATACCATATATATGTATATCTATATGTATAATATAGAGATTAGATTGATAATAGAAAAGAAATAAAGAAGTGGGTGTAAGTGGAGCTCGATGGAGAGGGTGGCGGTTTATATGGTGTCGGGTTGATCTAGCAAATAGAAATAGATATTTGTAGGTGTGGTGGTAGTGTGATGGTGGCCGGAGTTGGTGGGGGTTCCAAGATGTTGATGGCCGAATGGTTGTAGGTGATGGTGCTCGTGGTGGAAGAGGTGTAAGGTAGCGATGGTAGTTGTCTTGATGAAATAGCCGATAGTTGATGAAAGAACAATAAGATGGTGGTGGCTCGATGGTGAAGTGGTGAAGATGGTAGCCATCGTGATTTTTGAGTGATCGTTGATTGAAGGAGATTTTGGGTTCTTGATTCTAAACAATAAAAATGGTGATGGTGTTAAACACAACTCCCATGTATATATATAACTACTTTATAATTTTAATAATAATGATATGATAATTATAATAATAATAATTGTAACATATAATGGAATTTAGACGTGTGAAAGGCAAGTTAATCAAACAGCCTGTAATTTTTATCATATTCTTACCGACAGTTTTGTGGGGATTATTTCGTACTCCATTGTTCATCAATGACGGATAAAAGTACACGGAAAAATCCTAAATTTTTATATTAATTATCATCATTTAATTTGATCATAAAAACAGTCATTGATTGTATAAAATACTAAATAAAAATTTAAGCAACTGTCTGCACTCGATCCCAGGTAAAATATAAAAAAAAATAAATTTCTAAAATTTAACAAATAGTTCGTAGATATATTTTTAATAAGCCTAAAATTTATATTACTCATTTTCAGGTCAACGTTTATTTTAAAATCATATAAATTCGAATTAAACTTCTCTAAATAATAATCGAAACGTCAAACGAGTAATACAATCAATAAATTATTATTTTAAGTTATTATATATACATATATTTATATATTTATATTTATATGTATATATAAACACATTTATTAACAAATAATGGTTCGTGAATCGTCGGGATCAATCAAAGGGTAATTGATTACCTAAATATAGATTTCAAACTTTTCTAGACTCCACATTACAGATTTTGCTTATCGTGTCAGAAACACATAAAGATTAAGGTTTAAATTTGGTCAGAAATTTCCGGGTCATTACACATATCGATTATAAACGTTTCATATTAATTGATTTCATTGCGAGGTTTTGACCTCTATATGAGACATTTTTCAAAGACTGCATTCGATTTTTAAAGACAAACCATAACCTTTATTTTATCGATAAAGGTTTAAAAACATTACGAAGATTATCAAATAATGATAATCTAAAATATAGCGTTCTCACACGACCATTACATAATGGTTTACAATAATATTACACAACAACTTAAGTCTTCGAATGCAGTTTTTAAACAATATTATACAAGCATGCAGACTCCAATCCTGTCTTTATTTAGCATGCAACAACGGAAGCTCTTAAGAATCACCTGAGAATAAACATGCTTAAAAAGTCAACAAAAATGTTGGTGAGTTATAGTTTTAACCTATACATTTATCAAATCGTAATAATAGACCACAAGATTTCATTTATTCAATAATCTTACACTCGCAAGTGTATAAAAATCATTCATATGATGAACACCTGGTAACCGACATTAACTTTAATGCATATAGAATATTCCCCGCATACTCGCAAGTATGTCATAAATTGGCAATCGCAATCACCATATAAAAGTACTAAAGCCATTCATAACTTGAATGGGGGTTGTTAGGCCCAATAGATCTATCTTTAGGATTCGCGTCAATTAGGGGCCATTTCCCTAATTCTTAGGCTACCAGACTTGAAGGGGCAATATTCAGTTTAATATTCCAACCATAGAATGTAGTTTCGCGCACTTGTGTCTATTTTGTAAAACATTTATAAAGCTGCATGTATTCTCATCCCAAAAATATTAGATTTTAAAAGTGGGACTATAACTCACTTTCACAGATTTTCACTTCGTCAGAAAATAAGACTTGGCCACGGGTCGATTCACGAACCTATAACAAATATATATACATATATCAAAGTATGATCGAAATATATTCACAATATGTTTTATTATGTTTTAACGATTTAAGTTTGTTAAGTTAACAGTCCAACGTTCGTAGTCCACAATTAGTTGTCCACGGTTAGTAGTACAGAAATAAATCAATATATGTTATCTTGAATCAATCCACGACCCAGTGTATACAAGTCTCAGATTCGATCACAACTCAAAGTATATATATTATTTTGGAATCAACCTCAACCCTGTATAGCTAACTCAATCATTATCGCATATAGAGTGTCTACGGTTGTTCCAAATAATTTATATAGATGACATCGATATGATATGTCAAAACATTGTATACGTGTCTATGGTCTATCAAGATTACACAATATATGTTAGAATACATGTATAATACAATATAAGTTAGTTAAGTTATGGTTGGTATAGATTTGTTACAAATTTCACATAGCTACAACAAGCAAATTTATCCAATTTTGTTTTACCCACAACTTCTTCGTTTTAAATCCGTTTTGAGTGAATCAAGTTGCTATGCTTTCATAATGAACTGAAATTTATGAAACTAAACAGAAAAATTGTAAGTTTATAGTCGAAAATAAGGTTACAAGTTGTTTTTGTAAGAGGTAGTCATTTCCGTCGAAAGAACGACATCTTGATGACCATTTTGAAAAATATACTTCCACTTTGAGTTTAACCATGATTTTTGGATATAGTTTCATGTTAATAAGAAAAATCATTTTTCTAGAATAACAACTTTTAAATCAAAGTTTATCATAGTTTTTAATTATCTAACCCAAAACAGCCCTCGGTTTCACTTCGACGGCGTATGTCCGGTTTTACGGTGTTCTTCGTGTTTTCAGGTTTTAAATCATTAAGTTAGCATATCATATAGAAATAGAACATGTGTTTAGTTGATTTTAAAAATCAAGTTAGAAGGATTAACTTTGTTTGCGAACAAGTTTAAAATTAACTAAACTATGTTCTAGTTATTACAA
Organism: Rutidosis leptorrhynchoides; assembly: GCF_046630445.1. Taxonomy (NCBI): domain Eukaryota; kingdom Viridiplantae; phylum Streptophyta; class Magnoliopsida; order Asterales; family Asteraceae; genus Rutidosis; species Rutidosis leptorrhynchoides. The sequence goes on from NC_092334.1 coordinate 12,371,776, forward strand.
GTTTAAATCTTCGAATACGATAGTTATATATATATATATATATGAATCGAATGATGTTATGAACATCATTACTACCTCAAGTTTAGTAGGTAAACCTACTGGAAGTGACAAGAAATGATTTAGCTTCAAAGGATCTTGGATGGCTTGAAAGTTCTTGAAGTAGAATCATGACACGAAAACAATTTCAAGTAAGATTCCTACTCGAATTAAGATTGTTATAGTTATAGAAATTGAATCAAAGTTTGAATATGAGTATTATCTTGAATTAGAATAATAAACTACTGTAAATAACAGAGGTTTCTTGATCTTAAATGATTACTTGGAATGGATTAGAAAGCTTGTAAGTAGACTTGCAAACTTGAAAGTGTTCTTGAAGTTTACTTGAGTAGTTGTTTTGAAAGTTGATCTAGGTTAGGATTTATGAACTAGATTGAGCTAGATTTTGTTGAAGATGATGAAGAATACTTAGAACACCAAGAGAGAATTTGAGAGAGATAAGTTTGATGCATGAAAGTTAAAAAATGAAAGTGTTATGGTTGGTGAAGAAAAACGTGATCCTACCCTTGAATATAAGGTTCCTTTAGTTTGTATTTTTGTTAGATATTTCATGCTAGTTGCCAAATGATGGTTCCCACATGTTTAGGTGACTCATTAAGGCTGCTAAGAGCTGATCATTGAAGTATATATACCAATAGTATATACATTTAGAAGTTGTGTATTGTACGAGTACGAATACGGATTGAATACGAGTAAATAGTGTTACTGTAGTAAATAGTGTTTAATGTAGTAAATAGTTTTTTACTGTAGCAAATAGTATTTTACTGCAGTAAAGTGAAAATTTACTGTAGCAAATAGTGTTTTACTATAGCAAATAATGTTTTACTGTAGTAAATAGTGTTTTACTGTAGCAAATAGTGTTTTAGTTGTACAACTTTGATATAATTGTATTTCTTCAAATATATATATATATATATATATATATATATATATATATATATATATATATATATATATATATATAATAAAATCTTACATCATAAAAAAAAACGATTATATAATTATCACAAGTTATGACGTTCGTGAATCATTAGGCAAACGGGGTGGTCAATTGTCTACATAAACTCATTTCAATTAATCAAGTCTTAACAAGTTTGATTGCTTAACATGTTGGAAACATTTAATCATGCAAATATAGTTTTCATTTAATATATAATCATGGAAAAGTTCAGGTCACTACAATAATCTTGTACACTTAGGGGTCTCCGGGATCTCTTGGATGACTTGAACTCTCCCCCTTGGAATTGGCTTAGTTGTTGTCTTGAAATGTTGTCGAGGAATGATTACAATGCACACCATCTTTTGATCCTGACATTGGTTCTCCCCCTTGGTGTGCGTTGTTCAAATATGTCTTTATTAAATTGATAGGAGTGTAGGAAAGAGGTTGTTTGACGATTATCTTAAGCTCCCCCTTGAAGGACGAATCATCGTGCTCCCCCTCAATCGGACATAGGGAGTTCGAATTGTTGTTGGGATGAGTTTTTTTCGGGGATTTTGTGTGGAAGTTTGAGTAGTGGGGCTTTCGATTAGCATTGTCATTGTTTTTGGTGTACAATTTGTAGGTTTGGTTAATGTAGTTAATTGATCTTGCATTCCTTCGAGGTTGGATCTTTGTTTGAAAATGTTTTGGTTTAGCCTGAATCACGGGTCGTGGCTTAATGGATAGTAACTCTTTGAATGAGTACTTGATTGGTTTTGAAGGTTTAACTGTTGGCTTACTTGGTTTCTTTGAATTTGGGTGCTTTGGTTTATGAGCAAACCATCTGTATTGATCACGAAATCCGGTAAGTTCCCCATTACTCCCATAGATTGGTTGTAGAAGCAGTTGATTGGTTTTGGTTTGGTAATTGGAGTAGAGTCGTTGTCCGTGGGAAACACATTTGTAAGGTTTAAAAACCTTGGGAATTTCTGGTGACATAACCTTCTTCTCCACCATAGGAATTGGCTCGTTGTACTCTGGAATCTCAACTCATGTACCAATCGACACCATTATTGGTTTAGGAATTGATGTCGATTTAGCATGTTCGGATTTGAGATGACTATTTTCCGCTTGAAGAGTCTCAATTGTTTGAGCTGAAAGAACAATTTTTAATTTGAGATGATTATTCTCTTGTTGTAGCTTCTTGTTTTGTGCTTCAAGTGTCCGAATTTTGGCATATAACGATTCTCTTTGTTCCGTGATCGTTGTTGTCAAAACCGACGAAGATAAACTTTGTTTCGACATCTTCGAATTATTCAATTCTTTGTTGAGTTGTTTTAAGAACAAATCAACACCTTTAAGAAGAGGTATATCTTCTTCATCACAGTCATCATATAAATCTGCATTCCCGTCATCAAACACTGGTTTCGGGTGTATAATGGAAGAAATTCTCGTCATTTGAAGTTGTTGTTGTGAGAAACTGAACTTCTGAAATTTTTGTTAGAAATTTTAACGAAAATCGTTAAATTGCTTTACACCGTTAGTGTTTTCCGTTAGCAAACTAATTGGTTCAGTTGACTCTTGTTGGACTTAAAACTGTTGATGAATCCAATTATATTTGGGCTTTGACAATCTATGGACTACTCATGGGCTTCTACAAATTTCTTCAAGAATTAATACCTATAAAAAAATATGCATGAGGTGGGGTTCGAGCTTGTAACCTAATGAATACAAACCATGATGTTAACCAGCTAAACAGGTTTGTTTTTCCGAAATATTATACAACTGGTACTTTAAATCCCTTGGTTCGGTTTTGTGTTTCTTCCCCAAATTAAAAGTTCTGTATCGATCGATACACAACTGATGAACCCTTAACAACCGAAACCTTTTCTTCTTAATCCCCAAATTCGAATTGTAAATAACAAACCCTAATTCCTTTGATTTCTTCAACCTGTGTTAATCCCAAATCAAATCAACGACATCCAATTTCTGAAAAAATTGGGCAGCATAACGTTTCTATTGTTCGAATTGGTAAAATAAAGACCCTCGGTCGATGAAGATTGATAATCGGTCGGTTGAAAGACTCACGGTCGAGGGAAACTAGACACACGGTTGAAGGACAGAAGACTCTCGACCGTGAGTGTTCTGAAGAGGTTGAAGAACAGGAAGCAGATTCCGGTGACTGGAAAATTCTGTTACGGTGGTGATTTTCAGAAAACGGCTGAAACTAGAAGGTAATCACCTAATTTTGACTCATGTAGCTTCATTATGCTTCGATTAACAACATCTAGAACGTAATTGATCAAAAAAACACTATGAAATCTGACTTTTGATTATGTTTTTGACCTAAAAAATTTAAAACTGAAAACCACAAAATTATAGCTCGTTTTAAGAAATTTACCGCTGAAAATTTGATCGAAGTATCACAAGATGATATAGAAACGTTCTACATTAACAGAATTCATCAAAACATTCAGAAATTTGAAACCGCCAAAATCAGTTTAAAATGAGTAAAAACTTGAAAACTGAATTTTTCGATGAATATGAACACGAAATTTGATCTGGATCGTTGTAGGCTAGCTACTTATGCTCTGATACCATGTGTAAAGCTAAATTTCGATCAATTCGTGTTCATATGAATGTCACAGCTTGTATATGTATGTATCAATATATGTATATAATGTATGCATATGTATAATAAGATGATGATGATGATGAATCAGATCAGAAACAGTAGTAATACATCACAAAGTGCTAAAATTCATAGATTGGAAAAGGTTACAAGTTATTAGGGATTAGGGAGAAGTGTGTAAGGGTGAAGGTGTATGTGTATGTGATAAGTGAGGGAAAAGCTTAAGATCTAAGCTACTTAAGAGGTATTTATACTATGTCATTACAACAAATCATATCTATAATTTTGGACTTAACATCAACATACACAAGCATATATAGAAGAGTGTTCCCATTAGAGTAGATGAATAAGGAAGTATCCGTTTTTGACCCATGAAATCCAAGAGAATGAAGTGTTATAGAGAGTCGATGAAACCATGCTCTAGGTGCTTACTTTAATCCATATAAGGCTTTGTGAAGGAGGCACACATGATTTGGTGTAGCTGAATTGACGAATCTCGGTGGTTGTTGTAGATAAACTAGTTCGTGAAGATCACCATGTAAAAAGGCATTTTGTACATCAAGTTGCCTGAGGGACCATTTCTGAGACACAGCCAAGGAGAGAACAACACGAATTGTTGTTGATTTTACAACGGGGCTAAATGTTTCCTTATAATCGATGCCTAGTTGTTGTCATAACCCTTTAGAAACTAAACGTGCTTTGTAGCGTTGTAGTACCCCTGTTTAATTCCGTTTTAATTTGTATACCCACTTGCAATCAACCACATTAGAATTTGGAACACGAGGTACTAGTGACCAAGTACCATTCCTCACCAAAGCTGAATACTCTTCAGTCATGGCTTTATGCCAGTGATGATCTTTGTTAGCAATGGTAAAGTTTACTGGTTCAGTGTCGGACGAGGGACCTCTTATATGATAGGAGGTGGCCTTATGTTTAGGATTGGGGCGAAGATTGGCTGGTCGAGAACAAGGAGGTGGCTCAGTGTTTGTGGAAGTGGTGGTAGTAGTAGCAGTAGTCTGAGGTAGTTGGTTGTGACTTTGTTTAGGTGGTGATGAGGAGGTTTTTGAGCGATGATGATATGCGTGAATGATAGGTGGTTTGATCGTGCCATGTCCAAGCAGTGTAGTGGTGGTATTTTGTGGTTCTGGTGGGACAGATTGTGTTTTAGGAACTTTGGAAGGTGAATCTTTAGTTTGTGAGGTAGGATTTGGATATTTAGAGATGTAGGGATTGACTGGATGTGTAGAAATGGTTGTATCAGATTGTTTAAAAGGAAAAGTTTGCTCATTAAATCGAACATGACGGGCTATATAAATATGATCCGACTTTGGGTTGAAACATCGATATCCATGATGGGCAGTACTGTAACCAAGAAATACACAATGTGTAAATCGAAAATCCATTTTGTGTTTGTTGTATGAATGCATATAAAGGTAGCATTGGCACCCAAAAACTCGAAGAAATGAAAAATCAGGTTTATGTTTGAACACATGTTCAAAGAGTGAGGTTGCTGAGTTTGTTCTGAATGGAATTCGATTGATAAGGTACACTGCAGTTCCAAACGCAAAATGCCAAAAACGTTGTGGTACATGTGATTGAGCGAGTAGAGTAAGACCGGTTTCAACAACATGACGATGTCGTCTTTCAACCAAACCATTTTGTTCACTTGTATGAGGACATGAAAGACGATGATTGATGCATAGTGGAGAAAAGAATTGAGAGAGATTTCTAAATTCACCTCCCCAATCAGTTTGGACAGATTTGAGTTTGGTCTGAAATTGTCGTTCAATCATTGCCACAAATTGCTTAAAGGTGGCGTAAACATCAGATTTGAGTTTTAATAGGAAAAACCACATAAATCATGAAAAGTGATCAACACACAGCAAAAAGTATTTGTGACCATCAAATGAGGTAACATGCGCAGGTCCCCATACATCACAAAAGACTAAATCCAAAATGTGTGAACTTTTATAAGTAGATGGTAATAGATGAAGTTTAGAGGATTTTCCAACACTACATGAGTCACAAAAGTTGGTTGTAAACTTATTTTGTAAAGGCAAATGATATTTAGATAACATGGACTTCAAAAGTTGTGGATGTGGATGTCCGAGTCTTTGATGCCATGTAATTGAAGATGCACGGGTAGTGGAGAATGCTACTTTGTGAACTGGTGAAGACTGAGGAATATGGAAGGAGTAAAGACCACCATTACATGGACCCGTGAGGAGGGTAGTGTGTGTAATCTTGTCCTTCACAGCAAAGAAAGTTGAGTGAAATTCAAAATACACATTGCTATCAAGACAAAACTTTTGTACAAAAAGTAATTTATGTTTTATTTCAGGAACATGAAGTATGTCTTTGAGGGAAAAAGTTTTGTTTGGAGACGAAAATTGTGAGGAACCAAAGTGTAGAATGGGTAAACCCTTACCATTGCCAACATGAAGATTGTCCTCACCGTAGTAGACCTCGGAGTTGCCAAAGTTGGATAGGTCTGGAGCAACATGGTGACTAGAGCCTGTGTCTGGGATCCAAGAGGTTGGCGCTTGGGAGCGATAGTCTGTAAAGTTGGTTGAAGGTGACTGTCATCTCATAGTAGCTGGGTTACGATTAGGGCATTGAGATGGGATGTGCCCAATCCCACACCTATTGCATGTGCCAAAAACCGTGTTTTGATTAGAAGCCCAGTTAAATGAATTTTGATTACCTGCTTAATTTCTGTTATAGTTGCCTCATCCACATCTGTAATCACATCCACGACCACGGTTATTGCCAGATCGGTTAGTGTACATGGCTTATGTAGCCGGTGTATGGGCAGGTTGAGATTGGAGTCCAAGTTGAGATAAAAGCGATTGTACGGCTTGAAGTTGATCTGTTTGTGAAGCGTGCAAGACATTATTAGGAGTTGTTGAATTGTGACTTTGTGTGCTACTCATGAATGCTTGAGCTGAAGGAATGTCGGATACAGATTTCTTGATCATGTAGTCATGGTCTGATAGCAGACCATGAAGGTCTACAAAGGTAGGCGGCTTTTCGCGGCCCATAAGGCTTGATTTTAAACCGTTGTATTCCTCTCGTAGTCCTGATATAACTAGCATCGCCAAATCTTTTTCTTTCATCTTTTTGCCTATGTTAGCGAGCGCAACATCGTATTCTTGAGTCCTAGTTAGGTAGTATACGGTTGTTTCATCTGGCTTCATCCGTAGTCTGAGGAGCTGGGTTTTCAACGTGTATTCTCGAGAGGAAGTGTGAGGAGCATAGGCACGCTCAAGGGATAAATAGAGATCACGAGACGTTAGTCCCTGAACATGTTGGAATGATGCTTCAGATATGGTAGAAATGAGGAGCATTCTTATATGAGCATCACTTAACCAAATCAATCTAGAAACCAATCCCAATGAAGATATAATTATGTAAAAAAACAAGCCATTTATACACAAGTTTTCAACTTGCCTCTTTCTATTAATTAAAGACCTCTAAATATCATAATTATGTAAATTACTTCAAAATACCAGTTTGATCATTCAATGCCCTTTGATCCAACTATATGTGACTACCCGAAAATTTCTGACCAAATTTAAACTTGATCTTTATATGATTTCGACACGATAAACAAAGTCTATTAATCCGAGTCTTAAAAATTTTGAACTGTTTACATGGATTCAGATAACCTTTGACTACTCCCGACGATTCACGAACTATTGTGTATAAATAAATATGTAAATATATATAAATATAAGTGTATAAAATAATTTGAAATTATAAAATATAATTTAAACATTAAAATTAAATATGTAAAATATGATATAAAATAATTAAGGGTAAATTTAAAATGAATCTATATATAAATATAGATGATTCTATGTATAAATATGTGAATATTGTAATATATATATATATATATATATATATATATATATATATATATATATACAATATATATATATATATATATACATATATATATATACATACATATATATATATACATATATATATATATATATATATATATATATATATATATATATATATATATATATATATATATATATATATATATATATATATATATATATATATATATATATATATGAAATTTGATACATTTGATTTATTACATTATTATTAATATTAATATCATTGTTAATAACATTATTGTTATAATTAGTAGTAAAACTTTAATTTCAGTTATTATGATTTATATTACTATTAGATATTATTGCTAAAATATATAAAAATCTAATACTAGTTATAATATAATACATATTATATAGTTATATTACATAATCTATAATATGTAATTACTAATATATTAAATATAGTTGTTATAATAATATTGTTATTACTTCTTATATTACTATCAACACTAATATTATTAATATCATTATTTTAAAAATATAGATATGAAATTTGATATTATTATTACTAATATTATTATCAATACTAATGTGATTAGTATTATTATAATTATCATTAATAATAATAATATTATTATTATTATCAATTTCATTAAAAATTTTATTATTGTGACTTATTATTATTATTATTATGATTCTTATTATTATTATTATTATTATTATTATTATTAGTATTTTAATTATCATTAATATAATTATAATTAATAATTATTAATATTATTTATATAAAATTATATATATACGGATTTGGAATCATAATCTGTTTCACATAGCTATCATTCTGTAGATAATTCTTGTTTTTGTCTTTCAAATTTTGTTACAAAGTAAATGGAATCACAGATACAACAAAATCTGTTAGCATCCCTTTCAACTTTTATACAATCTTGCCTTCTGTCTGCAATCTGTTATCAATCGACTTCAGTTGTATTTTTTCCTATTTGCTTTATTCTCTTTATACTGATCCTAATGGAATCCTGTCTACTATTTGTTATACGTCAATTTCAATCAATCTATAAGACAAATTTGAGCAATTATCATCAAGATATATGTAAGTAAAAATAGTAAGCAAATTCCAATTCAGTTTAACATCAGGATAAACTTTCTATATTCTTGTTTCTTGTCAGAATTCACTCGCCAACTATAGCAATTAATTGTACGAATCTGTTTCCAATCTCTATCTGCTTTTATTTCTTTGTTTCTTTCTTTCTAGCACGAATATTTCGGTCGACCACCATCAATCTACAAAACAAAATGTGATCAATTATTATTACAGTATCACTCACAATATAGATATATAATTATAAATACAAAGGATATAGATAGAGAGAGATATATAGATTTTCATTCAACACCACCTTATACTTCTGTTCTCGATTCCAAACTTTAAACTCACCCGCCATTGAGTTCACACACGACCTTCTTCTTGAACTCATCACAACCACCACCAAACTAATACTTCTGTGTACTCCGGTTCCTATTCGAAGTTGCAACCAAAACCCAAACCATTTTTGCTCGATCACGATCACGACCGAATACACCAACATGGTATTGTTGCTCGATAATCCTCATCATCCAGCACCCACGACTACCACTTCAACTCACCATAAACCGCCGGCCAACACCTCCATAATCACCTCCTTCTCTCACTTTTTCTCTTTTCCTCTCTCTCTTGATTAAACCACCCTAAACGCCACCACCACCGTGAACAACCCTTGAAACGATAGAACCAAAACCCTCAACTACTACTGATATATTTGTTTTAACTAAACCCTACTACTGCTCCTGCTGTTATATTTTTTTTGGAACCCACTAATCCCATTACCAATGATGCAAATATATAAGCTTTCACTCAAATAACTTTATCAAATTAAAACCCACTAATCCCATCATCCAGCATGCCCTATTGTTCCTTTTAGCCGACAAGTTCTAGTTGAATTACACCATTTGTTTATTTTCTACATATAACTGGCCCCTCTCCTTTCTATACGAATCCTAGGTGTAACAATGTGGTGATTTGGGCTTTAAATGTTATACAGACTAACCAGGACTGTTTGGATGTTACAGCCCATTTAAATTTGTGGACTTTTGATTAGGCTAATTGTTAAGTTGGGCCAAAGTCCACTTAATGTGTCTGTTGGGCTGCCATGAACTAATAAGGCTGTAAAAATTCGATCGACATTCCGTTTCTAATTTGAAAATGTTGTGATGATGGCATGCAAATGATGAAGATGGTATTGGAGATGAGTTAGCGATGATGGACTGCTATTGCAGCGTTTTTTTTCCTTTCTGTTACTCATTCTAATTCGTTTAAATTAATGATAAGTGATGATAATTAACGGTTATGATATTAGATGATTAAGATTAAGATGATGATATTAGTGAGAGGTCATGATAATGATGATCCTTATGATGATAATAAAAGATGGAAACGATGAGGTTTTGAGTGATGATGATGATTTTTAGGATCATAAAGTTGTTATGATGATCGTATAACATAGATAATGATAATGGTATTATGATCATGGATAATGAATGACGAGAATACTGGGAGATATTAGATGTGATGATATGATTTTAGGATGAAGATAGTTATGATTTTATGTTCGAAATGCTATGTATGTGTATGGTGAAAAACGGGTTAAATAAAAATTAAGAACGGTTATAATCGGAAAAACCAAGTCAGACGAGTGGATTGGAAGGGGTTTTGTTGAGCGAGAGGTCACGGGTTCGAGCCCGGGCAGCGACATTTTTTTTGGAGGATTATTACTATCTTAAGGTAGTAATACTATTATTATTATTATTATTATTATTATTATTATTATTATTATTATTATTATTATTATTATTATTATTATTATTATTATTATTATTATTATTATTATTATTATTATTATTATTATTATTATTATTATTATTATTATTAAGTATTATAGATATTATTGTTATTATTTATTTTCATTATTATTACTTTTGCCATTAGGATTATTATTACAACCATACCATTTTTATTTTCAATATTACTATAAATATTATTACTATTATTACATTAAAAGTTAGTTATATAAAAATATACTAAATAAAATTATATTTTATAAATTAGTTATTTAAAGTAAATAAAAGAAATATATTGAGTTAATAATGAAACACATGAATTACTAAAATAACAGCTATATTAATAATAATACATAAATTTATTCGACTTCAATTATATGTGTTAATATATATATACAAATGATATAGGTTCGTGAATCCAAGGCCAACCCTGCATTGTTCAGTTTCGTCGTATGAATATTTTTACTACAAAATATTGTATCGTGAGTTTCATTACTCCCTTTTTAAATGCTTTTGCAATATATATTTTTGGGACTGAGAATACATGCGCTTTTATAAATGTTTGACGAAATAGACACAAGTAATTGAAACTGCATTTTATGGTTGAATGATCGAAATCGAATATGCCCCTTTTAGTCTGGTAATCTAAGAATTATGGAACTGGCCCCTAATTAACGCGAATCCTAAAGATAGATCTATCGGGCTCAACAAACCCCATCCATGTCGTGGTTGCTTTAGTACTTCGAATTTATCATGTCCGAAGGATGTCCCGAAATAATGGGGATATTCTATATGCATCTTGTTAAGGTCGATTACCATGTGTTCAATCCATATGAATGATTTATATCTCTATGTATGAGATGTATATTTATGAGAAATGGAAATGAAAATCTTGTGGTCTATAAAAATGATGGAAATGAATATTGACGATAAACTAATGAACTCACCAACCTTTTGATTGACACTTTTAAGCATGTTTATTCTCAGGTTTGAAAGAAATCTTCCGCTGTGCATTTGCTCATTTTAAAGATATTACTTAGAGTCATTCATGGCATATTTCAAAAGACGTTGCATACAAGTCATTGAGTTCAATAAAGATTATTATTAAATAAATGACAGATTAGGTCATTTATAGTTTGGATATTATGAAATGGTATGCATGCCTGTCAACTTTCGATGTAATAAAAGTTTGTCTTTTAAAAACGAATGCAATATTTGTAAAATGTATCATATAGAGGTCAAATACCTCACAATGTAACCATATGTTATAGTATTCGTCCTTATGAATTAGGACGGGTCTCTACACTATACGTATGTGCTACATTCAAATTATTACTCTTTCCCTTTCCAATACAGCAATATACCTAAATTTATACACATAGTCCAGCAATAAATAAATAAATACAAAAACTAATGTAAATTCAACTACAAATTGAACATGTTTATGTTTATATCCATAATCCATAATAATTGGTACAGAAAATGTAGTAATCTTACAAAACATACTAAATATTGTAAATCAAACATATTCCTACTTTGACTAAAGTCAGAATCAAACATTCAAGAAAGTAAAAGCCAAACATTCAAGAACGTCATAATCAAATTCAAATATTCAAGAAAGTCAGACTCAAACATTCAATAAATTCAATCGCAATTCATACATTCAATAAATTCGAAATCAAACATTCAAGAAATTCGGAATTGAAACATTCCAGCATGACAGAATCAAATATTCAGGAAAGACATAATAAAATGTTGGAAAAATAAATATATAAACATATATATTGGAAATTAGTATCGGAAGAAGTGGAACCTAATAACCGCAGTGCCCGGAATATGTTTGCGCTAATTTTGACCGAGGGTTTTTGGGTAATTTGGTTTAGATAAATTTTAACGGCTATGGAGGAGTGGCAGAACCTTCGTGGGCTATGATGGAGAGTGGTGGCTTACCGGAGACCATCGCCGTAGGAGGGTTTTGGGTGTGGCATTTCGCCGATTTTTGATCGGTGGGTTTTGGGTGTGGTGCTTAAACATTTTGTGTTTAAGAGGTGGGGTATGGGGTACTTTATATAGCGTACGTTTTATTACCGTGTATTTTACATTACCGCGTATTTATTACCGTTAGATATTTGCAGTAATTATCACCGCGTAACTTGGTATCTGCTTGGTTACTACGCAAATGCTAATATTACCGTTAACCATGAGTTAAAGAGTAAATCTAAAGAGTGGTGCTAGTGTTATGTAATGTTATGCTAAAAAGAAACTATAGAAAAGTTAAATTATATTTTGTCACTCTTATTTTCCTTTCTCTTTGTTTAATTAATGTTACCTCATTTTAATCAGTAAAAATTAAAATTACTCTAAAGATCTAAATATCTCTTTAAAAAGAAATAAATTATTTTGTCAATTATTTTGTTAAATCCATTCATATACCAAACATGTTAGGGTATTTTTGTCTTTCTACATTTCCTTTATTCTTTCAACTCCTCCATCTTCATCTTATGCTTATGGAAATCATCTTCTTCATAGAAATAAACGTACATAATTAAAAAAAAAAACTGATTATTGGTCATGCTCTGATTTCATTGACGTTGTACTTATTTTTAATTATACTCTGATTTCATCAACATTGTACCAAGTACTTATTTACACTTATTTCCAATATTGTTTATCATTTTTAGATATGATCTTGAGGTTCACGAGATGTCATTACACGGAAAATTTCGACTAATTTTCAATCAAACTCTCGATACGATTTAATATTTTTGACACAATAAGCAAAATTTGTAATGTTGAGTCTCAAAATTTTTGAACTGTTTTCATACATTCATTTAACCTTCGATCATTTCCGACGATTCACGAATAACTAATTGTAAATAGATACATATATATTTAAATATATATATATATATATATATATATATATATATATATATATATATATATATATATATATATATATATGATTTCAAATTTATTTTGTAATCAACAGTAACGCTCAATTGTCATTCGATCGATATTAAAAAAAATTAAAAAAGAACTTATGTGATTTTAAAAATAAACGGTGATCTGAAAATGAGTTATATAAATTATAGGCTTATTAAAAATGTATTTAGGAGCTATTTGTTAAATTTTAGAACTTTTTATATTTTACCTAGGATCGAGCGTGGATAGTTGATTTAATTTATATTTAATAACTTTAAACAATTAATGACCATTTTTATAAAATAATGACTAAAATAAATAAAGATATTTAATTTAAAATATGGGATTTTTCCGAAGACCATTAACCTTCACTGTTTAATAACGGAGCATGGGATATCAGCTCAGATAAAACCATCGGTACATATAAACAAAATAATTGGCGACTGTTTCTTTAATTCATGAGAAAAATGGGTGTTTATTCTAATAATATCACTGTTATTTTCTTTTCCAACTCATAGTGAACTAGCATATGTATATGTATATTAAGATATATTAGTATTTTGCTTTTGCTTTCTCGAATGCCAATCACACACAGTATATGAACATGTTTTTGTCTTCTTTCTTTTCTTTAAATATTACTTCTCCATTCATTAATTAAAACACCACACATATTCCTTATCTTTGCCTCTTTATTACTTATTTAACTTAGAACCACACCATTGAAACCATTGACAGGCTACTACTAGTCATCTGTTTCTAATTCATGCACTCATCAAAACCCATTTCCCATCTTCATAAAAGAATCCAAAATATGACAACTAGCATTGAGTTTCACACGTTTTTGTTAAACTCTTGGTTTATGTAATGATTATTATATTTATTACATCTAATTCTCCTATATAATACTCTGTTGTTTATCCCCTCTTTGTGCAACTCAACCCACCAATTTCATTGACTTGTTTAGTCAATCACAACTAATCACTAACACTCATCAATCACCACTACCAAACCACATGAACACCATTAACAAACCATAACCTGCTTCCATTAAAAGATGCTATACTTCTACTATTCGGGTTCTACATATACTTCGGATGTACCCCTCAACCCTCGTTACCATCGAGCCACCACCACCTTGTCTTCTCCGACCCGACACCACTATCACCGGAGTCATCATTAACGGTCACTTTCAACCACCCTTTTCTTCCTGCTACCTTGTATCCGACCACCATCTCCCTCGAGCCACCAGTCATCCGCCACCATCGAACTATTTTTTTTGTGTTGTATGAGTTTTTGTTTCGGTTATAAGCCGAGATAAATTCAAACTCTCGTCTACGTTATCCAGTTTCGAAAATTTTAAACTTCACAAATACAAATAATCAATTGTAAAAGACACTCTTTGTCATTACCCGTCCTTAACCATAAGAACGTGTTAAATAACGTATGATTTCATTGCGAGGTATTGACCTCTATATGCGACATTTTTAAAAGAAAAACTGCATATATTATACATTACAAACCATGATTCTTATTTTTGTTACAAGCTTTGGACAACATAAAAATGATTATCGTTTAGCGATAATCTTCGACTTACAAACTTTACATATAATGATAACAACACGGTTTCTAGCATATTTTACAACACAGATCCTCGGGTATGCAGTTTTATTTTTGACACAAATATGCGTACGCAAGATCCTGCTCAAATTCAACATTATGCAGCGGAAGCTTTAGTAATCTCCTGAGAATAGACATGTTTTAAAAGGTCAACATAAAGTTGGTGAGATATAGGTTTAGTGCCGGCAGCAATATATATATATATAGACCACAAGATTTCGTATATAAACAGTTTAATAAAAATATTCTAAGTGGTTGAGCACTTGGTAACCATACTTAACATTTAATCACGTCGCATATTCCCTTTAATATGAAATCTTACTACACCGAACCAAGTGTAGTCACAAAACGAAGTACTGTGCAACCGTTGAATACTGGTCGTCCAGTCCGGTTGGGGTTGTCAGGCCCGATAGATCTATCAACAGGATTCGCGTTTACAATACCGCTGTAAATATTAGTTACCAAGCTACAGGGAAGTATGCCAGTGGTACAACTCAACGTAGAATATATTTTTCAGTTACTTGTGTCCATAACGTAAAACATAAAATACATGTATTCTCATCCCGAAATATTTAGAGTTTAAAAGTGGGACTATATACTCACGTTCGTCTTGAAGATATATATATTTTTGACTTGGTCTTCCGGTTGATATCACGAACCTATCCATATATAATATATCAATACCTTTTCTTTTTAAACAAACGTCTCATATATATACTTGTTATACTTTTAATACTTTGAATAATTCCTTAGTCCGTAGTTAGCAGTTCGTTGTTAGTAATTCAATTTTAATGGTTCATTTTTAGATGTTTAATATACCCGCAATGAAATAAATAAAACCCCCAACGAAATAAATAAAACCCCATCGTATATGTATTGGTCGAGATTAATCTTGACCCACGGTACCGGTGTTGTCAAATGACGTGTTGCGTACATAAAGTACCGGTGTTGTCAAATGACGTGTTGCGTACAATCATGGGATCTTATGATTAATCTTCTCGTGTTGTTTACAGGTGATCCTGAACCATATAAAATTGAATTATAAGTACATATATATAAAATATCATGTTATCTTAGAAAGATGTGATTTTATTTAATTTTTCCCAATTAATCCCGAAGTTAAACAAGTCTTGGATAACCAATTTTGTTTCGGTAATAGTTTCTTCGTTACAAATCCGTTTTCGTTGATTCAACTTGCCATCTCCTTGGATCGAGTTCCTCTTTAAGACTATGAACTGTAAATACCTTGGTTTATATTCAAAATCACACGGCATAGGTGAAACTTTAGTGAAACTTATGAAGTTAAACATTTTCCTTTATGTAAACAACCTTAAATGATTATTTTTCTAAAAATACTTATACTTTGAATTAAATCATGAAATTTTTATGTGTTATCATATTCATATTAAAAATCATTTTTCCAGAAGATAAACTTTCAATTCAAAGTTTAAGATGGTTTTTAATTATCCAACCCAAAACAGTCCCCGGTTGCACTCCGACGTCGTAAAAACATTTTTTAAGGTGTTCTTTGAAAAACCAAGTTATACCTTGTTAAATTAGCATGTAATTAAGTTATATTACAGGTCTTGAAGTATTTTAAAAGTTAAGTTAGAAGGATCTATTTAGTTTGCAAACAAGTTTGAAAACTTTCAAACTATGTTCTTGTTGTTAAAATTTTATACCACAAAATAAGATAGCTATATATATATGAATCGAATAAAGTTATGAACATAGTTACTACCTCAAGTTCCTTGGACAAGGTTGCTGTAAAAGAGGAGTAAGAACCTAGAACTAAAAGGGTGATGGAATTGGATGAAAGATTGGAAGTAAGTTTGTGTTCTTGGAAGGATTCTTGAAGTGTTTTTGTAAGGGTTTTCTTATGGTGATTAAGCGATGTTTTTGAAGCTAAATGATGGGGAAAATGCTTGGAGATGATCAAGTATGAAGTTAAGAGTATTTTGAGAGAGAAATGGGAGTGTAAGTATGAGAAAATGGGGTGAAGAAATGGTGTGCATGCATAAAAACGTTTTTAGGTTATAAAGGAAAAAAAAGATACCTAACTTTGTTTTCTTGCTAAATAATTCATGCTACTTGACAAATGGTTGGTTCCACATGTTTCTTAATCATTTAAGGCTACTAAGGAGCAGATTTTTATTGGTATATACCAATAGTAAATACATCTAGAAGCTGCGTATGATACGGGTACATATACCCTAGATATACGTGTAGAAATCTTTGAGAAAACGGAACGAGGATTCAAATATAGCTATCTTTTGTAAATATACTTATATTGTTTTATGTATGTAAGCCCTTTAAAAGTGATAAAATACATATCTATACGATGCATGTATAAGTATTATAGGTTATAAGTATTTATGTCGAAGAACGTTACGTATAGTTATCGTTTTGAAAACTTAAGTTAGTAGTTTCAAAATATACTTATAACTCATTGTTATTAGTACCCAATGAGATGTTAAACATCCTTAGATCATGTTAAATATATATAAATACATATATATACATAAACGTATAATTATCGTATGTTATATAGTTCGTGATATCATCGGTCAAATTGAACGGTCAAACGTTGTGTAAAACTCTTTTCGAAGACATAAGTCTCAACAATTTGGATTTCTTGTCATGTTGGTAAGGTTTAATTTATGTAAATATTAATCTTATAAATATAGAATGATCGAAAAAGTGCGGGTCATTACAGTACCTACCCGTTAAATAAATTTCGTCCCGAAATTTTAAAATTGTACCTATTTTGCGTCATCGGGAAACAAGTGTGGATACTTTTGTTTCATTTGATCCTCTCATTCCCAAGTAAAATCGGGACCCCTTCGAGCATTCCAACGAACCTTAACGATCGGTATGTTGCTCTGCTTGAGCCGTTTAACTTCACGATCCATGATTTCGATTGGTTCTTCGATGAATTGTAGTTTCTCGTCGACATGGATTTCTTCAAGAGGAATGGTGAGGTCTTCCTTTGCAAGACGCTTCTTAAGGTTCGAGACGTGAAAGGTATTATGTACTCCGGCGAGTTGTTGTGGTAACTCGAGTCGATAAGCTACCGGTCCAATGCGTTCGATGATCTTGAACGGGCCTACATATCTTGGGTTCAGTTTACCTCTTTTATCGAAACGTATTACACCTTTCCAAGGTGACACCTTTAGCATAACCATGTCACCGATCTGAAACTCTAATGGTTTCCTTCGGACATCGGCGTAGCTCTTTTGGCGACTACGGGCTGTTTTCAATCTCTCTTTGATTTGTACTATCTTTTCAGTAGTTTCATGTATGATCTCGGGACCAGTTAATTGTCGATCTCCTACTTCATTCCAACAGATAGGAGATCTACACTTCCTTCCGTACAATGCTTCGAATGGTGCAGCTTTAATGCTCGCATGATAACTATTATTATACGAGAATTCTGCTAATGGTAGATACTTATCCCATCCATTTCCAAAATCGATCACACATGCCCTGAGCATGTCTTCAAGAGTCTGAATTGTTCTTTCACTCTGCCCGTCCGTTTGCGGATGATATACGGTACTCATATCCAAACGAGTTCCTAGTGCCTCCTGTAGTGATTGCCAGAACTTTGAGGTAAATCTACTATCACGATCAGATATAATGGAAATAGGTATTCCATGCCTTGAAACTATTTCCTTTATATATAATCGTAATAATTTCTCCATTCTATCTGTTTCCTTTATAGGCAAGAAATGTGCAGATTTGGTAAGACGATCAACAATTACCCAAATGGTGTCGTATCCCCAGGCAGTCTTTGGTAACTTCGTGATGAAATCCATGGTAATACCGTCCCATTTCCATTCTGGAATTTCTGGTTGTTGAAGTAACCCTGACGGCTTCTGGTGTTCTGCTTTGACTTTGGAACAAGTTAAACATTCCCCAACATATGTTGCAACGTCTGTCTTCAAATTAGGCCACCAATAATGCGTCTTAAGATCTTGGTACATCTTTCCAACTCCAGGATGTATCGAATATCTTGTCTTATGTGCCTCGTTCAATATCAACTTCCTTAATCCACCCAACTTCGGTACCCAAATACGATTTGCAAAATATCGAATTCCATCTTCCCGCATAACGAGTTGCTTCTCATACTTCTTCATTATTTCATTTCCTATATTTTCTTTAGTAAGTGCTTCTTGTTGAACTTCTTTGATTTGTGAGTTGAGATTCATGCGAATTTTTATGTTCATCGCTCGTACTCGAATTGGTTCTCGTTCCTTTCTGCTTAATGCGTCAGCCACTACATTCGCTTTCCCGGGATGATAGCGAATCTCACAATCATAGTCGTTTATCAGCTCGACCCACCTACGTTGCCTCATGTTCAGCTGTTTCTGATCGAAAATATGTTGAAGACTTTTTTGATCAGTAAACACAGTGCATCTAACCCCATATAAGTAGTGTCTCCATATCTTTAACGCAAACACGACTGCTCCCAGTTCTAGATCATGCGTCGTATAATTCCGCTCGTGAATCTTCAATTGTCGAGATGCGTATGCAATAACTCTCTTCCGTTGCATAAGAACGCAACCAAAACCTTGTCGTGAAGCGTCACAATATATTTCAAAATCATCGTTCCCTTCTGGTAACGATAAAATAGGCGCCGTAGTTAACTCCTTCTTTAGTATTTGAAATGCGTTCTCCTGCTCAGAGGTCCATTCATATTTCTTCCCTTTTTGCGTTAACGCTGTCAACGGCTTAGCTATTCGGGAAAAATCTTGAATAAACCTTCTATAATAACCGGCTAAACCCAAAAATTGGCGTATCTGCGTTGGTGTCTTAGGAGTCTCCCATTTTTCAATGGCTTCAATTTTTGCTGGATCAACCTGAATTCCTTTGCTACTAACAACGTGGCCAAGAAATTGCACTTCTTTCAACCAGAAAGCACATTTAGAAAATTTAGCATATAGCTGTTCTTTTCTTAACAACTCTAATATCAACCTTACATGCTGCTCATGCTCTTGCTCACTCTTAGAATAGATAAGAATATCATCAATGAAAACGATAACAAACTTATCTAAATATGGACTACAAACTCGATTCATGAGGTCCATGAATACAGCTGGCGCATTCGTCAATCCAAACGGCATAACCAAAAATTCGTAATGACTGTAGCGTGTCCGAAAAGCAGTTTTCGGTATATCTTCTTCTTTGACACGTAATTGATGATAGCCCGATCTTAGGTCAATTTTTGAGTACACACATGATCCTTGGAGTTGATCAAATAAGTCGTCAATTCTCGGTAGTGGATACCGATTCTTGATAGTTAACTTATTTAATTCACGATAATCTATACACATTCGGAAAGATCCGTCTTTCTTCTTGACGAATAAAATTGGAGCTCCCCACGGTGAAGTACTTGGTCGTATGAATCCACGATCCAGTAATTCTTTTAACTGACTCTGAAGTTCTTTTAACTCGGACGGTGCAAGTCTATATGGAGCACGGGCAACCGGTGCAGCTCCTGGTACAAGATCTATTTGAAATTCTACAGATCTAAATGGAGGTAATCCTGGCAACTCTTCCGGAAATACTTCAGAAAAATCTCTTGCCACAGGCACGTCATTGATGCACTTCTCTTTTTCTTTCTTTTCGACTTTATTAACATGTGCTAAGATAGCATAGCACCCTTTCTTCAAGCACTTTTGAGCTTTCAAATAACTAATGAGTTTTAGCTTTGAGTTACCCTTCTCTCCATAAATCATTACTGGCGTTTTATTCTTACGAGGAATGCGAATTGCCTTCTTGGCGCACACAACTTCGGCTCCTATTTTGGACATCCAGTCCATGCCGACTATTACATCAAAACTTCCTAATTCTACGGGTATCAAATCAATCTTAAATGTTTCTCCGGCTAAATTTATTTTACAATCACGGCAAATTTTATCGGCTTTAATTAGTTTACCATTAGCTAACTCAATCATGTACTTAGCATCTAGAGGTAATGATGAACAATTCAATTTAGCGTGAAAGTCTCTACACACGTAACTTCTATCTGCACCAGTATCAAATATAATAGATGCGGATAAGTTATTAATGGTAAACGTACCCGTAACAAGCTCCGGGTCTTCACACGCCTCTCTAGCATTAATAACAAATGCTCTCCCTCGTGCAGGTCAGATATTTTTCTCTGGATTCGGGCACTGGCTCTTATAGTGACCTTGTTTTCCACACCCATAACAAGTAATGGTAGCCAAAGCAGTTCTATTTGCATTGGTGGCAGGAGTCTTGGTACCATTTGTATTTATAACGAGAGCCCTACAATCTTCAGCAAGATGACCCTTTCGATTACATTTGTTGCATACCACATTATAGTAACCAGAGTGATGTTTGTGGCATCGGTTGCATAAAGGATTTTGTCCTTTATAACCAAAGCTTAAACCACTACCCGCACCTTGCGTGATTTCTTGTTTCTTAAAAGATTGTTGTTGGTTACCTCGATCATAATTTCCATTCCACTTTCTTTTGTTACCTGATACCTTCACATCAGTATTGGATACTTTCTTATCCATGATGACCTGATCCATTAGCTCGTTTGCCATGGTTATAGCTTCATGAATTGTCTTAGGTTTCGATGCTGTAACGTTTGCCTTGACCTTTTTGGGCAAACCATCTTTGTACATTTCAATCTTCCGTTCTTCGGTTGGAACCAATTCAGGACATAGCAAAACTAATTCCATGAATCGCTGATTGTAGTTGGTGATTTCAGTACCAACAACCTTCAGACTTCGTAATTCATCTTCCAACTTCCTAACCTCGTTCCTTGGACAATATTCGTTGATTAACATTGTTTTGAATTCTTCCCATGGAGTATCATAAGCTACATCTCCTCCTACAGCCTTCACATAATTTTTCCACCACGTGAGTGCACTATCTTGTAAAGTGCATGATGCATACTTGGTCATGTCCTTTTCAACACAACCACTGATTTTAAACACAGTCTCCATCTTTTCTATCCATCGGGTTAAACCGATCGGTCCTTCTGTTCCACTGAATGATGAGGGCTTGCAAGCTTGAAAAGTTTTGTAAGTGCACCCCACACGAGGATTTGGGTTAACTGAAGCACCTCTTGCAGCCTCGACCCATAACATTCTGTCGTTCACTCGTTGATTGATGAGTTCCTGGATTTCTTGTTCCGTCATTCGGTTCAATCGCGCCATATTCTTCTATAAGAATGAAAAGAAAATAATTATTCACATGGAATATTATAGATTTAGTGTATATTTACAGTACATTATAGCTTATTAATAATATGAACCAGGTATTATTATAAAAGCCTTTTCTTCTTATTAGCGTTTTATAATTATATCTAGGGTAGTACCTACTCGTTAATGTCCATACTTAATAGCTTAGTACAGAATCAATTACTACCATCTAAATAATACTTAACCATGGAAAATTATTGCATTTCACACTTCACTATTTTACATATGCTTATCTTACATCGAACATTAAGCAAACCACACTAATAATATTATACAAAACATTATATGATCCCATGGTTTAATACGGCAGCGCATCGTTTGGTCTATTTTCTAGGGCGTTTAGGTTCAAAGAATCGCTTAACGCTTATCCTGGCTGTCTGCCTATATTTTGGCTGTGGGACTGAAGAACTGGATGCCGGGATAGAACGAATAGGAATAGCGGGAATAGGGGTGGTAGTGTCTAGTGGAGTTGGTGCCACATCATCCTTATTAAACCCAGGATTTGAATTTTCTAATTCATTAGCCTTTCGTTTCTTTCCTAGTTCGAACTCGTCTTTTGTAATTTCCTGTATTTCTTCCTCGGGTTCACTTTCCTCCTCGGGTTCACTTTCCTCCTCAGGTTCACTTTCCTCCTCGGGTTCACTTTCCTCCTCGGGTTCACTTTCCTCCTCGGGTTCACTTTCCGGGTTCTCTATAGTTGGTTCATCCGGAATTTGTGAGTCTTCCCCAAAGATATTATTTTCGTCATCGGATAGGTTAATGACTGGAACACCATCTGAAGATTTTGGTTCGGAGTCGCTGAACGTGATGACAAGTTTTGAGCCCGACATCTATCACACAACAACTAACCCATTAGTACTACATAATATTTACATATAAATTTTAACCAACAATGATAAGCAATGGTTTTTAAATCAGACCCGGTCAAAGTCCAGACTTACTAATGTATCCTAACGACTTATCGGTTAGACACACTAATGCAAACCTGGTTCGCTAAGACCACCGCTCTGATACCACATGTCATAACCCGTCCTTAACCATAAGAACGTGTTAAATAACGTATGATTTCATTGCGAGGTATTGACCTCTATATGCGACATTTTTAAAAGAAAAACTGCATATATTATACATTACAAACCATGATTCTTATTTTTGTTACAAGCTTTGGACAACATAAAAATGATTATCGTTTAGCGATAATCTTCGACTTACAAACTTTACATATAATGATAACAACACGGTTTCTAGCATATTTTACAACACAGATCCTCGGGTATGCAGTTTTATTTTTGACACAAATATGCGTACGCAAGATCCTGCTCAAATTCAACATTATGCAGCGGAAGCTTTAGTAATCTCCTGAGAATAGACATGTTTTAAAAGGTCAACATAAAGTTGGTGAGATATAGGTTTAGTGCCAGCAGCAATATATATATATATAGACCACAAGATTTCGTATATAAACAGTTTAATAAAAATATTCTAAGTGGTTGAGCACTTGGTAACCATACTTAACATTTAATCACGTCGCATATTCCCTTTAATATGAAATCTTACTACACCGAACCAAGTGTAGTCACAAAACGAAGTACTGTGCAACCGTTGAATACTGGTCGTCCAGTCCGGTTGGGGTTGTCAGGCCCGATAGATCTATCAACAGGATTCGCGTTTACAATACCGCTGTAAATATTAGTTACCAAGCTACAGGGAAGTATGCCAGTGGTACAACTCAACGTAGAATATATTTTTCAGTTACTTGTGTCCATAACGTAAAACATAAAATACATGTATTCTCATCTCGAAATATTTAGAGTTTAAAAGTGGGACTATATACTCACGTTCGTCTTGAAGATATATATATTTTTGACTTGGTCTTCCGGTTGATATCACGAACCTATCCATATATAATATATCAATACCTTTTCTTTTTAAACAAACGTCTCATATATATACTTGTTATACTTTTAATACTTTGAATAATTCCTTAGTCCGTAGTTAGCAGTTCGTTGTTAGTAATTCAATTTTAATGGTTCATTTTTAGATGTTTAATATACCCGCAATGAAATAAATAAAACCCCCAACGAAATAAATAAAACCCCATCGTATATGTATTGGTCGAGATTAATCTTGACCCACGGTACCGGTGTTGTCAAATGACGTGTTGCGTACATAAAGTACCGGTGTTGTCAAATGACGTGTTGCGTACAATCATGGGATCTTATGATTAATCTTCTCGTGTTGTTTACGGGTGATCCTGAACCATATAAAATTGAATTATAAGTACATATATATAAAATATCATGTTATCTTAGAAAGATGTGATTTTATTTAATTTTTCCCAATTAATCCCGAAGTTAAACAAGTCTTGGATAACCAATTTTGTTTCGGTCATAGTTTCTTCGTTACAAATCCGTTTTCGTTGATTCAACTTGCCATCTCCTTGGATCGAGTTCCTCTTTAAGACTATGAACTGAAAATACCTTGGTTTGTATTCAAAATCACACGGCATAGGTGAAACTTTAGTGAAACTTATGAAGTTAAACATTTTCCTTTATGTAAACAACCTTAAATGCTTATTTTTCTAAAAATACTTATACTTTGAATTAAATCATGAAATTTTTATGTGTTATCATATTCATATTAAAAATCATTTTTCCAGAAGATAAACTTCCAATTCAAAGTTTAAGATGGTTTTTAATTATCCAACCCAAAACAGTCCCCGGTTGCACTCCGACGTCGTAAAAACAGTTTTTAAGGTATTCTTTGAAAAACCAAGTTATACCTTGTTAAATTAGCATGTAATTAAGTTATATTACAGGTCTTGAAGTATTTTAAAAGTTAAGTTAGAAGGATCTATTTAGTTTGCAAACAAGTTTGAAAACTTTCAAACTATGTTCTTGTTGTTAAAATTTTATACCACAAAATAAGATAGCTATATATATATGAATCGAATAAAGTTATGAACATAGTTACTACCTCAAGTTCCTTGGACAAGGTTTCTGTAAAAGAGGAGTAAGAACCTAGAACTAAAAGGGTGATGGAATTGGATGAAAGATTGGAAGTAAGTTTGTGTTCTTGGAAGGATTCTTGAAGTGTTTTTGTAAGGGTTTTCTTATGGTGATTAAGTGATGTTTTTGAAGCTAAATGATGGGGAAAATGCTTGGAGATGATCAAGTATGAAGTTAAGAGTATTTTGAGAGAGAAATGGGAGTGTAAGTATGAGAAAATGGGGTGAAGAAATGGTGTGCATGCATAAAAACGTTTTTAGGTTATAAAGGAAAAAAAAGATACCTAACTTTGTTTTCTTGCTAAATAATTCATGCTACTTGACAAATGGTTGGTTCCACATGTTTCTTAATCATTTAAGGCTGCTAAGGAGCAGATTTTTATTGGTATATACCAATAGTAAATACATCTAGAAGCTGCGTATGATACGGGTACATATACCCTAGATATACGTGTAGAAATCTTTGAGAAAACGGAACGAGGATTCAAATATAGCTATCTTTTGTAAATATACTTATATTGTTTTATGTATGTAAGCCCTTTAAAAGTGATAAAATACATATCTATACGATGCATGTATAAGTATTATAGGTTATAAGTATTTATGTCGAAGAACGTTACGTATAGTTATCGTTTTGAAAACTTAAGTTAGTAGTTTCAAAATATACTTATAACTCATTGTTATTAGTACCCAATGAGATGTTAAACATCCTTAGATCATGTTAAATATATATAAATACATATATATACATAAACGTATAATTATCGTATGTTATATAGTTCGTGATATCATCGGTCAAATTGAACGGTCAAACGTTGTGTAAAACTCTTTTCGAAGACATAAGTCTCAACAATTTGGATTGCTTGTCATGTTGGTAAGGTTTAATTTATGTAAATATTAATCTTATAAATATAGAATGATCGAAAAAGTGCGGGTCATTACACTCTTAGCTAGAGCGGAGCTAAAAAAAAGGCTAAGAACAAAAAGTTTTACCTATTCGATTCGGTGTTATAGTGAAGGTATAGCTTTATCCTAACTTGAATATATTATATTAATAGATCTTATTAATCATATGATATTCATATACGGGATTGAAACAAATTGAAACCAACCAATAAAGTTATCGGTTTTGAGTCCATTGTCGAGAAGTGCATGTACTAAGTAATATTCGCTCATAAATGAAATCCACAAATATATATATATATATATATATATATATATATATATATATATATATATATAAATTGTAAAAATCTGATCAATGGTTGGTTTCACTAAATTATATACACCTAGAAATTTCAAAAGAATAATAATAATAATAACAATAAAAACACTATGTTTTGATCTTGCTGTACGAGCGAAAACAATGAAGATGACATGATATTTTTAAGCTCCTCAACTGTGTTTACTTTTGTGAAATTAAGTTAAGTATTTCATAATTACAGTTTTAACCCGGAACTATTATTTTCGTAAAAATTATTATTAATATTAATATTAATATGAAATATGATATAAAAGATAACCAATATATATATATATATATATATATATATATATATATATATATATATATATATATATATATATATATATATATATATATATATATATATATTGTGTTTGTGTTACGAATTCAAAAGATAGTGATGTTGTTAAAGTGATAATGATATCGATCAAGATGATGGGATGATGATAATGATATATTAATGATGATGATATCAATTTATGAATTTATTATTATTATTATTATTATTATTATTATTATTATTATTATTATTATTATCAATATGATTATTATTATTATTATTACAAAATAATACAACACTTTATTCATTATCATTATTAATATTATTTTATCAAATAAATACTTATATAAAACATATATAAAAAGTATATATACATATATATATATATATACATATATATATATATACATATACATATATATATATATATACATATACATATATATATGTATATATATATATATATATATATATATATATAATAATTGAAATAATATATATTATTGATATCAATATTGTATTTGTTCGATTAAGATTATATATGTTAATATATATAATTTGTAGTGACCCGAACTTTTCCATGTTTATATATATTAATTGAGATTGATATTTACATGATTAAATGTTTCCAACATGTTAAACAATCAAACTTGTTAAGACTTGATTAATTGAAATATGTTTCATATAGACAATTGACCACCCAAGTTGACCGGTGATTCACGAACGTTAAAACTTGTAAAAACTATATGATGACATATATATGGATATATATATAGTTAACATGATACTATGATAAGTAAACATATCATTAAGTATATTAACAATGAACTACATATGTAAAAACAAGACTACTAACTTAATGATTTTTAAACGAGACATATATGTAACGATTATCGTTGTAAAGACATTTAATGTATATATATCATATTAAGAGATATTCATACATGATAATATCATGATAATATAATAATTTAAAATCTCATTTGATATTATAAACATTGGGTTAACAACATTTAACAAGATCGTTAACCTAAAGGTTTCAAAACAACACTTACATGTAACGAGTAACGATGACTTAACGACTCAGTTAAAATGTATATACATGTAGTGTTTTAATATGTATTTATACACTTTTTAAAGACTTCAATACACTTATCAAAATACTTCTACTTAACAAAAATTCTTACAATTACATCCTCGTTCAGTTTCATCAACAATTCTACTCGTATGCACCCGTATTCGTACTCGTACAATACACAGCTTTTAGATGTATGCACTATTGGTATATACACTCCAATGATCAGCTCTTAGCAGCCCATGTGAGTCACCTAACACATGTGGGAACCATCATTTGGCAACTAGCAAGAAATATCTCATAAAATTACAAAAATATGAGTAATCATTCATGACTTATTTACATGAAAACAAAATTACATATCCTTTATATCTAATCCATACACCAACGACCAAAAACACCTACAAACACTTTCATTCTTCAATTTTCTTCATCTAATTGATCTCTCTCAAGTTCTATCTTCAAGTTCTAAGTGTTCTTCATATATTCTACAAGTTCTAGTTACATAAAATCAAGAATACTTTCAAGTTTGCTAGCTCACTTCCAATCTTGTAAGGTGATCATCCAACCTCAAGAAATCTTTGTTTCTTACAGTAGGTTATCATTCTAATACAAGGTAATAATCATATTCAAACTTTGGTTCAATTTCTATAACTATAACAATCTTATTTCAAGTGATGATCTTACTTGAACTTGTTTTCGTGTCATGATTCTGCTTCAAGAACTTCGAGCCATCCAAGGATCCGTTGAAGCTAGATCCATTTTTCTCTTTTCCAGTAGGTTTATCCAAGGAACTTAAGGTAGTAATGATGTTCATAACATCATTCGATTCATACATATAAAGCTATCTTATTCGAAGGTTTAAACTCGTAATCACTAGAACATAGTTTAGTTAATTCTAAACTTGTTCGCAAACAAAAGTTAATCCTTCTAACTTGACTCTTAAAATTAACTACACACATGTTCTATATCTATATGATATTCTAACTTAATGATTTAAAACCTGGAAACATGAAAAACACCGTAAAATCGGATTTACGCCGTCGTAGTAACACCGCGGGCTGTTTTGGGTTAGTTAATTAAAAACTATGATAAACTTTGATTTAAAAGTTGTTATTCTGAGAAAATGATTTTTATTATGAACATGAAACTATATCCAAAAATTATGGTTAAACTCAAAGTGGAAGTATGTTTTCTAAAATGGTCATCTATACGTCGTTCTTTCGACTGAAATGACTACCTTTACAAAAACGACTTGTAACTTATTTTTCCGACTATAAACCTATACTTTTCGATTTATATTCATAAAATAGAGTTCAATATGAAACCATAGCAATTTGATTCACTCAAAACGGATTTAAAATGAAGAAGTTATGGGTAAAACAAGATTGGATAATTTTTCTCATTTTAGCTACGTGAAAATTGGTAACAAATCTATTCCAACCATAACTTAATCAACTTGTATTGTATATTATGTAATCTTGAGATACCATAGACACGTATACAATGTTTCGACCTATCATGTCGACACATCTATATATATTTCGGAACAACCATAGACACTCTATATGTGAATGTTGGAGTTAGCTATACAGGGTTGAGGTTGACTCCAAAATATATATAGTTTGAGTTGTGCTCAATACTGAGATACGTATACACTGGGTCGTGGATTGATTCAAGATAATATTTATCGATTTATTTCTGTACATCTAACTGTGGACAACTAGTTGTAGGTTACTAACGAGGACAGCTGACTTAATAAACTTAAAACATCAAAATATATTAAAAGTGTTGTAAATATATTTTAAACATACTTTGATATATATGTATATATTATTATAGGTTCGTGAATCAACCAGTGGCCAAGTCTTACTTCCCGGCGAAGTAAAAATCTGTGAAAGTGAGTTATAGTCCCACTTTTAAAATCTAATATTTTTGGGATGAGAATACATGCAGGTTTTATAAATGATTTACAAAATAGACACAAGTACGTGAAACTACATTCTATGGTTGAATTATCGAAATCGAATATGCCCCTTTTTATTAAGTCTGGTAATCTAAGAATTAGGGAACAAACACCCTAATTGACGCGAATCCTAAAGATAGATCTATTGGGCCTAACAAACCCCATCCAAAGTACCGGATGCTTTAGTACTTCGAAATTTATATCATATCCGAAGGGTGTCCCGGAATGATGGGGATATTCTTATATATATGCATCTTGTTAATGTCGGTTACCAGGTGTTCACCATATGAATGATTTTTATCTCTATGTATGGGATGTGTATTGAAATATGAAATCTTGTGGTCTATTGTTACAATTTGATATATATAGGTTAAACCTATAACTCACCAACATTTTTGTTGACGTTTAAAGCATGTTTATTCTCAGGTGAATACTAAGAGCTTCCGCTGTTGCATACTAAAATAAGGACAAGATTTGGAGTCCATGTTTGTATGATATTGTGTAAAAACTACATTCAAGAAACTGATTTCGATGTAACATATTTGTATTGTAAACCATTATGTAATGGTCGTGTGTAAACATGATATTTTAGATTATCATTATTTGATAATCTACGTAAAGCTTTTTAAACCTTCATTTATAAAATAAAGGTTATGGTTTGTTTTAAAAATGAATGCAGTCTTTGAAAAACGTCTCATATAGAGGTCAAAACCTCGCAACGAAATCAATTAATATGGAACGTTTTTAATCAATAAGAACGGGACATTTCAGTTGGTATCCGAGCATTGGTCTTAGAGAACCAGAATTTTGCATTAGTGTGTCTTATCGAGTTTGTTAGG
This sequence comes from Rutidosis leptorrhynchoides, assembly GCF_046630445.1. Taxonomy (NCBI): domain Eukaryota; kingdom Viridiplantae; phylum Streptophyta; class Magnoliopsida; order Asterales; family Asteraceae; genus Rutidosis; species Rutidosis leptorrhynchoides. The sequence continues at coordinate 12,402,326 of NC_092334.1, forward strand.
ATGCATTAGTGAGTCTGGACTTCGACCGTGTTTACTTGAAAAATGATTGCTTAACAAATTTTGTTGGAAACTATATATTTTTAACATGTGAATATTATGTGATATATTAATCTCTTAACGCGTTTGATATTATGTGATAGATGTCTACCTCTAGAACAAGTCCCATTGACTCACCTAATAATAATGAAGAGTCAAATATAAATTGGAATGATTCGTGGACTGATTCACAAGTTCCCGAAGAGGAACCGGAAGAAGAGTCGGAACCGGAAGAAGAATCGGAACCGGAAGAAGAATCGGAACCGGAAGAAGAAATAGAACCGGTGGGGGAAATAATAAAACGGTTAAGTAAAAGAGAATCCTTAACCAACCGACCAAGGTTAATTATGGTCAATGGTGTTTCCGCCAAGGAAGCAAAATATTGGGAGGATTACCAATTCTCCGATGAATCGGATTCCGACGAGAATTCCGATGATGTTATAGAAATTACCCCAACTGAATTTAAAAAGTAAAAAGAAAATAATAAGGGAAAGGGCATAAAAATAGAGAAATCTAATTCCAACCCCGATGAACTTTATATGTATCATCAACCCCCGAAGTCCTTAAGTTGTAACAATGACCCGGGAACCTCTAAACCACCAGGTTTTTCTAAACCAATGTGGATAACGACGACTCGTATTAGGGGAACATCATATATCCCTAGAAACTTGGCAAAACGAACCAAAACCGAAGAAGAAGAAACAAGCGAGTCGGAATAAGATAGTTGTATTCGTGTGGTGTAATATAAGTAATATAGTGTGCTTATGCTTTATGATATATGTAAAAATTGCTTGTATTAATAAGTATTTTTTTATGAATCTAACTCTTGTCTATTTTACAGTATAAAAACACAAAATGGATAGACAACCCAATATTTTAAGAGACCTACCCAGAGACATGATTGATGAAATCTTGTCTAGAGTCGGTCAGAATTCTTCGGCACAACTATTTAAGGCCAGATCAGTTTGTAAGACATTCGAAGAACGTTCCAAGAATGCCTTGATTTATAAAAGGCTTTCGTTTGAAAGATGGGGGATATCACATTGGGAAATCCATAAGTTACGATGTGTTTACTTTGACGCATATATTGCGGGGAACCCAAATGCTATTTTACGCAATGGGTTAAGAAATTATTTTGACTCAATATATCCGAATATTGGACTTCGTGATTTAGAAAAAGCGGCTAACATGCAACATAAAGAAGCATGTTATGCTTACGGATTAGTAATGTTCGCTTCTCACCAAAGTGAGAACAAGAACATCGGCCTACAACTATTAAACAAAACGTTCCCACAAGTGACGGAGTCGGTAATTGGGGTAAAAAATGAGGTTTTTAGATTGTTACGGGACTGTTGGACATTACGTAACCCTCGTCCCTTTGACGACGTTACAACACGCTGTCTTATCAACGGCCATAACGGTTATGTTCCACAAGACCAAGGATGGGAAGTAGTCCTAGTAAAACCAGAATGCATGACTTGTTTCTGGACGTATGAATTACGTGTCTTTATTGCCTTTGCTGAACGACTTGTGTACTAGCTAGAATTATCTTCACAACTATCTTGTATCAAAGTTATTGTGTGCTATATTTCATGCTTTATGTAAAATAAGCGGTATTGTAAGTTTGTAAAATATTGTATAAAAGTTTGAACGCGAAATATTATTATAATCAGTTTTTCATATAGAATTGTAGTAGTTGAATTGTATATTAGCTACTAAGTATGAACTTAACGGGTAGGTACTACCCGAATTTAAACTTATAAAACGCTAATATGAAGAAAAAGCTTTTATAAATGAGTTCATATTATGCTACGAAATACTATTAACTACTCTTAATATTCTGTATGATTAACTTGTTCCATTTGACTATTTTGAAGGAAATGGCACCGACTACTCGACACACCGTGAATATGAATGAAGAGGAATTCCGAACTTTTCTAGCTTCAAACATAGCTGCAGTACAGGCTGCGCTACATACCAATAATAACCTTGGATCTAGCAGTACAGGAAATCGTGTAGGATGCACCTATAAAGAATTCACTGCCTGCAAACCTTTGGAATTTGATGGAACCGAAGGACCGATCGGATTGAAACGGTGGACCGAGAAGGTCGAATAGGTGTTTGCCATAAGTAAGTGTACTGAAGAGGACAAAGTGAAGTACGCTACGCATACCTTCACAGGTTCTGCGTTAACATGGTGGAATACCTATCTAGAGCAAGTGGGACAAGACGATGCGTACGCACTACCGTGGTCAGCATTCAAGCACTTGATGAACGAGAAGTACCGTCCCAGAATCGAGGTCAATAAGCTCAAGACAGAACTTAGAGGGTTACGAACCCAAGGATTTGATATTACCACGTACGAAAGACGATTCACAGAATTGTGCCTATTGTGTCCGGGAGCATTCGAAGATGAGGAAGAGAAGATCGACGCGTTTGTGAAAGGATTACCGGAAAGAATCCAAGAAGATATAAGTTCACACGAGCCCGCCTCCATACAACAGGCATGTAGAATGGCTCACAAACTAGTGAACCAGATTGAAGAAAGAATTAAAGAACAGACTGCTGAAGAGGCCAATGTGAAGCAAGTCAAAAGAAAGTGGGAGGAAAACGGTGATAAGAATCACCAATACAACAACAACAGCAATTACAACAATAATCGCAACAATTATCCCAACAATCGCAACATCAATCGCAACTACAACAAACGGCCCAACAACAACAACAACAACAACAACAACAACAACAACAACAACAACAACAACAATCATCCCAACAACAATAATAACCGCAACAACAACAATAATCAGAAGCAGCTATGCCAAAGGTGTGAAAAGTATCACTCGGGGTTCTGCACCAAATTTTGCAACAAGTGTAAAAGAAATGGTCATAGCGCGGCGAAGTGTGAGGTCTACGGACCAGGGGTTAATAGAACGAAAGGAACAAATGGTGTCGGAACGAGTAATGGTGGAGCAAGTAGTGTCGGAGCAAGTTATGCCAATGTAGTTTGTTATAAATGTGGAAAACCGGGCCACATTATTAGAAATTGCCCGAACCAGGAGAACACGAATGGACAAGGCCGCGGAAGAGTTTTCAATATTAATGCGGCAAAGGCACAGGAAGACCCGGAGCTTGTTACGGGTACGTTTCTTATTGACAATAAATCTGCTTACGTTTTATTTGATTCGGGTGCGGATAGAAGCTATATGAGTAGAGATTTTTGTGCTAAATTAAGTTGTCCATTGACGCCTTTGGATAGTAAATTTACTGCTAATGTGGCGAGATATGAAAGGTTCCCCGGTAATAATGATGAAGGGGTAATTGTTATAATAAGGTTTATTCGTATAAACAAATGAAGGTAATTTGCTGGAGCTGTGACAAAACAGTCTATTTTGGAAAGAGATTGAAAATTTATATTTGGTAATAAATATCAAGATCTGACATGGATACGTGTTAAACTATAACTTTGGTTTCAAGAGCTTTTTAGATGCATGACAGTGGGTAATATGTGGTTGGATCATCATCTCGCATGTCTTTAGGAATTTTGAAGTGTTTAAATACATATTGTAAATGTTAATATACATATGATGTTCTAAGATTTTGAATGATACAAATATTTTTGTGAGTTCCATGAATAGAAATGAGGTTCTGGGACAGTTTTGAAGTCAAAGTATAGTTTTGAAAGATGTAGGAATCTAAGAGTGATGATTTCGGTTATATCTTGAATCGAATTATGAGATTTCAAAATCAGAATATGTAATTAGATTTTAAATGAGTATGGTTGTTTTGATTTCTATAAAAGAATGTATATTGTTGTGAAAGTAGGGAGTATAATGGATGATTTTCTGAATCAGATTCGAAGAATGTAACATATTAATTGTGAATTTATATATCTCTCGGGTATTACCTACCCGTTAAAAAAAATTCACAATTAATATTTTGTACAAAAGAATTTTATTACAGTCTTTATGGAAATATATATGTGTATATTTCTTCAGATGTAGTATTGATTTAATGAGTTAATATTAAATTAAACTCATTTGATTTATGGTTAAGGCGAGGATAGATAATTTCTAAACTTTAGAAATTACATAATCGCCGTAGAATGTTTCCCCAATGAAGTTATGAATCAATACTTCATCGTTGTGGTATTCCTTGGTATCTACATGGCGTATGACGTCGATGCTCGTGGGACAGATTGTGAAGTTGAGGTTTGCGATGCGGTTGTTGTTGGTGGTGGTAATGGTACTGTTGATGTTGTTGATGGTGGTACTGGTTATGCTGTTGGTGCTGCTGCTGGTGTTTGTAACCTTTGCACCATATTCTCCAAAGCCACTACCCGAGCGCGAAGCTCGTTGACTTCTTCTATTACACCGGGGTAATTGTCGGTTCGGACGAGCAGATAAATAAGATCTAGAATTTGGTGTAGTATATAATCATGATGAGATACTCTGGAAATGAGAGAGAAAATGGTGTTTCGGACAGGTTCGCCGTTAAGTGCTTCAGGTTCATTGCCAAGAGGGCAATGTGGTGGATGAAAGGGATCACCTTCTTCTTATCTCCAATGGTTAAGTAGATTACGAACCCATCCCCAATTCATCCAGAATAGATGATGGCTAATTGGTTGATTCATTCCGGTCACGCTGCTTTCGGAGCTCATGTGGAAATCCATATCGGCATAGCTGTCGGAATCCGAGGAACTCGAACTGGTTGAGGGATCCATCTTGTATGATCAGGGAAAGAATTTTTTGGTATGAAATAGATTGTAGAATTTAGATTTGGTATTCTTCAATACATAATTTACATATGTATAGATAATACTAAAATCCCATAAATTACGGAGGAATCTTTGAAAGATGTCAGTCAAAGTTCACAGTAACAGATATGCTAAGATAAGAATTCGTCTATACACTATTATGCAATAAATGTAGGAAAACGCGTCTAGACTTAAGAATGATAAGCAGGTAATTTCCTAAGGATGGTAAGTAGATGATTTCCGACTAAAAATGATAAGCAAAAATTTTGACATGCAGACACGGTCGAAGTCCAGACTCACTAATGCATCTTAACAACTATCAGTTAGACACACTAATGCAAGACCTGGTTCGCTAAGGCCACCGCTCTGATACCAACTGAAAGGACACGTTCATATACATTATAAACGATTCACAATAGTTGATTACATCGCGAGGTATTTGACCTCTATATGATACGTTTTACAAACATTGCATTCATTTTTAAAAGACAAACTTTCTTTACATCAAAAATTGACGGCATGCATACCATTTCATATTACATCCAACTATAATTGACTTAATATTAATCTTGATGAACTCAACGACTCGAATGCAACGTCTTTCAAAGTATGTCTTGAATGACTCCAAGTAATATCCTTAAAATGAGCTAATGCACAGCGGAAGATTTCTTTAATACCTGAGAATAAATATGCTTTAAAGTGTCAACCAAAAGGTTGGTGAGTTCATTAGTTTATCATAATCCATCATTTCCGTAATAGTAATAGACCACAAGATTTCAGTTTCTATAAATATCCGTACACTCGCAAGTGTATAAAAGTATTCTATAAGTTGTAGGCACCCGGTAACAAGCCTTAACGTTCATGTTTTACCCTCTGAAGTACACCAGATCAGGTGTGTTTAAAATAACCTCGAAGTACTAAAGCATCCCATAGTCAGGATGGGGTTTGTCAGACCCGATAGATCTATCTTTAGGATTCGCGCCTACCGTACATAGACAAGTAGTTTAATGTTACCAAGCTAAGGGTATATTTCTGGTTTAAACCCACATAGAATTAGTTTTAGTACTTGTGCCTAATTCGTAAAACATTTATAAAACAGCGCATGTATTCTCAGCCCAAAAATATAAAGAGTAAAAGGGAGCAAATGAACTCACAATACTGTATTTTGTAGCAATTATGTATATGACGGCACTGAACAAGTGCAGGGTTTGTCTCGGATTCACGAACCTATATTAAGTATATATATTTATATGTTGGTCAATATCTGTCTAACAATTTAGGTCAAGTCATAGTGTATCACAATCCTAATGCTCGAGACCGACATGCAAAAGTCAACAAAAGTCAACTTAACCCAAAATGACTTTCAAAATCTATACATGTTTATTATATAACTTATATATAGTAGTTTTATATATTTAAATATATTTATCAGATCTTATTATACTAAATAATACAAGTTATTTATTAATAAATAAAAATTTATATTAAAATTCATATATGATAAAAATATACTTTTATATATCTCAAGTAATAAAATTTATAAAATTCACTTAATATCATAAAAATATAGTGGTATGTATTATTAATGTAATTACATTACGTGTGGTAAAAATATCTTTGTACGCATATTTATTTGATAAAATAATATTGATAATAATAATAATGATAAAAATAATAAAATGATAGTTTCAATAAAAATATTAATTTTTAGTAATAAAGATAATTTTAGTAATAACATCAACTGATAACAGTTATAATAATCGTTTTAATAATAATATTAAAATTAATGATAATTCAGTTGACCATATCTTTTAATCCGTTCATCGAAACCACACGATTTCTTAATGAAAAGTTATTAATTTTTTTCTTCAGCTTTTCAACGACATGCATATCATATAACTTATCTCAGTAGCATATGTATCAAATTCGTGATTTATCATAAACTATTTAACGACGAAACTAAGCATACAAACATGCATAATCATATATACTCGAGCACTAGTCAGGGATACACTATTAATATATAAAAGATAAGATATGAATGCTCACGTATCAATATTGTGATTCAATATTGCAGGAAAGTATGTAGATGCAACGAAAATGATAAACATTAGGTTGACCTCACGAGCAATACCCTCGATCAATACCCATAACCTTCATAGCTATAACCCATAATTTCCTTAGCTATATCCCATTTGAAAACTTATTTTGAAATCGTCTGAATATAACTCCGTCGTAGTATTTTATGTATACTCATAATATCTTGAAATAGTACTAAGTAAATATATATATATGTAATTCGATTGAGAGAGTTTAGAGAAATATATTTTCAAGTTTCTATGAAATAATGAAACCTATTGAATTCTATTTATAATAGATTTTTGAATTATTAAAGTGAATTATTAAAGTATGAATTATTAAAGTGAATTAGTAAAGTATGAATTATTAAAGTGAATTATTAAAGTATGAATTATTAAAGTGAATTATTAAAGTTTGAATTATTAAAGTGAATTATTAAAGTATGAATTATTAAAGTTAAAGTAAAGTAAAAGTATAAAACTATGTACGTATAATACGCGTATAAAAATATATAATATTAATTTAAATCGTTATATATATTTAATAAAATAAAATATAAATATCGTTATCTTTATCATACTGGTTAAGTAATGAGTTGTCAAAAAGAATAGATTTCTTAAATCACAGTGGACCTCATAACATAGGCCCGTATTTATATCATAATGTATCTGATAATTCAATCATTTGATATTATCTCTTAATTCTGTCGATAAATATATCGAAACAAATATGTTCATGTAAAGTATCATATATCTAATACTTTGTTAATGTTTTCAGTTAATATTATATATTATATATACATATCTATATACACATAATTGTTCGTGAATCGTCGAACACGGTTAAAGGGTAATTGATTACATGAATGTAGTTCCAAACTTTTTAAGATTCAACATTACAAATTCTGCTTATCGTGTCGGAAACATATAAAGGTTAAGTTTAAATTTGGTCGGAAATTTTCGGGTCGTCACAGTACCTACCCGTTAAAGAAATTTCGTCCCTGAAATTTGATAGAGGTCGTCATGACTAACAATGAGAATGTTTTTATAACGATTATAGAGTTTTATCATGTTCAAGAAGAATGGATAAAATAATTCGATTACTCGAAGCATGTGAGTGAAGTTATTGTAAATGAATGAAATAAGATAATAGTGATTCGTCGTATCTTTTGACGTCATCACGATTGATCTCCGAAAAGAAAATCTTTCTAATCTATATTGGATTTGATTATTCGGCGATTAAGAAAATTATGATCCTCTTCGAATTAATGCGATAATCCATTTTGATTTCTCTGTCGGATATTTCACTATAAATCCACCTCATTTGTTTTCTTACAACTCACACATTCTCAACTCATATTTTAAAGTATTTGTCAATATGCTTCATCCAGTGCTGATTCTTGATATACTCCTCACTTTCATATCTGTCGCTCTTCTTTTTCATCTGCCTTCGGAAGAATCTATTTACTTCTACTATACTCTTGGCTTTATAGTGTTTTTAGTTCTCCCGTGTCTTTATATTTCTATATGCATTAATATATACGGTTTGTGATTTCTGGGTTGTTGTTGGGTTTTATATCTTCCCTTATATTTCAAAGTCGTTGCTTCTTCTATAATCATTGTCATTCACAGTTAATGCTCTCTTCTATTTGCTATGATTTATACTCCCATTTCTAGTTCGGAGCTTTGTCCTTTCGTTTCTTCTTCTTGCGATTAAGCACCGCTTGTAATAGTCCAGAATTCACAGATATAAATTTCGGAATGAACATTGTTATTGTTCTAGGAAGAAAATTGTAATGGCATGATCTTGACTTGTCAAATTACCAGAATACCTCGGAAAAGGCCGAATCATCAAGAAATATTTTCTTGATATTTAGAGATCAAAGAGAATACAAAAGTCGTGTAACATAGCACATGATGACGTTATGATCTGTGAATCATCATGTTCCATTTAGAAACTCAGCATGAATTACTGTAATATAATCACGTTGATCAAGTGTCATTATATTATACTAACTCATGCTTCAGCTCCCAACACTTCTTCAAGAATATTCCTATTTTAAATTCAAATTTTTTTTTTTTGAATTTAGAAACTAACACAGTTTCTTTTTATGTTGTAACGCAGATATTGCGAAGAGATAAAAGATTTCAGATAAGAATAGTTGTGAAAATATCTTCAGGAATATCGAAGATATTATAATAAAAGATATGATAATATGGATGATGAAGAAGATTTGTCTGTGAAGGTTTAGAATAAGAAGTAAGGTGTTTGCTAACGATTTCAGTAGACACTGAATCATTTGGATCCTTTGAAGGCAGGTTTAGTCTTTGTGATTTGTCCACAGCCTCCTTCATGGTCTGCTCAATCCGTTTTCCAGTTTCAAACCTTCTCTTTTTCTCAGCTTTACCACCATACTATTCTTTATCATCAAACTTTTGACTGTTAAAGTCGTTTACAATTTTTGCTGCTTCATCAGCATTTTTCCAATTTTGGAGAACTAGTTCATGGTTTGGGATGTTTTTCAGAAAATTCACATTCGAAGTATGTAAGTCTAGGAGATAGACGTTATATGTATAACTTTTGACGTAAAATTGTCGCGAAATTCAAAATACTGATTGCTAATTCCTAGTAGTTGGTGTGACAATTATTGTTACAGGATGTAGGTGAGTACATGATGGGGTTTTAATGAATAAGTATAGTGGCTTTTCGGAGTGGCTTAAGTCGAAGGTTAATGAAGTTGTTGATAAATTTACTGCTAATGTGGCGAGATATGAAAGGTTCCCCGGTAACAATGATGAAGGGGTAATTGTTATAATAAGGTTTATTCGTATAAACAAATGAAGGTGATTTGCTGGAGCTGTGACAAAACTGTCTATTTTGAAAAGAGATTGAAAAATTATATTTGGTAATAAATATCAAAGGATCTGACATGGATACGTGTTAAACTATAGCTTTGGTTTCAAGAGCTTTTCACATGCATGACAGTGGGTAATATGTGGTTGGATCATCATCTCGCATGTCTTTAGGAATTTTGAAGTGTTTAAACACATATTGTAATTGTTAATATACATATGATGTTCTAAGATTTTGAATGATACAAATATTTTTGTGAGTTCCATGAATAGAAATGAGGTTCTGGGACAGTTTTGAAGTCAAAGTATAGTTTTGAAAGATGTAGGAATCTAAGAGTGATGATTTCGGTTATATCTTGAATCGAATTATGAGATTTCAAAATTAGAATATGTAATTAGATTTTGAATGAGTATGGTTGTTTTGATTTCTATAAAAGAATGTATATTGTTGTGAAAGTAGGGAGTATAATGGATGATTTTCTGAATCAGATTCAAAGAATGTAACATATTAATTGTGAATTTATATATCTCTCGGGTATTACCTACCCGTTAAAAAAAAATTCACAATTAATATTTTGTACAAAAGAATTTTATTACAGTCTTTATGGAAATATATATGTGTATATTTCTTCAGATGTAATATTGATTTAATGAGTTAATATTAAATTAAACTCATTTGATTTATGGTTAAGGCGAGGATAGATAATTTCTAAACTTTAGAAATTACATAATCACCGTAGAATGTTTCCCCAGTGAAGTTATGAATCAATACTTCATCGTTGTGGTATTCCTTGGTATCTACGTGGCGTATGACGTCGATGCTCGTGGGACAGATTGTGAAGTTGAGGTTTGCGATGCGGTTGTTGTTGGTGGTGGTAATGGTACTGTTGATGTTGTTGATGGTGGTACTGGTTATGCTGTTGGTGCTGCTGCTGGTGTTTGTAACCTTTGCACCATATTCTCCAAAGCCACTACCCGAGCGCGAAGCTCGTTGACTTCTTCTATTACACCGGGGTAATTGTCGGTTCGGACGAGCAGATAAATAAGATCTAGAATTTGGTGTAGTATACAATCATGATGAGATACTCTGGATATGAGAGAGAAAATGGTGTTTCGGACAGGTTCGCCGGTAAGTGCTTCAGGTTCATTGCCAAGAGGGCAATGTGGTGGATGAAAGGGATCACCTTCTTCTTATCTCCAATGGTTAAGTAGATTACGAACCCATCCCCAATTCATCCAGAATAGATGATGGCTAATTGGTTGATTCATTCCGGTCACGCTGCTTTCGGAGCTCATGTGGAAATCCATATCGGCATAGCTGTCGGAATCCGAGGAACTCGAACTGGTTGAGGGATCCATCTTGTATGATCAGGGAAAGAATTTTTTGGTATGAAATAGATTGTAGAATTTAGATTTGGTATTCTTCAATACATAATTTACATATGTATAGATAATACTAAAATCCCATAAATTACGGAGGAATCTTTGAAAGATGTCAGTCAAAGTTCACAGTAACAGATATGCTAAGATAAGAATTCGTCTATACACTATTATGCAATAAATGTAGGAAAACGCGTCTAGACTTAAGAATGATAAGCAGGTAATTTCCTAAGGATGGTAAGTAGATGATTTCCGACTAAAAATGATAAGCAAAAATTTTGACATGCAGACACGGTCGAAGTCCAGACTCACTAATGCATCTTAACAACTATCAGTTAGACACACTAATGCAAGACCTGGTTCGCTAAGACCACCGCTCTGATACCAACTGAAAGGACACGTTCATATACATTATAAACGATTCACAATAGTTGATTACATCGCGAGGTATTTGACCTCTATATGATACGTTTTACAAACATTGCATTCGTTTTTAAAAGACAAACTTTCTTTACATCAAAAATTGACGGCATGCATACCATTTCATATTACATCCAACTATAATTGACTTAATATTAATCTTGATGAACTCAACGACTCGAATGCAACGTCTTTCAAAGTATGTCTTGAATGACTCCAAGTAATATCCTTAAAATGAGCTAATGCACAGCGGAAGATTTCTTTAATACCTGAGAATAAACATGCTTTAAAGTGTCAACCAAAAGGTTGGTGAGTTCATTAGTTTATCATAATCCATCATTTCCGTAATAGTAATAGACCACAAGATTTCAGTTTCTATAAATATCCGTACACTCGCAAGTGTATAAAAGTATTCTATAAGTTGTAGGCACCCGGTAACAAGCCTTAACGCTCATGTTTTACCCTCTGAAGTACACCAGATCAGGTGTGTTTAAAATAACCTCGAAGTACTAAAGCATCCCATAGTCAGGATGGGGTTTGTCAGACCCGATAGATCTATCTTTAGGATTCGCGCCTACCGTACATAGACAAGTAGTTTAATGTTACCAAGCTAAGGGTATATTTCTGGTTTAAACCCACATAGAATTAGTTTTAGTACTTGTGCCTAATTCGTAAAACATTTATAAAACAGCGCATGTATTCTCAGCCCAAAAATATAAAGAGTAAAAGGGAGCAAATGAACTCACAATACTGTATTTTGTAGCAATTATGTATATGACGGCACTGAACAAGTGCAGGGTTTGTCTCGGATTCACGAACCTATATTAAGTATATATATTTATATGTTGGTCAATATCTGTCTAACAATTTAGGTCAAGTCGTAGTGTATCACAATCCTAATGCTCGAGACCGACATGCAAAAGTCAACAAAAGTCAACTTAACCCAAAATGACTTTCAAAATCTATACATGTTTATTATATAACTTATATATAGTAGTTTTATATATTTAAATATATTTATCAGATCTTATTATACTAAATAATACAAGTCATTTATTAATAAATAAAAATTTATATTAAAATTCATATATGATAAAAATATACTTTTATATATCTCAAGTAATAAAATTTATAAAATTCACTTAATATCATAATAATATATTGGTATGTATTATTAATGTAATTACATTACGTGTGGTAAAAATATCTTTGTACGCATATTTATTTGATAAAATAATATTGATAATAATAATAATGATAAAAATAATAAAATGATAGTTTCAATAAAAATATTAATTTTTAGTAATAAAGATAATTTTAGCAATAACATCAACTGATAACAGTTATAATAATCGTTTTAATAATAATATTAAAATTAATGATAATTCAGTTGACCATATCTTTTAATCCGTTCATCGAAACCACACAATTTCTTAATGAAAATTTATTAATTTTTTTCTTCAGCTTTTCAACGACATGCATATCATATAACTTATCTCAGTAGCATATGTATCAAATTCGTGATTTATCATAAACTATTTAACGACGAAACTAAGCATACAAACATGCATAATCACATATACTCGAGCACTAGTCAGGGATACACTATTAATATATAAAAGATAAGATATGAATGCTCACGTATCAATATTGTGATTCAATATTGCAGGAAAGTACGTAGACGCAACGAAAATGATAAACGTTAGGTTGACCTCACGAGCAATACCCTCGATCAATACCCATAACCTTCATAGCTATAACCCATAATTTCCTTAGCTATATCCCATTTGAAAACTTATTTTGAAATCGTCTGAATATAACTCCGTCGTAGTATTTTATGTATACTCATAATATCTTGAAATAGTACTAAGTAAATATATATATATGTAATTCGATTGAGAGAGTTTAGAGAAATATATTTTCAAGTTTCTATGAAATAATGAAACCTATTGAATTCTATTTATAATAGATTTTTGAATTATTAAAGTGAATTATTAAAGTATGAATTATTAAAGTGAATTAGTAAAGTATGAATTATTAAAGTGAATTATTAAAGTATGAATTATTAAAGTGAATTATTAAAGTTTGAATTATTAAAGTGAATTATTAAAGTATGAATTATTAAAGTTAAAGTAAAGTAAAAGTATAAAACTATGTACGTATAATACGCGTATAAATATATATAATATTAATTTAAATCGTTATATATATTTAATAAAATAAAATATAAATATCGTTATCTTTATCATACTGGTTAAGTAATGAGTTGTCAAAAAGAATAGATTTCTTAAATCACAGTGGACCTCATAACATAGGCCCGTATTCATATCATAATGTATCTGATAATTCAATCATTTGATATTATCTCTTAATTCTGTCGATAAATATATCGAAACAAATATGTTCATGTAAAGTATCATATATCTAATACTTTGTTAATGTTTTCAGTTAATATTATATATTATATATACATATCTATATACACATAATTGTTCGTGAATCGTCGAAAACGGTCAAAGGGTAATTGATTACATGAATGTAGTTCCAAACTTTTTAAGATTCAACATTACAAATTCTGCTTATCGTGTCGGAAACATATAAAGGTTAAGTTTAAATTTGGTCGGAAATTTCCGGGTCGTCACATACCATGACAAGTTTGTCATTGTTTTCATTGATGACATACTTATTTACTCAAAGAATGACCAAGAACACGGTGAACATTTGAGAAAGGTGTTAGAAGTATTGAGGAAGGAAGAATTGTACGCTAAGTTTTCAAAGTGTGCATTTTGGTTGGAAGAAGTTCAATTCCTCGGTCACATAGTGAACAAAGAAGGTATTAAGGTGGATCCGGCAAAGATAGAAACTGTTGAAAAGTGGGAAACCCCGAAAACTCCGAAACACATACGCCAGTTTTTAGGACTAGCTGGTTACTACAGAAGGTTCATCCAAGACTTTTCCAGAATAGCAAAACCCTTGACTGCATTAACGCATAAAGGGAAGAAATTTGAATGGAATGATGAACAAGAGAAAGCGTTTCAGTTATTGAAGAAAAAGCTAACTACGGCACCTATATTGTCATTGCCTGAAGGGAATGATGATTTTGTGATTTATTGTGATGCATCAAAGCAAGGTCTCGGTTGTGTATTAATGCAACGAACGAAGGTGATTGCTTATGCGTCTAGACAATTGAAGATTCGCGAACAAAATTATACGACGCATGATTTGGAATTAGGCGCGGTTGTTTTTGCATTAAAGACTTGGAGGCACTACTTATATGGGGTCAAAAGTATTATATATACCGACCACAAAAGTCTTCAACACAAATTTAATCAGAAACAACTGAATATGAGGCAGCGTAGGTGGATTGAATTGATGAATGATTACGACTTTGAGATTCGTTACCACCCGGGGAAGGCAAATGTGGTAGTCGATGCCTTGAGCAGGAAGGACAGAGTTTTAAAAGAAGGAAATTTAAAGGATGAAATACCCAAAGGATCGGAGCAGCATCTTAATATTCGGGAAGACGGAACCAGGTATAGGGCTGAAAGGATTTGGGTACCAAAATTTGGAGATATGAGAGAAATGGTACTTAGAGAAGCTCATAAAACCAGATACTCAATACATCCTGGAACGGGGAAGATGTACAAGGATCTCAAGAAACATTTTTGGTGGCCGGGTATGAAAGCCGATGTTGCTAAATACGTAGGAGAATGTTTTACGTGTTCTAAGGTCAAAGCTGAGCATCAGAAACCATCAGGTCTACTTCAACAACCCGAAATCCCGGAATGGAAATGGGAAAACTTTACCATGGATTTCATCACTAAATTGCCAAGGACTGCAAGTGGTTTTGATACTATTTGGGTAATAGTTGATCGTCTCACCAAATCAGCACACTTCCTGCCAATAAGAGAAGATGACAAGATGGAGAAGTTAGCACGACTGTATTTGAAGGAAGTCGTCTCCAGACATGGAATACCAATCTCTATTATCTCTGATAGGGATGGCAGATTTATTTCAAGATTCTGGCAGACATTACAGCAAGCATTAGGAACTCGTCTAGACATGAGTACTGCCTATCATCCACAAACTGATGGGCAGAGCAAAAGGACGATACAAACGCTTGAAGACATGCTTCGAGCATGTGTTATTGATTTCGGAAACAGTTGGGATCGACATCTACCGTTAGCAGAATTTTCCTACAACAACAGCTACCATTCAAGCATTGAGATGGTGCCGTTTGAAGCACTTTATGGTAGAAAGTGCAGGTCTCTGATTTGTTGGAGTGAAGTGGGGGATTGACAGATTACGGGTCCGGAGATTATACAAGAAACTACCAAGAAGATCATCCAAATTCAACAACGGTTGAAAACCGCCCAAAGTCGACAAAAGAGCTACGCTGACATTAAAAGAAAAGATATAGAATTTGAAATTGGAGAGATGGTCATGCTTAAAGTTGCACCTTGGAAAGGCGTTGTTCGATTTGGTAAACGAGGGAAATTAAATCCAAGGTATATTGGACCATTCAAGATTATTGATCGTGTCGGACCAGTAGCTTACCGACTTGAGTTACCACAAAAACTCGCGGCTGTACATAACACTTTCCACGTCTCGAATTTGAAGAAATGTTTTGCTAAAGAAGATCTCACTATTCTGTTAGATGAAATCCAAATCAACGAAAAACTTCAATTCATCGAAGAACCCGTCGAAATAATGGATCGTGAGGTTAAAAGACTTAAGCAAAACAAGATACCAATTGTTAAGGTTCGATGGAATGCTCGTAGAGGACCCGAGTTCACCTGGGAGCGTGAAGATCAGATGAAGAAGAAATACCCGCATCTATTTCCAGAAGATTCGTCAACACCTTCAACAGCTTAAAATTTCGGGACAGAATTTATTTAACGGGTAGGTACTGTAGTGACCCGAACTTTTCCATGTTTATATATATTAATTGAGATTGATATTTACATGATTAAATGTTTCCAACATGTTAAGCAATCAAACTTGTTAAGACTTGATTAATTGAAATATGTTTCATATAGATAATTGACCACCCAAGTTGACCGGTGATTCACGAACGTTAAAACTTGTAAAAACTATATGATGACATATATATGGATATATATATATATATATATATATATATATATATATATATATATATATATATATATATATATATATATATAGTTAAAATGATACTATGATAAGTAAACATATCATTAAGTATATTAACAATGAACTACATATGTAAAAACAAGACTACTAACTTAATGATTTTTAAACGAGACATATATGTAACGATTATCGTTGTAAAGACATTTAATGTATATATATCATATTAAGAGATATTCATACATGATAATATCATGATAATATAATAATTTAAAATCTCATTTGATATTATAAACATTGGGTTAACAACATTTAACAAGATCGTTAACCTAAAGGTTTCAAAACAACACTTACATGTAACGACTAACGATGACTTAACGACTCAGTTAAAATGTATATACATGTAGTGTTTTAATATGTATTTATACACTTTTTAAAGACTTCAATACACTTATCAAAATACTTCTACTTAACAAAAATGCTTACAATTACATCCTCGTTCATTTTCATCAACAATTCTACTAGTATGCACCCGTATTCGTACTCGTACAATACACAGCTTTTAGATATATGTACTATTGGTATATACACTCCAATGATCAGCTCTTAGCAGCCCATGTGAGTCACCTAACACATGTAGGAACCATCATTTGGCAACTAGCAAGAAATATCTCATAAAATTACAAAAATATGAGTAATCATTCATGACTTATTTACATGAAAACAAAATTACATATCCTTTATATCTAATCCATACACCAACGACCAAAAACACCTACAAACACTTTCATTCTTCAATTTTATTCATCTAATTGATCTCTCTCAAGTTCTATCTTCAAGTTCTAAGTGTTCTTCATATATTCTACAAGTTCTAGTTACATAAAATCAAGAATACTTTCAAGTTTGCTAGCTCACTTCCAATCTTGTAAGGTGATCATCCAACCTCAAGAAATCTTTGTTTCTTACAGTAGGTTATCATTCTAATACAAGGTAATAATCATATTCAAACTTTGGTTCAATTTCTATAACTATAACAATCTTATTTCAAGTGATTCGTGTCATGATTCTGCTTCAAGAACTTCGAGCCATCCAAGGATCCGTTGAAGCTAGATCCATTTTTCTCTTTTCTAGTAGGTTTATCCAAGGAACTTAAGGTAGTAATGATGTTCATAACATCATTCGATTCATACATATAACGCTATCTTATTCGAAGGTTTAAACTCGTAATCACTAGAACATAGTTTAGTTAATTCTAAACTTGTTCGCAAACAAAAGTTAATCCTTCTAACTTGACTTTTAAAATTAACTACACACATGTTCTATATCTATATGATATGCTAACTTAATGATTTAAAACCTGGAAACACGAAAAACACCGTAAAACCGGATTTACGCCGTCGTAGTAACACCGCGGGCTGTTTTGGGTTAGTTAATTAAAAACTATGATAAACTTTGATTTAAAAGTTGTTATTCTGAGAAAATGATTTTTATTATGAACATGAAACTATATCCAAAAATTATGGTTAACCTCAAAGTGGAAGTATGTTTTCTAAAATGGTCATCTAGACGTCGTTCTTTCGACTGAAATGACTACCTTTACAAAAATGACTTGTAACTTATTTTTCCGACTATAAACCTATACTTTTCGATTTAGATTCATAAAATAGAGTTCAATATGAAACCATATAAATTTGATTCACTCAAAACGGATTTAAAATGAAGAAGTTATGGGTAAAACAAGATTGGATAATTTTTCTCATTTTAGCTACGTGAAAATTGGTAACAAATCTATTCCAACCATAACTTAATCAACTTGTATTGTATATTATGTAATCTTGAGATACCATAGACACGTATACAATATTTTGACCTATCATGTCGACACATCTATATATATTTCGGAACAACCATAGACACTCTATATGTGAATGTTGGAGTTAGCTATACAGGGTTGAGGTTGACTCCAAAATATATATAGTTTGAGTTATGATCAATACTGAGATACGTATACACTGGGTCGTGGATTGATTCAAGATAATATTTATCGATTTATTTCTGTACATCTAACTGTGGACAACTAGTTGTAGGTTACTAACGAGGACAGCTGACTTAATAAACTTAAAACATCAAAATATATTAAAAGTGTTGTAAATATATTTTAAACATACTATGATATATATGTATATATTATTATAGGTTCGTGAATCAACCAGTGGCCAAGTCTTACTTCCCGACGAAGTAAAAATCTGTGAAAGTGAGTTATAGTCCCACTTTTAAAATCTAATATTTTTGGGATGAGAATACATGCAGGTTTTATAAATGATTTACAAAATAGACACAAGTACGTGAAACTACATTCTATGGTTGAATTATCGAAATCGAATATGTCCCTTTTTATTAAGTCTGGTAATCTAAGAATTAGGGAACAGACACCCTAATTGACGCGAATCCTAAAGATAGATCTATTGGGCCTAACAAACCCCATCCAAAGTACCAGATGCTTTAGTACTTCGAAATTTATATCATATCCGAAGGGTGTCCCGGAATGATGGGGATATTCTTATATATATGCATCTTGTTAATGTCGGTTACCAGGTGTTCACCATATGAATGATTTTTATCTCTATGTATGGGATGTGTATTGAAATATGAAATCTTGTGGTCTATTGTTACAATTTGATATATATAGGTTAAACCTATAACTCACCAACATTTTTGTTGACGTTTAAAGCATGTTTATTCTCAGGTGAATACTAAGAGCTTCCGCTGTTGCATACTAAAATAAGGACAAGATTTGGAGTCCATGTTTGTATGATATTGTGTAAAAACTGCATTCAAGAAACTGATTTCGATGTAACATATTTGTATTGTAAACCATTATGTAATGGTCGTGTGTAAACAGGATATTTTAGATTATCATTATTTGATAATCTACGTAAAGCTTTTTAAACCTTCATTTATAAAATAAAGGTTATGGTTTGTTTTAAAAATGAATGCAGTCTTTGAAAAACGTCTCATATAGAGGTCAACACCTCGCAACGAAATCAATTAATATGGAACGTTTTTAATCAATAAGAACGGGACATTTCATAATTGATATAGGTTCGTGAATCCGAGGTCAACTCTTCAATTGTTCAGTGCCGTCATATGCATAATTACTACGAAATACAGTATTGTGAGTTTCATTTGCTCCCTTTTTAATTGCTTTTGCAATATATATTTTTGGACTGAGAATACATGGGCTATTTTTCTAACTGTTTTACGTTTAGACACAAGTACTCAAATGTTATTATGTTGTGTTGCTTTGATTCATGATAAATCCCTACCATAATATCGTTAATTGCTACATATAAATGCAAACTTAATTATTGTGAGTAGGCCTATTGAGAGTAACGTCTCTAACCTTTCGACCGTTGGTCTTTGGTTACATAGTAATGATTCCACGACACTGACAGTACAAGGTGTCATAGGGTAAATTGTTTAGTAGCGTTAGATTGATATTTCTATATCAATCAACTTTAAACTAAATCTTGTGATCTATTATTATTATTATTATTATTATTATCAAAATCATTGTTTATGATAAACCTATGAACTCACCAACCTTTTGGTTGACACTTTTAAGCATGTTTTGTCTTAGGTACTTATATATTATGCTTCTGTTGTAGAACTTTGATGTACTTAGAAGTCAAGCCATGCACTGGGACCAGAGTTGACATCTGCGTCAATGTCGATTTTGACGGGGTGTTAAAGTTGGTACCAGAGCTAATGGTTGTAGGGAACTAGGCAGTCTAAATGTGGACAACCCTGATTAATAGGGTGCATTAGAGTCTAGTCTACAGCTCGATTTATAGCTTTATAATATTATTACTTGCATCATATAAATACATATCTCTTACTCCGGGAGGAACTCCCATTGTGATTCAAGGTATTCTTTGACTCGCGTGAGTTATCTTTATAAACCTACCTTGGTTAAGGGAACCAAGGGATGTCACTCATGATTTCTGAAATTCTTGACATTCCTATGTCATCTATCATGGTTTTGTGTATTACATATGTATTACATGAAATGTTATCCATGATTTTTGAAATTTCTATGTTTGTTACTACTTATACTCAAACGTATATAACCTCCCTGTTATATTACGTACCTATGTACCCTTATGCCTTTGTGCATTGGCTTGCGAACCAGAAAATGTCATTATTGGCTCATAAAGATTCTCGATAACTCAAAGACATTATAATGTCATCACTATTCATATTCATTACTTTTAAAAAAAAAATTTGTTATTTTTGATCATTGAACTTTCTTGACGGGTGGCGTCTACGAAACTCTAGAATGGAAGGGTTTGGATTACCAATTTAAAGTATCCTATAGCTCAAGCCCCTAGATATGAATAGGCCATTACGAATTGAAAGTCTTTAATCGAAAGTTTATCTGATTACATACTTATCATTTTTAATCTAGACACGTCATACTGTAATTATTGCATAAATGGAGTATAGACAAATCATATCTTATCATATCTATCCCAATAGACTTTGTCTAACACTTTTCCTAAATTTTCTTTCGTAAATTACGGAATCTCTTTGCTATATATACGTATTCGAGGAGACAGAGATATCATTCAGTATTCAACACCCATCTCATATCGAAAACCCTTTATTCTATCATATAATATGGATTTCTCACTTGATTCCTCGAACTCCTTGAGCTCCAATGACGGCGTAACCGGAATGAACCAACCAATTAGTCATCATCAATTCTGGATGGATTGGGGATGGGTTCGTAGCCGACTTAATTAATGGAGACAAGAAGGTGATCCCTTCCACCCACCAAATTGTCCTATTGGCGAAGAACCTGAAGCACTTACCGGCGAACCAATCCGGAACACCATTTTCACCCTCATTTCCAGGATATCCCGCCACGAGTATATAATATCTAGAATTTTAGATCTTATTCATGCACTCGCCAGAACCGCCAATCATCCCAGTGTAATAGAAGAAGTCAACGAGCTTCGCGCTCTAGTAGTGACTTTGGAGAATATGGTGCAAAATTTACGAGCACTAGCAGCATCACCAGCATCAACACCAACAGTACCATTACCACCACCAACAACAACATCCACATAACACGCCTCAACATCACAATCTGCCCCAAGAGCATCAACGTCATACGCACCATAGATACCAAGGAATACCAACAACAATAACCGATGAAGTATTGATTCATAACTTCATTGAATAAATATTCTGCAGAGAATATGTGATTCTAAAAGTTTTGGGGATTATTCATTTCTAGTTCCAGCTGAAATCAAATGAGTTTAATAGTGTATTAACTCATTAAATCTATATTACATTTGCAGAAAATATACATTTTCATAAAGACTGTAATAAAAATTCTCTTGTACAAAATATTACTTGTGAAATATTTTAACGGGTAGGTAATACCCAAGAAATATATAAATTCACAATTAATATGTTACACCATACATTCTTCAATTCTGATTCAACAAGTCATTAACTATACTACTTACATTCACAAGATATATGTATCCGTTCACTAAAGAACAACCATTTTCATACAAATTCAATTACATATTCTGATTTTTGACATATCAGAATCCAAGTAAAGCTTTAGCAGGTGTTATCTTCCTAAAGATCACTATCTCCCTGAATTATATTCATTCATATTCTGTGATGAATTATCACATCAAACCACCGAAATTACCATTCATTACTGTTGAAATTTACAAAATTTCTTCGGCGGCCGTTAGATCCGTTGACGGTTACATCATGCGTTCAATGCTCAAATTTAAAAATTCTTGAAAATAATTCAGATTGATAACCAATGATTCAGATATGAGAATGCTGATGAAGCAGTAAAAGCTATAGATGGTCTTAATGGACAAAAGCTTGATAATAAAGAATGGTGTGTTGAAAAAGCTCAGATTTGGAATTGGAAAACGAATTGAGCAAACCATGAAGGAGGATGTGGAAAAATCACAAGGACTAAACCATACCCAAAGAATCTAGATGATTCGATTTGTGATGAAAATCATAAAAGATCTCTTTACGCATTCGAAATCTTCACAAAAGAATTTTCCTCATTATCCTTTGATTTTAAATATTTTTAGAAATTCTAAGATATCATCGTATCCTTCGTTATAAATATCCTCGATACTTCTGAAGATATTTTCATAACTATTCTTATCCAAAATCATTCATCTCTTCGCGCTATCTGTGTTACATCATAAAGGAAACTGTTTTAGTTTCTAAATTCTGAAAAAATTAGAATTTGAAATATGAATGTTTTTGAAGTAGTGTTGGGAATTGAAGTATGAGTTAGTATGATATAATGACGCCTGATCAACGTGGTTATATTACAGTAAGTCATGCTAAATTCTAATGAAACATGATGATTCACAGACCATACCGTCATCATGTGCCAGGTTATACGACTCTTACATTTTACCTAATCTCTAAACATATCAAGAACATATTTTCCTCATAGTTCTATCGTTTCTCGTGACTTCTGGTAATTTGACAAATCAGATAATGCCATTACAATTTCTTTCTTAGAACATTAGCTATGTTCATTTCGAAATTCATACATACGAACTCTGGACCATTACTTGTTGTACTTAAAGTCGAGAAGAGAAAACAAAAGCATGAAGCTTTGAAATATAAATAGGAGTATAAATCTGTAACAACCCAAACCAATAACCAACCGATTACACGAAATAATTTGTTTTTATTTATTGCAGAATAGTGTGCCACGCGCACCACCTCAGGGTGCGCGGCGCGCACAGGGCATTTTCAGTTCTGTCCGGTTTTACCACATGTTCATACATGTAAAACTAACACGAATCAATCATAAAACAAGTTTTACCAAACGGGGCCCACATCAGCCGTTTTACGAGTTTCGTACAAATCATGAGTTCCGACCACATTAGTTTAATTTCCAAACGACACTATGAGCATGGTGTTTGGGGTTAAACTACCCAAGTCTCGGTCAAAATCCAAAAGCTATCACATCCCAAAAGCGTCCCCTAAACAACGAGCGGGATCTCTAATCCAATCGAATGCCCTTACCCTTGTCAACGCCGGAGCCTATAAAATGATAAACAACGAGAGGGTAAGAAAAGCTTAGTGAATGCAATAATTATACCCATATATATATATATATATATATATATATATATATTTATATATATATATATATATATATATATATATATATATATATATAATATACCTACTTGCAATCACTTACACATATACCGTATACACGCTAGCAATACAATTAGCATACCATCTCAAGTACAAGGCTAATAATCTCTAACAAACCGCTACTAGCGTAATCAATAACATATAATCGACATAATATAATATGCTACAAAACAATACACAACCATGGTTAACCATTCTCGCGTCATGGTGCTACCGGCTCTTTGGTTCACACCATACGCATTTGTCATGATGCTACCGGCTCTTTGGTTCACATCACAACTCGAGTCATACTCACGCTAGAGTGCTATCGGCTCTTTGGTTCACACTCTAACAACGCTAAGGTGCTACCGGCTCTTTGGTTCACACCCTAACAATTCATGCTATAGTGCTACCGGCTCTTTGGTTCACACTACAACACACGTACTATGACGCTACCGGCTCTTTGGTTCACATCATAGCACGCTCGCACATACTATGGCACTACCGGCTCTTTGGTTCATACCATAGCATACAAATAAATATATTACATACATATGCATATAATCATTCCACTCACCTTAACGCCTTCGGTGAATGTTTTATACCTCTGCAAGCTTCAAGACAAAGTACCTAATATAATAAGTACTCGATCAACAAACAAACTTGTTGGACTAAATACCAACACTTCACTCATGTGCATTTAATGAATTAAATGCATTAAATGCCCCATTTTCCCCAAAACCGCCCCTTAAGGGTCAAGACCATCATTAATCACTTAAAAGCTAGTGATTAAGGTCCAACAACACTAACTATTACACAATTAGGGTATTTCATACCCATATTTTCCAACTAGGTCAATCATTAGCCCTTTGACTAATTTAAAGTCAACACACCCATTTCGGGTCATCTACTAACCCATCTAACACCCATTTACTAGTTTACTAGGTGTGCTAGTGATTAACTAACCAATTAGGACCCATAAACATCAATTAACACTTTGAAACCCTAGGTTAGTTACCACTGAGTCTTCATGACTCCATCTTTCCCAAGAACACCCAAAATCACCAAATATAGGTTTTATGTTCTTCGTTTACACAAACCCTAACCCATACATAAATCAAAGTAAGGAAATCTAAGTTAGCACATACCACTACAACCAAAACGTAGCTAGAGAGGAGATGGATAACTTTAGAACTCGAGCTAAGACCCAAAACTAGCTCCTCCTTCCTTGGCTTGAGCTTTCTCACACAAGAATCACACTCTCTCTCTAAAATTGAAGTAGAAAATGATAAGGTTGTTGGAGATGGAGTGAATGACTCCCCAAGATGTGACCTACTGGCCTCAAACTCGTCCACAAGTGAAATTACCAAAAAGTCCATCAAAATATCTAATTAAAACAAGCAGAAACCGGCTACAGTGGACAGTGCCCCACGCGCACCAATAGGTGTGCGCTGAGCGCACTTTGCCCAGCTCTGCTTCTGACCTCAGTTTTAATGCACAACGTCACCCATGCTTCATGTACTCTATTTACAGCTCTGTACAATAAATATTAGGGTCTTACAACTCTCCCCCACTTAGATTGGATCATGTCCTCGTGATCCGCACCAATTACTAGAAGTTAAGCACTTCTATCTTGAACATTTCCATCTCCAACGCAGAATTACACATGAAGTAATCACCCATCCAGGTTCTCACTTCGTACACTAACGCATCATATTACAACGAGCAAGGGTAATCATCCCTCGAGACAAAACAACCGCAACCGCTCGCTCCTACACCTAGTATTTAACTCGTACCATATATTCACAATAAATCTAAAGGTGGAATAATCCCTTGACGATCTCCGTCATCAAAGCCTTCCCACCATAGAATACTCGGGAATCATCCCGACACCTTCCTAAAACCTTGTAGTGACCCGAACTTTTCCATGTTTATATATATTAATTGAGATTGGTATTTACATGGTTAAATATTTCCAACATGTTAAGCAATCAAACTTGTTAAGACTTGATTAATTGAAATATGTTTCATATAGACAATTGACCACCCAAGTTGACCGGTGATTCACGAACGTTAAAACTTGTAAAAACTATATGATGACATATATATGGATATATATATAGTTAACATGATACTATGATAAGTAAACATATCATTAAGTATATTAACAATGAACTACATATGTAAAAACAAGACTACTAACTTAATGATTTTTAAACGAGACATATATGTAACGATTATCGTTGTAAAAACATTTAATGTATATATATCATATTAAGAGATATTCATACATGATAATATCATGATAATATAATAATTTAAAATCTCATTTGATATTATAAACATTGGGTTAACAACATTTAACAAGATCGTTAACCTAAAGGTTTCAAAACAACACTTACATGTAACGACTAACGATGACTTAACGACTCAGTTAAAATGTATATACATGTAGTGTTTTAATATGTATTTATACACTTTTTAAAGACTTCAATACACTTATCAAAATACTTCTACTTAACAAAAATGCTTACAATTACATCCTCGTTCAGTTTCATCAACAATTCTACTCGTATGCACCCGTATTCGTACTCGTACAATACACAGCTTTTAGATGTATGTACTATTGGTATATACACTCCAATGATCAGCTCTTAGCAGCCCATGTGAGTCACCTAACACATGTGGGAACCATCATTTGGCAACTAGCATGAAATATCTCATAAAATTACAAAAATATGAGTAATCATTCATGACTTATTTACATGAAAACAAAATTACATATCCTTTATATCTAATCCATACACCAACGACCAAAAACACCTAAAAACACATTCATTCTTCAATTTTCTTCATCTAATTGATCTCTCTCAAGTTCTATCTTCAAGTTCTAAGTGTTCTTCATATATTCTACAAGTTCTAGTTACATAAAATCAAGAATACTTTCAAGTTTGCTAGCTCACTTCCAATCTTGTAAGGTGATCATACAACCTCAAGAAATCTTTATTTCTTACAGTAGGTTATCATTCTAATACAAGGTAATAATCATATTCAAACTTTGGTTCAATTTCTATAACTATAACAATCTTATTTCAAGTGATGATCTTACTTGAACTTGTTTTCGTGTCATGATTCTGCTTCAAGAACTTCGAGCCATCCAAGGATCCGTTGAAGCTAGATCCATTTTTCTCTTTTCTAGTAGGTTTATCCAAGGAACTTAAGGTAGTAATGATGTTCATAACATCATTCGATTCATACATATAAAGCTATCTTATTCGAAGGTTTAAACTTGTAATCACTAGAACATAGTTTAGTTAATTCTAAACTTGTTCGCAAACAAAAGTTAATCCTTCTAACTTGAATTTTAAAATCAACTAAACACATGTTCTATATCTATATGATATGCTAACTTAATGATTTAAAACCTGGAAACACGAAAAACACCGTAAAACCGGATTTACGCCGTCGTAGTAACACTGCGGGCTGTTTTGGGTTAGTTAATTAAAAACTATGATAAACTTTGATTTAAAAGTTGTTATTCTGAGAAAATGATTTTTATTATGAACATGAAACTATATCCAAAAATTATGGTTAAACTCAAAGTGGAAGTATGTTTTCTAAAATGGTCATCTAGACGTCGTTCTTTCGACTGAAATGACTACCTTTACAAAAACGACTTGTAACTTATTTTTCCGACTATAAACCTATACTTTTTCTGTTTAGATTCATAAAATAGAGTTCAATATGAAACCATAGCAATTTGATTCACTCAAAACGGATTTAAAATGAAGAAGTTATGGGTAAAACAAGATTGGATAATTTTCTCATTTTAGCTACGTGAAAATTGGTAACAAATCTATTCCAACCATAACTTAATCAACTTGTATTGTATATTATGTAATCTTGAGATACCATAGACACGTATACAATGTTTCGACCTATCATGTCGACACATCTATATATATTTCGGAACAACCATAGACACTCTATATGTGAATGTTGGAGTTAGCTATACAGGGTTGAGGTTGATTCCAAAATATATATAGTTTGAGTTGTGATCAATACTGAGATACGTATACACTGGGTCGTGGATTGATTCAAGATAATATTTATCGATTTATTTCTGTACATCTAACTGTGGACAACTAGTTGTAGGTTACTAACGAGGACAGCTGACTTAATAAACTTAAAACATCAAAATATATTAAAAGTGTTGTAAATATATTTTGAACATACTTTGATATATATGTATATATTGTTATAGGTTCGTGAATCAACCAGTGGCCAAGTCTTACTTCCTGACGAAGTAAAAATCTGTGAAAGTGAGTTATAGTCCCACTTTTAAAATCTAATATTTTTGGGATGAGAATACATGCAGGTTTTATAAATGATTTACAAAATAGACACAAGTACGTGAAACTACATTCTATGGTTGAATTATCGAAATCGAATATGCCCCTTTTTATTAAGTCTGGTAATCTAAGAATTAGGGAACAGACACCCTAATTGATGCGAATCCTAAAGATAGATCTATTGGGCCTAACAAACCCCATCCAAAGTACCGGATGCTTTAGTACTTCGAAATTTATATCATATCCGAAGGGTGTCCCGGAATGATGGGGATATTCTTACATATGCATCTTGTTAATGTCGGTTACCAGGTGTTCACCATATGAATGATTTTTATCTCTATGTATGGGATGTGTATTGAAATATGAAATCTTGTGGTCTATTGTTACGATTTGATATATATAGGTTAAACCTATAACTCACCAACATTTTTGTTGACGTTTAAAGCATGTTTATTCTCAGGTGAATACTAAGAGCTTCTGCTGTTGCATACTAAAATAAGGACAAGATTTGGAGTCCATGTTTGTATGATATTGTTTAAAAACTGCATTCAAGAAACTGATTTCGATGTAACATATTTGTATTGTAAACCATTATGTAATGGTCGCGTGTAAACAGGATATTTTAGATTATCATTATTTGATAATCTACGTAAAGCTTTTTAAACCTTTATTGATGAAATAAAGGTTATGGTTTGTTTTAAAATGAATGCAGTCTTTGAAAAACGTCTCATATAGAGGTCAAAACCTCGCAACAAAATCAATTAATATGGAACGTTTTTAATCAATAAGAACGGGACATTTCAGTTGGTATCAGAGCGTTGGTCTTAGAGAACCAGAAAATTTGCATTAGTGTGTCTTTTCGAGTTTGTTAGGATGCATTAGTGAGTCTGGACTTCGACCGTGTTTTCTTTAAAAATGATTGCTTAACATTTTTGTTGGAAACTATATATTATTAACATGTATATATTATGTGATATATTAATCTCTTAACATGTTTGATATTGTGTGATAGATGTATGCCTCTAGCACAAATCCCATTGACTCACCTAATAATAACGAAGAGTCGAATATATATTGGACTGATTCACAAGTTCCCGAAGAGGAACCGGAAGAAGAATCAGAACCGGAAGAAGAATCAGAACCGGAAGAAGAATCAGAACCGGAAGAGGAGGAACCGGAGGAGGAAATAGAACCGGTGGGGGAAATAATAAAACGGTTAAGTAAAAGAAAATCCTCAACCAACCGACCAAGATTAATTATGGTCAATGGTGTTTCCGCCAAGGAAGCAAAATATTGGGAGGATTACCAATTCTCCGATGAATCGGATTCCGACGAGAATTCCGATGATGTTATAGAAATTACCCCAACTGAATTTAAAAAAGCAAAAGAAAATAATAAGGGAAAGGGCATAAAAATAGAGAAATCTAATTTCAACCCCGATGAACTTTATATGTATCGTCAACCCCCGAAGTCCTTAAGTTGTAACAATGACCCGGGAACCTCTAAACCACCAGGTTTTTCTAAACCGTTGTGGAAAACGACAGCTAGTATTAGGGGAACATCATATATCCCTAGAAACTTGGCAAAACGAACCAAAACCGAAGAAGAAGAAACGAGCGAGTCGGAATAAGATAGTTGTATTCGTGTGATGTAATATATGTAATATAGTGTGCTTATGCTTTATGATATATGTAAAAATTGCTTGTATTAATAAGAATTTTTTTTATGAATCTAACTCTTGTCTATTTTACAGTTTAAAAACACAAAATGGATAGACAACCCAATATTTTAAGAGACCTACCCGGAGACATGATTGATGAAATCTTGTCTAGAGTCGGTCAGAATTCCTCGGCACAACTATTTAAGGTGAGATCAGTTTGTAAGACATTCGAAGAACGTTCCAAGAATGTCTTGGTTTATAAGAGACTTTCATTTGAAAGATGGGGGATATCACATTGGGAAACCCATAAGTTACGATGTGTTTACTTTAACGCATATATTGCGGGGAACCCAAATGCTATTTTACGCAACGGATTAAGAAATTATTTTGACTCAATGTATCCGAATATAGGACTTCATGATTTAGAAAAAGCGGCTAACATGCAACATAAAGAAGCATGCTATGCTTACGGGTTAGTAATGTTCGCTTCTCACCAAAGTGAGAAAAAGAACATCGGGCTACAGCTATTAAACAAAACATTCCCACAAGTGACGGAGTCGGTAATTGGGGTAAGAAATGAGGTTTTTAGGTTATTACGAGACTGTTGGTCATTACGTAACCCTCGTCCCTTTAACAACGTTACAACACGCTGTCTTATCAACGGCCATAACGGTTATGTTCCACAAGACCAAGGATGGGAAGTAGTCCTAGTAAAACCAGAATGCATGACTTGTTTCTGGACGTATGAATTACGTGTCTTTATTGCCTTTGCTGAACGACTTGTGTACTAGCTAGAATTATCTTCACAACTATCTTGTATCAAAGTTATTGTGTGCTATATTTCATGCTTTATGTAAAATAAGCGGTATTGTAAGTTTGTAAAATATTGTATAAAAGTTTGAACGCTAAATATTATTATAATCAGTTTTTCATATAGAATTGTAGTAGTTGAATTGTATATTAGCTACTAAGTATGAACTTAACGGGTAGGTACTACCCGAATTTAAACTTATAAAATGCTAATATGAAGAAAAAGCTTTTATAAATGAGTTCATATTATGCTATGAAATACTATTAACTACTCTTAATATTCTGTATGATTAACTTGTTCCATTTGACTATTTTGAAGGAAATGGCACCGACTACTCGACACACCGTGAATATGAATGAAGAGTAATTCTGTACTTTTCTAGCTTCAAACATAGCCGCAGTACAGGCTGCGCTACATACCAACAATAACCTTGGATCTAGCAGTACAGGAAATCGTGTAGGATGCACCTACAAAGAATTCACTGCTTGCAAACCTTTGGAATTTGATGGAACAGAAGGACCGATCGGATTGAAACGGTGGACCGAGAAAGTCGAATCGGTGTTTGCCATAAGTAAGTGTACTGGGGAGGACAAAGTGAAGTACGCTACGTATACCTTCACAGGTTCTGCGTTAACATGGTGGAATACCTATCTAGAGCAAGTGGGACAAGATGATGCTTACGCACTACCGTGGTCAGCATTCAAGCAATTGATGAACGAAAAGTACCGTCCCAGAACCGAGGTCAATAAGCTCAAGACATAACTTAGAGGGTTACGAACCCAAGAATTTGATATTACCACGTATGAAAGATGATTCACAGAATTGTGCCTATTGTGTCCGGGAGCGTTCGAAGATGAGGAAGAGAAGATCGACGCGTTTGTGAAAGGATTACTGAAAAGAATCCAAGAAGATATAAGTTCACACGAGCCCGCCTCCATACAACAGGCATGTAGAATGGCTCACAAATTAGTGAACTAGATTGAGGAAAGAATTAAAGAACAGACAGCTGAAGAGGCCAATGTGAAGCAAGTCAAAAGAAAGTGGGAGGAAAACGGTGATAAGAATCACCAATACAACAACAACAGCAATTACAATAATAATCGCAAAAATTATCCCAACAATCGCAACATCAATCGCAACTACAACAAACGGCCCAACAACAACAACAACAACAACAACAACAACAACAACAACAACAACAACAACTACAACAATCGTCCCAACAACAATAACAATCACAACAACAACAACAATAACAACAATCAGAAGCAGCTATGCCAAAGGTGTGAAAAGTATCACTCGAGGTTCTGCACCAAATTTTGCAACAAGTGTAAAAGAAATGGTCATAGCGCGGCGAAGTGTGAGGTCTACGGACCAGGGGTTAACAGAACGAAAGGAACAAATGGTGTCAGAACGAGTAATGGTGGAGCAAGTAGTGTCGGAGCAAGTTATGCCAATGTAGTTTGTTATAAATGTGGAAAACTGGGCCACATTATTAGAAATTGCCCGAACCAGGAGAACACGAATGGACAAGGTCGCGGAAGAGTTTTCAATATTAATGCGGCAGAGGCACAGGAAGACCCGAAGCTTGTTACGGGTACGTTTCTTATTGATAATAAATCTGCTTACGTTTTATTTGATTCGGGTGCGGATAGAAGCTATATGAGTAGAGATTTTTATGCTAAATTAAGTTGTCCATTGACGCCGTTGGATAGTAAATTTTTACTCGAATTAGCAAATGGTAAATTAATTTCAGCAGATAATATATGTCGGAATCGAGAAATTAAACTGGTTAGCGAAATATTTAAGATTGACTTGATACCACTAGAGTTAGGGAGTTTTGATGTGATAATCGGTATGGACTGGTTGAAAGAAGTGAAAGCAGAGATCGTTTGTTACAAAAATGCAATTCACATTATACGAGAAAAAGGAAAACCCTTGATGGTGTACGGAGAAAAGGGTAACACGAAGCTACATCTTATTAGTAATTTGAAGGCACAAAAACTAATAAGAAAAGGTTGCTATGCTGTTCTAGCACACGTCGAGAAAGTACAAACTGAAGAAAAGAGCATCAATGATGTTCCCGTCGCAAAAGAATTTCCCGATGTATTTTCGAAAGAATTACCGAGATTACCCCCACATCGATCCGTTGAATTTCAAATAGATCTTGTACCAGGAGCTGCACCAATAGCTCGTGCTCCTTACAGACTCGCACCCAGCGAGATGAAAGAACTGCAAAGCCAATTACAAGAACTTTTAGAGCGTGGTTTCATTCGACCAAGCACATCACCGTGGGGAGCTCCTGTTTTGTTTGTCAAGAAGAAAGATGGTACATTCAGGTTGTGTATCGACTACCGAGAGTTGAACAAACTTAGCATCAAGAACCGCTACCCACTACCGAGAATCGATGACTTATTTGATCAACTACAAGGCTCGTCTGTTTATTCAAAGATTGACTTACGTTCCGGGTATCATCAAATACGAGTGAAAGAAGATGATATTCTAAAGACTGCTTTCAGAACACGTTACGATCATTACGAGTTTATGGTCATGCCGTTTGGTTTAACTAATGCACCAGCTGTGTTCATGGACCTTATGAACCGAGTGTGTGGACCATACCTTGACAAGTTTGTCATTGTTTTCATTGATGACATACTTTTTTACTCAAAGAATGACCAAGAACACGGTGAATATTTGAGAAAGGTGTTAGAAGTATTGAGGAAGGAAGAATTGTACGCTAAATTTTCAAAGTGTGCATTTTGGTTAGAAGAAGTTCAATTCCTCGGTCACATAGTGAATAAAAAAGGTATTAAGGTGGATCCGGCAAAGATAGAAACTGTTGAAAAGTGGGAAACCCCGAAAACTCCGAAACACATACGCCAGTTTTAGGACTAGCTGGTTACTACAGAAGGTTCGTCCAAGACTTTTCCAGAATAGCAAAACCCTTGACTGCATTAACGCATAAAGGGAAGAAATTTGAATGGAAGGATGAACAAGAGAAAGCGTTTCAGTTATTGAAGAAAAAGCTAACTACGACACCTATATTGTCATTGCCTGAAGGGAATGATGATTTTGTGATTTATTGTGACGCATCAAAGCAAGGTCTCGGTTGTGTATTAATGCAACGAACGAAGGTGATTGCTTATGCGTCTAGACAATTGAAGATTCACGAGTAAAATTATACGACGCATGATTTGGAATTAGGCGCGGTTGTTTTTGCATTAAAGACTTGGAGGCACTACTTATATGGGGTCAAAAGTATTATATATACCCACCACAAAAGTCTTCAACACATATTTAATCAGAAACAACTGAATATGAGGCAGCGTAGGTGGATTGAATTGTTGAACGATTACGACTTTGAGATTCGTTACCACCCGGGGAAGGCAAATGTGGTAGCCGACGCCTTGAGCAGGAAGGACAGAGAACCCATTCGAGTAAAATCTATGAATATAATGATTCACAATAACCTTACTACTCAAATAAAGGAGGTGTAACAAGGAGTTTTAAAAGAGGGAAATTTAAAAGATGAAATACCCAAAGGATCGAAGAAGCATCTTAATATTCGGGAAGACGGAACCCGGTATAGGGCTGAAAGGATTTGGGTACCAAAATTTGGAGATATGAGAGAAATGGTACTTAGAGAAGCTCATAAAACCAGATACTCAATACATCCTGGAACGGGGAAGATGTACAAGGATCTCAAGAAACATTTTTGGTGGCCAGGTATGAAAGCCGATGTTGCTAAATACGTAGGGGAATGTTTGACGTTTTCTAAGGTCAAAGCGGAGCATCAGAAACCATCAGGTCTACTTCAACAACCCAAAATCCCGGAATGGAAATGGGAAAACATTACCATGGATTTCATCACTAAATTGCCAAGGACTGCAATTAGTTTTGATACTATTTGGGTAATAGTTGATCGTCTCACCAAATCAGCACACTTCCTGCCAATAAGAGAAGATGACAAGATGGAGAAGTTAGCACGACTGTATTTGAAGGAAGTCATCTCCAGACATGGAATACCAATCTCTATTATCTCTGATAGGGATGACAGATTTATTTCAAGATTCTGGCAGACATTACAGCAAGCATTAGGAACTCGTCTAGACATGAGTACTGCCTATCATCCACAAACTAATGGGCAGAGTGAAAGGACGATACAAATGCTTGAAGACATGCTACGAGCATGTGTTATTGATTTCGAAAACAGTTGGGATCGACATCTACCGTTAGCAGAATTTTCCTACAACAACAGCTACCATTCAAGCATTGAGATGGCGCCGTTTGAAGCACTTTATGGTAGAAAGTGCAGGTCTCCAATTTGTTGGAGTGAAGTGGGGGATAGACAGATTACGGGTCCGGAGATTATACAAGAAACTACCGATAAGATCATCCAAATTCAACAACGGTTGAAAACCGCCCAAAGTCGACAAAAGAGCTACGCTGACATTAAAAGAAAAGATATAGAATTTGAAATTGGAGAGATGGTCATGCTTAAAGTTGCACCTTGGAAAGGCGTTGTTCGATTTGGTAAACGAGGGAAATTAAATCCAAGGTATATTAGACCATTCAAGATTATTGATCGTGTCGGACCAGTAGCTTACCGACTTGAGTTACCTCAACAACTCGCAGCTGTACATAACACTTTCCACGTCTCGAATTTGAAGAAATGTTTTGCTAAAGAAGATCTCACTATTCCCTTAGATGAAATCCAAATCAACGAAAAACTTCAATTCATCGAAGAACCCGTCGAAATAATGGATCGTGAGGTTAAAAGACTTAAGCAAAACAAGATACCAATTGTTAAGGTTCGATGGAATGCTCGTAGAGGACCTGAGTTCACCTGGGAGCATGAAGATCAGATGAAGAAGAAATACCAGCATCTATTTCCAGAAGATTCGTCAACACCTTCAACAGCTTAAAATTTCGGGACTAAATTTATTTAACGGGTAGGTACTGTAGTGACCTGAACTTTTCCATGTTTATATATATTAATTGAGATTGGTATTTACATGATTAAATATTTCCAACATGTTAAGCAATCAAACTTGTTAAGACTTGATAAATTGAAATATGTTTCATATAGACAATTGACCACCCAAGTTGACCGGTGATTCACGAACGTTAAAACTTGTAAAAACTATATGATGACATATATATGGATATATATATATATAGTTAACATGATACTATGATAAGTAAACATATCATTAAGTATATTAACAATGAACTACATATGTAAAAACAAGACTACTAACTTAATGATTTTTAAACGAGACATATATGTAACGATTATCGTTGTAAAGACATTTAATGTATATATATCATACTAAGAGATATTCATACATGATAATATCATGATAATATAATAATTTAAAATCTCATTTGATATTATAAACATTGGGTTAACAACATTTAACAAGATCGTTAACCTAAAGGTTTCAAAACAACACTTACATGTAACGACTAACGATGACTTAACGACTCAGTTAAAATGTATATACATGTAGTGTTTTAATATGTATTTATACACTTTTGAAAGACTTAAATACACTTATCAAAATACTTCTACTTAACAAAAATGCTTACAATTACATCCTCGTTCAGTTTCATCAACAATTCTACTCGTATGCACCCGTATTCGTACTCGTACAATACACAGCTTTTAGATGTATGTACTATTGGTATATACACTCCAATGATCAGCTCTTAGCAGCCCATGTGAGTCACCTAACACATGTGGGAACCATCATTTGGCAACTAGCATGAAATATCTCATAAAATTACAAAAATATGAGTAATCATTCATGACTTATTTACATGAAAACAAAATTACATATCCTTTATATCTAATCCATACACCAACGACCAAAAACACCTACAAACACTTTCATTCTTCAATTTTATTCATCTAATTGATCTCTCTCAAGTTCTATCTTCAAGTTCTAAGTGTTCTTCATATATTCTACAAGTTCTAGTTACATAAAATCAAGAATACTTTCAAGTTTGCTAGCTCACTTCCAATCTTGTAAGGTGATCATCAAACCTCAAGAAATCTTTGTTTCTTACAGTAGGTTATCATTCTAATACAAGTTAATAATCATATTCAAACTTTGGTTCAATTTCTATAACTATAACAATCTTATTTCAAGTGATGATCTTACTTGAACTTGTTTTCGTGTCATGATTCTGCTTCAAGAACTTCGAGCCATCCAAGGATCCGTTGAAGCTAGATCCATTTTTCTCTTTTCCAGTAGGTTTATCCAAGGAACTTAAGGTAGTAATGATGTTCATAACATCATTCAATTCATACATATAAAGCTATCTTATTCGAAGGTTTAAACTTGTAATCACTAGAACATAGTTTAGTTAATTCTAAACTTGTTTTCAAACAAAAGTTAATCCTTCTAACTTGACTTTTAAAATCAACTAAACACATGTTCTATATCTATATGATATGCTAACTTAATGATTTAAAACCTGGAAACACGAAAAACACCGTAAAACCGGATTTACGCCGTCGTAGTAACACTGCGGGCTGTTTTGGGTTAGTTAATTAAAAACTATGATAAACTTTGATTTAAAAGTTGTTATTCTGAGAAAATGATTTTTATTATGAACATGAAACTATATCCAAAAATTATGGATAAACTCAAAGTGGAAGTATGTTTTCTAAAATGGTCATCTAGACGTCGTTCTTTCGACTGAAATGACTACCTTTACAAAAATGACTTGTAACTTATTTTTCCGACTATAAACCTATACTTTTTCTGTTTAGATTCATAAAATAGAGTTCAATATGAAACCATAGCAATTTGATTCACTCAAAACGGATTTAAAATGAAGAAGTTATGGGTAAAACAAGATTGGATAATTTTTCTCATTTTAGCTACGTGAAAATTGGTAACAAATCTATTCCAACCATAACTTAATCAACTTGTATTGTATATTATGTAATCTTGAGATACCATAGACACGTATACAATGTTTCAACCTATCATGTCGACACATCTATATATATTTCGGAACAACCATAGACACTCTATATGTGAATGTTGGAGTTAGCTATACAGGGTTGAGGTTGATTCCAAAATATATATAGTTTGAGTTGTGATCAATACTAAGATACGTATACACTGGGTCGTGGATTGATTCAAGATAATATTTATCGATTTATTTCTGTACATCTAACTGTGGACAACTAGTTGTAGGTTACTAACGAGGACAGCTGACTTAATAAACTTAAAACATCAAAATATATTAAAAGTGTTGTAAATATATTTTGAACATACTTTGATATATATGTATATATTTTTATAGGTTCGTGAATCAACCAGTGGCCAAGTCTTACTTCCCGACGAAGTAAAAATCTGTGAAAGTGAGTTATAGTCCCACTTTTAAAATCTAATATTTTTGGGATGAGAATACATGCAGGTTTTATAAATGATTTACAAAATAGACACAAGTACGTGAAACTACATTCTATGGTTGAATTATCAAAATCGAATATGCCCCTTTTTATTAAGTCTGGTAATCTAAGAATTAGGGAACAGACACCCTAATTGACGCGAATCCTAAAGATAGATCTATTGGGCCTAACAAACCCCATCCAAAGTACCGGATGCTTTAGTACTTCAAAATTTATATCATATCCGAAGGGTGTCCCGGAATGATGGGGATATTCTTACATATGCATCTTGTTAATGTCGGTTACCAGGTGTTCACCATATGAATGATTTTTATCTCTATGTATGGGATGTGTATTGAAATATGAAATCTTGTGGTCTATTGTTACGATTTGATATATATAGGTTAAACCTATAACTCACCAACATTTTTGTTGACGTTTAAAGCATGTTTATTCTCAGGTGAATACTAAGAGCTTCCGCTGTTGCATACTAAAATAAGGACAAGATTTGGAGTCCATGTTTGTATGATATTGTGTAAAAACTGCATTCAAGAAACTGATTTCGATGTAACATATTTGTATTGTAAACCATTATGTAATGGTCGCGTGTAAACAGGATATTTTAGATTATCATTATTTGATAATCTACGTAAAGCTTTTTAAACCTTTATTGATGAAATAAAGGTTATGGTTTGTTTTAAAATGAATGCAGTCTTTGAAAAACGTCTCATATAGAGGTCAAAACCTCGCAACGAAATCAATTAATATGGAACGTTTTTAAAAATGATTATTATTATCGTCGCTTTTATCGTCGTTCTAGTTTTATCTTATTATTATCATTATTATTATCTTTATCGATAAAAGGGATTTATCATTAAAAATTGTTATTTTTTTATTATTACTATCGTTATTATCGTTAAAGTTATAATTAGTATTATTATTATTATCCAATTATGATTATTATTATTATTATTATTATTATTATTATTATTATTATTATCATTATTAATATATATATCATTATTTAAAAATGGTTATTGTTATTGTTATTATTATTATTACTATATTATCATTAAGATAATTATTAGTATTATCGTTAATAATGTTATAGTAACTATCATTATTAATATTAGTGTAATTAAAACAAATATTTGTAACACCTAATTATTTTGATTACTATTATTATCATTATTATGAACACGATATAAAAGACGATTAAAAGCTATTAAACGAAACGATTAGGAAATAATGAGTAAGAGTATCATGATGAAATTAAAATATTATAAGATATTGATTTAGATAAAATCATCGTTCTTATTATTTTTATCATTACTATTATTATTAAAAGTATCGTTAGTATTAAAACTATTATTTTAACAAAAATTATCATTTTAATAGAAATGTCATTGTTACTATAAAATATCATTATTATTATTATTTTAAATAGAATTATTATTTTAAAGATAATATTAAAAATTATCGTAAATATTAAAGTTATCATAATTAGAATTATCGTTTTATCATAATGTCATCTTAGTAATTATAAATATTGATATTTTTATAATAATTATTATTATTACAAAATAATACAACTTTTACTTACTATCATTATAGATATTATTTTATCAAATAAATATGTGATACAAACATATTTTACTACGTGTAATAACTTACTTTAATAATACCTATCATATTATCTTTATGATATTAAATGAACCCTATAAATTTTATTACTTAATATATATAAAAGTATATTTTATTATATAAATTTAATATAAAATTTTATTTATTAATAAATAAATTATATTATTTACTCTAATAAATCTTTTAAAAATATTTAAAAATATAAAACGACGATATTTAAACTATATATTAATCATGTATAGATTTTTGGAAATTATTTTGAGTCAAATTTACTTTTGTTGACTTTTGCATATTAGTCTCGAGCATTAGGATTGTGGTACACTATGACTTGACCTAATTTGTTAGACAAATATTGACCAACACATAAATATATATAATTAATTTAGGTTCGTGAATCCGAGGCCAACCTTGTACTTGTTCAATGACGTTATATGTATTTTTACTACGAAATACAGTATGGTGAGTTTCATTTGCCTTTTTACCCTTTATATTTTTGGGACTGAGAATACATGCGCTTTTATAAATGTTTGACGAAATAGACACAAGTAATTGAAACTACATTCTATGGTTGAATTATCAAAATCGAATATGCCCCTTTTTATTAAAGTCTGGTAATCTAAGAATTAGGGAACAGACACCCTAATTGACGCGAATCCTAAAGATAGATCTATTGGGCCTAACAAACCCCATCCAAAGTACCGGATGCTTTAGTACTTCGAAATTTATATCATGTCCGAAGGAGGATCTCGGAATGATAGGGGATATTCTTATATGTATCTAGTTAATGTCGGTTACCAGGTGTTCACCATATGAATGATTATTTTTGTCTCTATGCATGGGACGTATATTTATGAGAACTGGAAATGAAATTCTTGTGGTCTATTAAAATGATGGAAATAAATGATTATGATAAACTAATGAACTCACCAACCTTTTGGTTGACACTTTAAAGCATGTTTATTCTCAAGTGTTAAAGAAATCTTCCGCTGTGAAATTGCTCATTTTAAAGATATTACTTGGAGTCTTTCATAGCATATTTCGAAGAACGTTGCATTCGAGTCATTGAGTTCATCAAAGATTATTATTAAATCAATTTATAGTTGGATAGTGGATATTATGAAATGGTATACATGCTTGTCAATTTTCGATGTAAAGAAAGTTTGTCTTTTAAAAACGAATGTAATGTTTGTAAAATGTATCATATAAAGGTCAAATACCTCGCAATGTAATCAACTATTGTGAATCGTTTATAATGTATATGAACGGGTCCTTTCAACCAAGGCTTACACCTATCTAACTTCGTCATAACCATTAACCCGATTACCTATATACATAAGAATAGTTAACCACCATGACTCTACCCGCACACGACGTGGTTAACGGAAATGCCTCTCGAATGGCATACCGCGTACACCCCCAAAATCATAAAAGAAAAGAGTGGCCTTCAAGAGCGTACAACACTCGCCACACAATCACAAAACCGCCATCGAAATCGAACCGCCAATTAACATGTGTATATACATCATAGTATGTTATTATCGTCAAGCGTACTACCACACTCTGGTTATGGCTAATTGGTTTTACCATAAGTTCAACACAACAATTGGGACTACGCCCTACACGGTCTCATCACTATACGCTCGGTTAAGCTCTCGCGGCTACACCAAATCAAAACACAACACTCTCGATAAAACGATCACACGTCACGTACTCTCACATGGTGATATAACACCCAGTGCATAGTAACCCAATAACACGCGCACACAAGCAATTAGTTGTTTAACTCACATACGAGCAACAATACACACATAATCTACAAAGCCTACGGGTCTCACTCGAACGAGCTTAACGACCCAAAACCACAACCATCTTGTAAAAGAGAGACGAGGTTCACCCGTCTTGCATCTCATAACACGCACATCACCAAACTTTTCTCCACA
This sequence comes from Rutidosis leptorrhynchoides, assembly GCF_046630445.1. Taxonomy (NCBI): domain Eukaryota; kingdom Viridiplantae; phylum Streptophyta; class Magnoliopsida; order Asterales; family Asteraceae; genus Rutidosis; species Rutidosis leptorrhynchoides. The sequence goes on from NC_092334.1 coordinate 12,443,991, forward strand.
CTTGAGCATACGAAGGATTTTAGATTATCATTTGCTACTTAACTGAAGCACTTACCTAACCGTACGAGTATTACTCTAGCGATCATCGAGTTGCTATCGCTTGTAACTTCCACACCGCCACTAGAACACCTATGGGTTTCTTGCCGATACCCTATCTTTGATGTAACCGTAACACCATCGGAGTCGAATACCACGCTAGTAGGTATGAAAGAGACACCTAACGTTGGGTCCCATAGACTCCATTACCAACATTCGTCTAGATCAAACACTTTATCTTAACAGTTTCATCAACTTCCATACGAAAGCGAACACGCTCAACATCCGAAAACCAAGGCCCGTCTCTATGGCTTGGTAGAAACATTTTCCCAAACACTAAGGAATGCTTGGTTGTACCAAGTCTTAAGCCCTGAAATCGTCAATCCAACTCCAATGTAGGGTAATTCCATTAGGAATGCTACCCGTAACAATACCACGTATTTGCACTAATGCATTCGCCCCCAAGTCGCATTCTCATGAGTCAATGACTCAAGTGCTACCCTAGTGCACCATCATCGTAATTACTAACCCCGCACTTATATGGGTACTATTGAAACATACGTTCACTCGAGACTAATTAGGTTTCGTAACAAGACTTAAGTCTCAACTTCATAACCGAATACATCGGCACACAACAAATAATAATAAGGCATATTTGCATCGAAAATGAAAGTACCTGAAGCAGTATCGCTGGACTTCTGTGCTTCACTACCCATCAAGTAGTCGCACTCTAATCTCTTAACCCGATCAGCAAACGATTCGAAATACTCTGACCTTTTGTGTCCCTCCGCCTGGCATATAAAGCACCTGATCGTACTTACAGGTACATTCGTACAATCCCGTGCCAAATGGCCTCGTTGTAGACAATTATAACATGTAGGCACAAAACCTCGTAACTTCTTAGTCTGATTACTAGCCCGATCGGGACACTCAGACCTTTGGTGCCCATCCTTCCGACAATAAAAACATACAGTTTTGCCTGACGGACATTCACAAGACTTATGTCCCCGTTGCCCACAATTGTAACACTTCAACCTACCAGAGCCCGACGCTCCCTTCCTCATGCTACTAGCTTCCTCAATTACACCTCTACTTTGATCAATAAACAATTTGGGACACTCCGACCTTCGGTGCCCCTCTTTATGACAATGGTAGCACATTCCGTTCTCACTCCTCGGCAACGTGCACTCCCATATCTTGTGGCCCCTAACACTACAATTGAAACATTTAGATGTGCAACCTCCCTTACTCTTCTTTTTCACATTCCCGACGCCTTCAGACGTACCTCTCTTCCTATTACCCGGAGCACCATGTGGCTCTAGCTTTGCAAGTACTTCTTCTTCACCACTACCTTGAGGTTTGGAGAACCTCTTCTCAAACTCTTCCCTTACAACCTTAGTCACTTGGTCTCAGACCATCTCGGTTACTCGTCCTTCGATTGACTCCTTGACTACTTGACTAACTCCATTGGCGAAATCCGAGACGCATTGTTCAATCTCGGCTTCAACCATTACCGTTAACTCGTTCCTCCTTTCATGAGTAGGCTCTTCCGTTCCGTACCCATCTTCCGTCTTCATTCTTAAGAAATGAAATACATTAAACAACGAAACGAAAAGACATAACACGTATGTATATATATATATACACCACACTACTCCATCTTGCTCAACAATCGTCGTACATCGCTTGTTTGACACGATTTGTACCCGTAACAATGGTAGCTAATCATTGTTACGCGAGCACGTCGCATTAACTTGCTAGTACAACGTCTATCTCGCTTGATGATTGCTAACACAACACAAAACAATTAGCGCAAGGTTAGTTCACATAAACCTAAGCACTAATCAACTCCCGATCCGACCCATCTCCTACAAGTCCCGCATAAAGCGCATACACAAATAAATCTAAGTCTAGGCATATATCTAAAGTTGCCTAAATCCCTTAGACCATGCTCTGATACCACTTGTAACAACCCAAACCAATAACCAACTGATTACGCGAAAATAAAATTTTTTTTATTGCAAAATAGTGCGCCACGCGCACCACCTCAGGGTGCGCGGCGCGCACAGGGCGTTTTCAGTTCTGTCCGGTTTTACAATTTTTCAAATAAAGATCTCCCACTTCCCGACATATTTAGGCGAAACGCTTTTTACCACATGTTCATATATGTAAAACTAACACGAATCAATCATAAAACAAGTTTTACAAAACGGGGCCCACATCGGCCGTTTTACGAGTTTCGTACAAATCATGAGTTTCGACCACATTAGTTTAATTTCCAAACGACACTATGAGCATGGTGTTTGGGGTTAAACTACCCAAGTCTCGGTCAAACTCCAAAAGCTATCACATCCCAAAAGCGTCCCCTAAACAACAAGCGGGATCTCTAATCCAATCGAATGCCCTTACCCTTGTCAACGCCGGAGCCTATAAAAAGATAAACAATGAGAGGGTAAGCAAAGCTTAGTGAATGCAATAATTATACCCATATATATAATATACCTACTTGCAATCACTTACACATATACCGCATACACGCTAGCAATACAATTAGCATACCATCTCAAGTACAAGGCTAATAATCTCCAACAAACCGCTACTAGCGTAATCAATAACATATAATCGACATAATATAATATGCTACAAAACAATACACAACCATGGTTAACCATTCTCGCGTCATGGTGCTACCGGCTCTTTGGTTCACACCATACGCATTTATCATGATGCTACCGGCTCTTTGGTTCACATCACAACTCGAGTCATACTCACGCTAGAGTGCTACCGGCTCTTTGGTTCACACTTTAACAATGCTAAGGTGCTACCGGCTCTTTGGTTCACACCCTAACAATTCATGCTATAGTGCTACCAGCTCTTTGGTTCACACTACAACACACGTACTATGACGCTACCGGCTCTTTGGTTCACATCATAGCACGCTTGCACATACTATGGCACTACCAGCTCTTTGGTTCATACCATAGCATACAAATAAATACATTACATACATATGCATATAATCATTCCACTCACCTTAACGCCTTCGGTGAATGTTTTATACCATCGCAAGCTTCAAGGCAAAGTACCTAATATAATAAGTACTCGATCAACAAACAAACTTGTTGGACTAAATACCAACACTTCACTCATGTGCATTTAATGACTTAAATACATTAAATGCCCCATTTTCCCCAAAACCACTCCTTAAGGGTCAAAACCATCATTAATCACTTAAAAGCTAGTGATTAAGGTCCAACAACACTAACTATTACACAATTAGGGTATTTCATACCCATATTTCCCAACTAGGTCAATCATTAGCCCTTTGACTAATTTAAAGTCAACACACCCATTTCGGGTCATCCACTAACCCATCTAACACCTATTTACAAGTTTACTAGGTATGCTAGTGATTAACTAACCAATTAGGACCCATAAACATCAATTAACACTTTGAAACCCTAGGTTAGTTACCATTGAGTCTTCATGACTCCATCTTTCCCAAGATCACCCAAAATCACCAAATATGGGTTTTATGTTCTTCGTTTACCCAAACTTTAACCCATACATAAATCAAAGTAAGGAAATCCAAGTTAGCACATACCACTACAACCAAAACGTAGCTAGAGAGGAGATGGACAACTTTAGAACTCGAGCTAAGACCCAAAACTAGCTCCTCCTTCCTTGGCTTGAGCTTTCTCACACAAAAATCACACTCTCTCTCTAAAATTGAAGTGGAAAAGGATAAGGTTGTTGTAAATGGAGTGAATGACTCCCCAAGATCTGACCTACTGGCCTCAAACTCGTAAACAAGTGAAATTACCAAAAAGCCCATCAAAATATCTAATTAAAACAAGCAGAAACCGGCTACAGTAGATAGTGCGCCACGCGCACCAATAGGTGTGCGCTGAGCGTACTTTGCCCAGCTCTGCTTCTAACCTCAGTTTTAATGCACAACGTCACCCACGCTTCATGTACTATATTTACAGCTCTGTACAATAAATATTAGGGTCTTACAAAATCACAACAAATAGGAGAGATCATTAACCCTGGATGTCAATAATTATGGAAAGACAGATACAAGGAAGGATTATGAAAATCACCACCCCAAGAGCAAAATAGAAGTAAACAGATTCTTCCGGTGGGAGTTAGAAAAGAAGGATGATTGTTGCGATAGCTAGGAACATATCAAGGATCGGAACTGGATGGAGCATATTGATGGATGTTTTAGAAGTAAGAATTGAGGAAGAAAGTATAGGAGTGGTGAAAATAATGGAATGAAAGAGGTAAATTTATAGTGAAATATCAGACAGAGCAATCGAGGCAGATTACCGCATTTAACTGAAGGGGATCCTAATTTCCTTACTTACCGGAGAATCAAATCTTATATAGATTTCGAAGATTTTTTTTAAATCCCTTGAATCCCGGAAATCAACCGTGACTACTTCAAAAGCTAAGGCGAATCTTTATTTTCCTCATTTCAATCTGTTGTGATAGCTTCTCTCATACTCTTCGAGTAATCGAATTATTTTATTCATATTATTCAATAATGATAAAACTCTATTTTTCAACTCCTATTCGTCATGAAAACATTCGTATCGTTAGCCATGATGACCTCGGTCAAATATCGGGATGAAATTTCTTTAACGGGTAGGTACTGTCATGACCCGGAAAATTTCGACTAATTTTCAATCAAACTCTCGATACGATTTAATATTTTTGACACGATAAGCAAAATCTGTAATGTTGAGTCTCAAAATTTTTGAACTATTTTCATACATTCATTTAACCTTCGATCATTTCTAAAGATTCACAAACAACTAATTGTAATAGATACATATATATTCAAATATATATATATATATATATATGTATGTATGTATGTATATATATATATATATATATATATATATATATATATATATATATATATATATATATATATATATATATATATATATATATATATATATATATATATATATATATGATTTTGAATTTATTTTGTAATCGACAGTAACGCTCAAATGTCATTCGATCGATATTAAAAAAATTTAAAAAAGAACTTATGTGATTTTAAAAATAAACGGTGATCCGAAAATGAGTTATATAAATTATAGGTTTATTAAAAATGTATTTTGGAGTTATTTGTTAAATTTTAGAACTTTTTATATTTTACCTAGGATCTAGCTCGGATAGTTGATTTAATTTATATTTAATAATTTTAAACAATTAATGACCATTTTTTTTAAAATAATGACTAAAATAAATAAAGATATTTAATTTAAAATATGGGTTTTTTTCAAAGACCTTTAACCTTCACTGTTTAACAACGGAGCATGGGATATCAGCTCGGATAAAATCGTCGGTACATATAAACAAAATAAGTGGCGACTGTTTCTTTAATTCATGAGAAAAATGGATGTTTATTCTAATAATATCACTGTCATTTTCTTTGCCAACTCATAGTGAACTAGCATATGTATATGTATATTAAGATATATTAATATTTTGCTTTTGCTTTCTCGAATGCCAATCACACACAGTATATGAACATGTTATTGTCTTCTTTCTTTTCTTTAACTATTACTTCTCCATTCATTAATTAAAACACCACATATGTTCCTTATCTTTGCTTCTTTATTACTTATTTAACTTAGAACCCCACCATTGAAACCATTGACAGGCTACTACTAGTCATCTGTTTCTAATTCATGCACTCATTAAAACCTATTTCCCATCTTCATAAAAGAAACCAAAATATGACAACTAGCATTGAGTTTCACATGTTTTTGTTAAACTCTTGGTTTATGTAATGATTATTATATTTATTACATCTAATTCTCCTATATAATACTCTGTTGTTTATCCCCTCTTTGTGCAACTCAACCCACCAATTTCATTGACTTGTTTAGTCAATCATAACTAATCACTAACACTCATCAATCACCACTACCAAACCACATGAACACCATTAACAAACCATAACCTGCTTCCATTAAAAGATGCTATACTTCTACTATTCGGGTTCTACATATACTTCGGATGTACCCCTCAACCCTCGTTACCATCGAGCCACCACCACCTTGTCTTCTCCAACCCGACACCACTATCATCGGAGTCATCATTAAGGGTCACTTTCGACCATCCTTTTCTTCCTGCTACCTTGTCTCCGACCACCATCTCCCTCGAGCCACCAGTCGTCCGCCACCATCGAACTATTTTTTTTTTGTGTTGTTTGAGTTTTTGTTTCGGATATAAGCAGAGATAAATTCAAACTCTCGTCTACGTTATTCAGTTTCAGAAATTTTAAACTTCACAAATACAAATAATCAATTGTAAAAGACACTCTTAGCTAGAGCGGAGCTAAAAAAAGAGGCTAAGAACAAAAAGTTTTACCTATTCGATTCGGTGTAATCTTGAAGGTATAGCTTTATCCTAACTTGAGTATATTATATTACTAGATTTTATTAATCATACGACATTCATATACGGGATCGAAACAAATCGAAACCAACCAATAAAGTTATCGGTTTTGAGTCCATTGTCGAGAAGTGTATGTACTAAGTAATATTCGTTCATAACTGAAATCCACAATATATATATATATATATATATATATATATATATATATATATATATATATATATATATATATATATATATATATATATATATATATATATATATATATATATTGTAAAAATCTGATCAATGGTTGGTTTCACTAAATTATATACACCTAGAAATTTCGAAAGAATAATAATAATAACAATAAAAACACTATGTTTTGATCTTGCTGTACGAGCGAAAACAATGAAGATGACATGATATTTTTAAGCTCCTCAACTGTGTTTACTTTTGTAAAATTAAGTTAAGTATTTCATAATTATAGTTTTAACCCGGAACTATTATTTTCATAAAAATTATTATTAATATTAATATTAATATGAAATATGATACAAAAGATAACCAAAATATATACATATTGTGTTTGTGTTACGAATTCAAAAGATAATGATGTTGTTAAAGTGATGATGATATCGATCAAGATGATGGGATGATGATAATGATATATTAATGATGATGATATCAATTTATGAAATAAATTATTATTATTATTATTATTATTATTATTATTATTATTATTATTATTATTATTATTATTATTATTATTATTATTATTATGATTATGATTATGATTATTATTATTATTATTATTATTACAAAATAATACAACACTTTATTCATTATCATTATTAATATTATTTTATAAAATAAATACTTATATAAAACATATATAAAAAGTATATATATATATATATATATATATATATAACAATTGAAATAATATATATTATTAATATCAATATATAATTTGTTCGATTAAGATTATATGTGTTAATATATATAATTGATATAGGTTCGTGAATCCGAGGTCAACTCTGCATTTGTTCAGTGCCGTCATATGCATAATTACTACGAAATACAGTATTGTGAGTTTCATTTGCTCCCTTTTTAATTGATTTTGCAATATATATTTTTGGGCTGAGAATACATGCGCTATTTTTGTAACTGTTTTACATTTAGACACAAATACTCAAATGTTATTATGTTGTCTTGCTTTGATTCATGCTAAATCCCTACCGTAATATCGTTAATTGCTACATATAAATGCAAACTTAATTATTGTGAGTAGGCCTATTAAGAGTAACGTCTCTAACCATTCGATCGTTGGTCTTTGGTTACATAGTAATGATTCCACGACACTGACAGTACAAGGTGTCATAGGGTAAATTGTTTAGTAGCGATATTACAAACTACAGCAACACTTTTATATTGATATTTCTATATCAATCAACTTTAAACTAAATCTTGTGATCTATTATTATTATTATTATTATCAAAATCATTGTTTATGATAAACCTATGAACTCACCAACCTTTTGGTTGACACTTTTAAGCATGTTTTGTCTCAGGTACTTATATATTATGCTTCCACTGTAGAACTTTGATGTACTTAGAAGTCAAGCCATGCACTAGGACCAGAGTTGACATCTACTTCAATGTCGATTTTGACGGGGCGTTAAAGTTGGTACCAGAGCTAATGGTTGTAGGGAACTAGGCAGTGTAAATGTGGACAACCCTGATTAATAGGGTGCATTAGAGTCTAATCTACAGTTCGATTTATAGCTTTAGAATATTATTACTTGCATCATATAAATACATATCTCTTACTCCGGGAGGAACTCCCATTGTGATTCAAGGTATTCTTAGACTCGCGCGAGTTATCTTTATAAACCTACCTTGGTTTAGGGAACCAAGGGATGTCACTCATGATTTCTGAAATTCTTGACATTCCTATGTCATCTATCATGGTTTTGTGTATTACGTACGTATTACATGAAATGTTATCCATAATTTTTAAAATTTCTATGTTTGTTACTACTTATACTCAAATGTATATAACCTCTCTGTTATATTACGTACCTATGTGCCCTTATGCCTTTGTGCATTGGTTTGCTAACCGAAAAATGTCATTATTGGCTCATAAATATTCTCGATAACTCAAAGCCATTATAATGTCATCACTATTCATATTCATTACTTTTAAAAAAAAATTCGTTATTTTTGATCATTGAACTTTCTTGACGGGTGACGTCTACGAAACTCTAGAATGGAAGGTTTTGGATTACCGATTTAAATGATCCTATAGCTCAAGCCCCTAGACCTGAATACGCCATTACGAATTGAAAGTCTTTAGTCAAAAGTTTATCTGATTATATACTTATCATTTTTAATCTAGACACGTCATGCTGTAATTATTGCATAAATGGAGTATAGACAAATCATATGTTATCATATCTATCCCAATAGACTTTGTCTAACACTTTTCCTAAATTTCCTCCGTAAATTACGAAATCTCTTTGCTATATATACGTATTCGAGGAGACGGAGATATCATTCAGCATTCAACACCCATCTCATATCAAAAACCCTTTATTCAATCATATAATATGGATTTCTCACTTGATTCCTCGAACTCCTCGAGCTTCAATGGCAGCGTAACCGGAATGAACCAACCAATTAGTCATCATCAATTCTGGATGGATTGGGGATGGGTTTGTAGTCGACTTAGTCAATGGAGACAAGAAGAAGGTGATCCCTTCCACCCACCAAATTGTCCTATTGGTGAAGAACCTGAAGCACTTACCGGCGAACCAATCCAGAACACCATTTTCACCCTCATTTTCAGGATATCCCGCCACGAGTATATAATATCTAGAATTTTAGATCTTATTCATCCACTCGTCCGAACCGCCAATCATCCCAGTGTAATAGAAGAAGTCAACGAGCTTCGCGCTCGAGTAGTGGCTTTGGAGAATATGGTGCAAAATTTACGAGGACCAGCGGCATCACCAACATCAACACCAACAGTACCATTACCACCACCAACAACAACATCCACATCACACACCTCAATATCACAATCTGCCCCACGAGCATCAACGTCATACGCACCATAGATACCAAGGAATATCAACAACAATAACCGATGAAGTATTGATTCATAACTTCATTGAAGAAATATTCTGCAGAGAATATGTGATTCTAAAAGTTTTAGGGATTATTCATTTCTAGTTCCAGCTGAAATCAAATGAGTTTAATAGTGTATTAACTCATTAAATCTATATTACATTTGCAGAGAATATACATTTTCATAAAAACTGTAATAAAAATTCTCTTGTACAAAATATTAATTGTGAAATATTTTAACGGGTAGGTAATACCCGAGAAATATATAAGTTCACAATTAATATGTTACACTGTACATTCTTCAATTCTGATTCAACAAATCATTAACTATACTACTTACATTCACAAGATATATGTATCCGTTCACTAAAGAACAACCATTTTTATACAAATTCAATTACATATTATGATTTTGACATAATAAAATCCAAGTAAAGCTTTAGCAGGTGTTATCTTCCTAAAGATCACTACCTTCCTGAATTATATTCATTCGTATTCTGTGATGAATTATCACATCAAACCACCAAAATTACCATTCATTACTTTTGAAATTTATAAAATTTCTTCGGCGACCGTTAGATCCGTTGACGGTTACATCATGCGTTCAACGCTCAAATTCAAAAAGTTCTTTAAAACAATTCAGATTGATAACCAATGATTCAGATATGAGAATGCTGATGAAGCAGTAAAAGCTATAGATGGTCTTAATGGCCAAAAGCTTGATAATAAAAAATGGTGTGTTGAAAAAACTCAGATTTGGAACTAGAAAACGGATTGAGCAAACCATGAAGGAGGATGTGAACAAATCACAAGGACTAAACCATACCCAAAGAATCTAGATGATTCGATTTGTGATGAAAATCACAAAAGATCTCTTTACCCATTCGAAATCTTCACAGAAGAATTTTCCTCATTATCCTTTGATTTTAAATATTTTTAGAAATTCTAAGATATCATCGTATCCTTCGTTATAAATATCCTCGATATTTCTGAAGATATTTTCATAACTATTCTTATCCGAAATCATTCATCTCTTCGCGCTATCTGTGTTACATCATAAAGGAAACTGTTTTAGTTTCTAAATTCTGGAAAAAAATTAGAATTTAAAATATGAATGTTTTTGAAGTAGTGTTGGGAATTGAAGTATGAGTTAGTATAATATAATGACGCCTGATCAACGTGGCTATATTACAGTAAGTCATGCTGAATTCTAATGAAACATGATGATTCACAGACCATACCGTCATCATGTGCCAGGTTACACTACTCTTACATTCTACCTAATCTCTAAACATATCAAGAACATATTTTCCTCATAGTTCTATCGTTTCACGTGACTTCTGGTAATTTGACAAATCAGATAGTTCCATTACAATTTCTTTCTTAGAACATTAGCTATGTTCATTCCAATATTCATACAAATGAATTCTGGACCATTACTTGCTGTATTTAAATTCGAGAAGAGAAAACAAAAGCATGAAGCTTCGAAATATAAATAGGAGTATAAATCACAACAAATAGGAGAGATCATTAACCCTGGATGTCGATAATTATGGAAATACATATACAAGGAAGGATTATGAAAATCACCACCCCAAGAGCAAAATAGAAGTAAACAGATTCTTCCGGTGGGAGTTGGAAAAGAAGGATGATTGTTGCGATAGCTAGGAATATATCAAGGATCAGAACTGGATGGAGCATATTGACGAATGTTTTAGAAGTAAGAATTGAGGAAGATAGTATAGGAGTGGTGAAAATAATGGAACGAAAGAGGTAAATTTATAGTGAAATATCAGACAGAGCAATCGAGGCAGATTACCCATTTAACTGAAGGGGATCCTAATTTCCTTACTTACCGGAGAATCAAATCTTATATAGATTTCGAAGATTTTTTTTTAATCCCTTGAATCCCGAAAATCAACCGTGACTACTTCAAAAGCTAAGGCGAATCTTTATTTTCCTCATTTCAATCTGTTGTGATAGCTTCTACCATACTCTTCGAGTAATCGAATTATTTTATTCATATTATTTAATAATGATAAAACTCTATTTTTCAACTCCTATTCGTCATGAAAACATTCATATCGTTAGCCATGACGACCTCGGTCAAATTTCGGGACGAAATTTCTTTAACGAGTAGGTACTGTCATGACCCAGAAAATTTCGACTAATTTTCAATCAAACACTCGATACGATTTAATATTTTTGACACGATAAGCAAAATCTGTAATGTTGAGTCTCAAAATTTTTGAACTGTTTTCATACATTCATTTAACCTTCGATCATTTTCGACGATTCACGAACAACTAATTGTAAATAGATACATATATATTTATATATATATATATATATATATATATATATATATATATATAGTAACGCTCAATTATCATTCGATCGATATTAAAAAAAAAATTAAAAAAGAACTTATGTGATTTTAAAAATAAAAGGTGATCCGAAAATGAGTTATATAAATTATAGGCTTATTAAAAATATATTTAGGAGCTATTTGTTAAATTTTAGAACTTTTTATATTTACCTAGGATCGAGCGCGGATAGTTGATTTAATTTATATTTAATAATTTTAAACAATTAATGACCATTTTTATAAAATAATGACTAAAATAAATAAAGATATTTAATTTAAAATATGAGATTTTTCCGAAGACCTTTAACCTTCCCTATTTAACAACGGAGCATGGGATATCAGCTCGGATAAAACCGTCGGTATATATAAACAAAATAAGTGGCGACTGTTTCTTTAATTCATGAGAAAAATGGATGTTTATTCTAATAATATCACTGTCATTTTCTTTGCCAACTCATAGTGAACTAGCATATGTATATGTATATTAAGATATATTAATATTTTGCTTTTGCTTTCTAGAATGCCAATCACACACAGTATATGAACATGTTATTGTCTTATTTCTTTTCTTTAAATATTATTTCTCCATTCATTAATTAAAACACCACACATGTTCCTTATCTTTGCCTCTTTATTACTTATTTAACTTAGAACCCCACCATTGAAACCATTGAGAGGCTACTACTAGTCATCTGTTTTTATTCATGCACTCATCAAAACCCATTTCCCATCTTCATAAAAAAAATCCAAAATATGACAACTAGCATTGAGTTTCACACATTTTTGTTAAACTCTTAGTTTATGTAATGATTATTATATTTATTACATTTAATTCTCCTATGTAATACTCTGTTGTTTATCCCCACTTTGTGCAACTCAACCCACCAATTTCATTAACTTGTTTAGTCAATCACAACTAATCACTAACACTCATCAATCACCACTACCAAACCACATGAACACCATTAACAAACCATAACATGCTTCCATTAAAAGATGCCATGCTTCTACTATTCGGGTTCTACATATACTTCGGATGTACCTCTTAACCCTCGTTACCATCGAGCCACCACCACCTTGTCTTCTCCAACCCGACACCACCATCACCGGAGTCATCATTGAAATGCCCCGTTCATATACATTATAAACGATTCACAATAGTTGATTACATCGCGAGGTATTTGACCTCTATATGATACATTTTACAAACATTGCATTCGTTTTTAAAAGACAAACTTTCTTTACATCAAAAGTTGACAGCATGCATACCATTTTTCGAATATTATCAAAAAGAATAGATTTCTTAAATCACAGTGGACCTCATAACATAAACCCGTAATCATATCACAATGTATCTGATAATTCAATAATTTGATATTATCTTTTTATTCCGTCAATAAATATATTAAACATATATTAAAACAAATATGTTCATGTAAAGTATTATACATCTAATACTTTGTTAACATTATCAATTAATATAACTATATATTATATTATATATACATATCTATATACACATAAATGTTCGTGAATCATCGAGCACAGTCAAAGGGTAATTGATTACATGAATATAGTTCCAAAACTTTTTGAGACTCAACATTACAGACTTTGCTTATCGTGTCGAAATAATATAAAGATTAAGTTTAAATTTGGTCGGAAATTTCCGGGTTGTTACAGTACCTGCCCGTTAAAGAAATTTCGTCCCGAAATTTGAGTGGAATGGTCATGGATGACAATAAGTATGTTTTCATGACGCGTACGAGTTGGAAATTAGAGTTTTATCATCGGTGAGTAGTATGGAATAAACAATTCGTTTATGTGAAGATTGCGAGTGAAGCTATCGCAAAAAAATGAAAATGAATAAATGTAGGTTTGACTTAACCGGTGACGTAGTCACGGTTGATTTCTGAAATTCAAGGAATTTAGAAGAAAATCTTCGTAATAAGATTTGGTTCTTCGGTAATTAAGGAAATCAGGATCCGCTTTGATTAAATGCGATAATATGTTTTGATTGCTCTGTCGGATATTTTACTATATATCCACCCCCTTCGTTTCCTTATTTCCAAAACTCACACCTTTTATTCTTTCTCTCTCAATTCATACTTTAAAGCATTCTTCAATATGCTTCATCCAGTTCTGCTTCTTGATATATTTCTTACTTTCATATCTGTCATTCTTCTTTTTCATCTACCGCCGGAAGAATCTAATTACTTCTACTATACTCTTGGTTTTATAGTATTTTTAGTTCTCCCATGTCTTTATATTGCTATATGCATCGATATATATGGTTTATAATTTCTGAGTTGTCGTTGGGCTTTATATCCTCCTTTATATTTCGAAGTCCCTGCTTCTGTCTTCTATAATCATTATCATCCCCAGTTAATGCTCTCTTCTATTTACTGTGATTTATACTCCAATTTATATTTTTGATCTTCATGCTCTGTTTTCTCTTCTATTTATTAAACACAGGAAGTAATGGTCCAGAATTCATAGTTATGGAGTTTCGAATGAACATGGATAATGTTCTAAGAAGGAAATTGTAATGGCACGATCTTGATTTGTCAAATTACCAGAATACCTCGGAAAAGACCGAATCACCAAGAAAATATTTTCTTGATATTTTTAGAGGTTAAATAGAATACAAGAGTCGTGTAATATAGCACATGATGACGTTATGATCTGTGAATCATCACATTCCATTTAGAAACTCAGCATGACTTACTGTAATATAATCACGTTGATCAAGTGTCATTATATTATACTAATTCATGCTTTAGTTCCCAACACTTCTTCAAAAACATTCCTATTTTGAACTCGAAGGTTTCAGAATTTAGAAACTAAAATAGTTTCTTTTATGATGTAATACAGATAGCGCGAAGAGGTAAATGATTTTAGATAGAATAATTATGGAAATATCTTTAGAAATATAGAGGATATTTATAATGAAGGATACGATGATATCTTAGAATTTCTAATATCAGAGGATGATGAAGAATATTGTTCACAGGGGTTTAGAGTCAGGAGCAAGGTATTCGTTAATGACTTCAGCAGATACTGAATCATTTGGATTCTTTGAAGGCAGGTTCAGCCTTTGTGATTTGTCCACAGCCTCCTTCATACTTTGCTCTATCCGTTTTCCAGTTCCAAAACTTCTCTTTTTCTGAGCTTTACCAATACACTATTCTTTATCATCAACTTTTTACTGTTAAGGTCGTTTACAGTTTTTACTGCTTCATCAGCATTTTTCAAAATTTCGAGAACTAGGTCACAGTTTAGAGTGTTTTTCAGAAACTTCACATTCGCAGTATGTAAGTCCAGGAGATAGACGTTATATGTATAACTGTTGGCATTGACATGCTGCGAGATTTCAAAATACTGATTGCTAATTCCCAATGATTTGTATGGAAATTCTCGTTACAAGATGCAGATGAGTAAATGATTTTTCAAAAAATCAAAGATTAGTGAAGTTGTTAATAAGTTTATTGCTAATGTGGTGGAACATAAACGGCTCCCTGGTAACAATGGCGAAAGGGCAACCTATATATCGAGGTTATAATAAAACTGTTTCAACTGAAAAGTCGAAGTTGACTTGCTGGAGCTATGACAAAGCTGACTACTTTGGAGAGGAATTGAAAAGTTATTTTAGCTAGTAAATGCCAAAGGGTCTAACACGGATACATGTTAAACTATGACTTTGGTTTCGAGGATTTTTCAGATACATAACTGTGGGTAACATGTGGTTGGATCATCATCTCGATTGTTCATTATTTGAAGTGTCTTTAGGAATTTCAGAGGGTTTGAACACAGATTGAAGCCGTTAATATACATATGATGTTCTAGCACAGTCTTGAAGTCAAAGTATAGCTTTGAAAGATATAGGAATCTAAGAGTGGTGATACTGGTTATATCTTGAATTGAATTCTGCGATTTCAAAATCAAAATATGTAATTGAACTTGAATGAGTATGGTCGTTTTGATTTTTATAAAATAATGTATATTATTGTAAAAGTAGGGAGTATAATGGATGATTTGCTGAATCAGATTCGAAGAATGTAACATATTATTTGTGAACTTATATATTTCTCGGGTATTACCTACCCGTTAAAAAAAAAATTTCACAAGTAATGTTTTGTACAGAGAATTTTATTACAGCCCTTATAAAAATATGTGTATATTTTCTTCAGATGTATTACAGATTTAATGAGTTAATATCATATTAAGCTCATTTGATTTTCAGCTAGAACTAGAAATGAATAATCCCAAAAACTTTAGAAATTTCGTAATCTCCGTAGATTTTCACTTCAACGTAAATGAAATTATGAATCTATACTTCATTATTCATTTTCATTGATATTTACTCAGTGAATGATGTTGGTGTTCGTGGAATTCTTGTGAACTTCGCAAGGTACAAATAATGTTATTTGAAAAGTTTCGAGTACATCGCTGATTAAAGTGTAAAATCAAACATATATTCGAATAATACACTTGATTTATTATGAATTGGAATTTATTGAATTTAGATAGTGACTGTAGTTAACGATGGTTAAGTTGCGGATGAAGGACGTACATCATTGCATATTAATAATATGAATCAACCGAGTAGTTAAGATTCACACATAATAGCTTAGTACGGAAAGATTTATTATGATTTCAAAATTTGTATATATAATATATGCATATAAATCCTTCTGAGAAATGGTTTAATACTTCATAACTCATTGATACAATATACGTGTTGTTGATTAGTGATGATGTCCACGGTGATTCTTGAACTGGTGGAGTTTGTGATGTTATAGGTGCTGCTGATTCTGACGTTGCTAACGGCACTGACCGTGCTGGTGATGCTAATGGTACTGTTGATGCTGTTGGTAAAACAAGGCTAGCTTGTAAATCACGCATCATTCTTGTCAGGATTTCTATTCTTCCTTCTATCTTTTTGGTTCAATTATCTGATTTATGGTTAGGGCTAGAATAGATAATCTTTAAGACTTTAGAGACTATATAATCGTTGCGGAGTGTTTCTCCAATGAAGTTATGAATCAATACTTCATCGTTTGTTGTTGTTGGTATTCCTTGGTATCTACAGAGCATATGACATTGGTGCTCGTGGGATATAGGTTGTGATGTTGAAGTGTGGGATGCGGATGTTACTGTTGGTGGTGGTGGTGATGGTACTGTTGGTGTTGTTGATGGTGGTAATGGTTATGCTGCTGGTGCTGCTGCTGGTGTTTGTAACCTTTGCACCATATTTTCCAAAGCCACTACCTGAGCGCGAAGCTCGTTGACTTCTTCTATTACACCGGGGTGATTGTCGGTTCGGACGAGCGGATAAATAAAATCTAGAATTTGATGTAGTATATAATCATGATGAGATACTCTGGAAATGAAAGAGAAAATGGTGTTTCGGACAGGTTCGCCGGTAAGTGCTTCAGGTTCTTCGCCAAGAGGACAATGTGGTGGATGGAAAGGATCGCCTTCTTCTTGTCTCCAATGATTAAGGAGGCTACGAACTCATCCCCAATTCATCCAGAATAGATGATGGCTAATTGGTTGATCCATTCCGGTCACACTACTTTAGGAACTTGAGTGGGATTCCATTTCGGAATCCGAGGGGCTTGAACTAATGACGAATTCCATTTCGTATGATTGAATAAAGGATTTTTCGATATGAAATGATTTTCCGGCTATCGGGTGGTATTCTAATTATATATATATATATATATATATATATATATATATATATATATATATATATATATATATATATATATATATATATATAGCAAAAGATTTCGTAGATTACGGAGGAATTTACGGAATATGTCAGGCAAAGTTTACAGTAACAGATACGCTAAGATATGAATTAGCAGATACGCTAAGATATGAATTTTGTCTATACACTATTCATGCAATCAATGCAATAAGATGTGTCTAGACTAAGAGTGATAAGCAGGCAATTTCCGATAAAAATGATAACCAAAACTTTTGACATGAAGACACGGTTGAAGTCCAGACTCACTAATGCATCCTAACGACTATCAGTTAGACACACTAATGCAGACTTGGTTCGCTAAGACCACCGCTCTGATACCAACTGAAATACCCCGTTCATATACATTATAAACGATTCACAATAGTTGATTACATCGAGAGGTATTTGACCTCTATATGGTACATTTTACAAACATTGTATTCGTTTTTAAAAGACAAACTTTCTTTACATCGAAAGTTGACAGCATGCATACCATTTTTTGAATGTTATCAAAAAGAATAGATTTCTTAAATCACAGTGGACCTCATAACATAAACCCGTAATCATATCACAATGTATCTGATAATTCAATAATTTGATATTATCTTTTTATTCCGTCTATAAATATATTAAACATATATCGAAACAAATACGTTCATGTAAAGTATTATACATCTAATACTTTGTTAACATTTTAAATTAATATAACTATATATTATATATACATATCTATATACACATAAATGTTCGTGAATTGTCGAGCACAGTCAAAGGGTAATTGATTACATGAATATAGTTTCAAAACTTTTTGAGACTCAACATTACAGACTTTGCTTATCGTGTCGAAATAATATAAAGATTAAGTTTATATTTGGTCGAAAATTTCCGGGTTGTCACAATCATTAACGGTCACCGTCGACTACCCTTTTCTTCATGCTACCTTGTCTCCGACCACCATCTCCCTCGAGCCACCAGTCGTCCGACACCATCGAACCATTTTTTTTTATTTTGTGTTGTTTGAGTTTTTGTTTCGGTTATAAGCCGAGATAAATTCTGTGACAACCCGAAAATTTCCAATCAAATTTAAACTTAATCGACGTATTAGTATTATTATTAATATTGTTTTAAACCATATTATCACTTACAATCATTATTATTATTATTATCAGTATTATTAATATTATTATTGTTAATAATTATTAATATCATTAATATGATACTAATATATTATTATTAATAGTATTAACACTTTTTTATCAAGAATATTATATATATCATTAATATTAATACAACCTATTATTAATAATAGTATTATTAATAGTATTATTAACATGATTATTATCATTATCATTATAATCTTTATCATTTATTATTATTATTAATGATAATATTATTAATATTATTATGAAATATCATTATTCTTGTTATTTACATTATTATTATTTTTATTAATAATATTAGAAGTATTATTATTATTATTTTTATTATTATTATTATTATTATTAGTATTATATTTATTAATATATTTATAAAATAAAATAAAATAAAAGAACATGACAGATACCTAACTTGACCTAAATTCACTATCTATTTTATTTTTTTATTAATCATAAGATCTGCTTTTAATTTATTTATTAAACATAATCTGCTTTTGATTTTAAAAATATAATCGTGATCTAGCATTTTATTTCTTTATTACATCGTGATGAATTTTTTTTTAATTATTCTACTGCTCGCCAATGTGTATCTAGTCGATCATCACCTTGATCAATTATTATCAATCATTCAATTACCATTATAAAACCCTCTGATTTCTCTGCTATTTGGATAAAAGAGAAAACAGAAATTGAGAAAAGAAAACATAATAAAAGAAGCCGATGTCCCTGTTCTTAGTCATTTTCCAAAAACCTCAAAATCGAAATCCATTTCAAATTCTATAAATATAGCCGTGTTTGGAATCCTCTAAACAATCTTCCTGTAAAATCCCAAAACCCAATTCATCATATCGTGTACGAATTTTGAAGTCAAAGTTTCAATTTTTAAAAGTCAAACATTTGTTCATCAAGAAATTCGAAACGATTTTGATGTTTCAGATTCAATTGAGTACCCAAAAAGCTTCTATGAATTGTTTACAACACAATTCATGTTGTAATTATAACCTGAAACACTCTAAATTTCAAAATCAATGTGTAAGTTGCGGTGTTCATCGCGAGCTGCTGCAGCAGCTATATATATATTTTTCCGATTCTGTTAATTCATTAACAACCACAACAAGTCGTTTATATTCAATTCAAGTTTTAAAACAAATTGGTAATTCAATTATTGGTTGTTGCTGCTATGGATTTTCGGTTCCAGTCTGTGAGTTTGGAGAAGAAGAAACAGAAATATTTCTAGTTAAACAAAATTCGAATGGGTTTTGAAACAGAAAAGTAGAATTGGTCGTGTGGTTGGGAGTGTTTTCGGGTTAACGAGAGGTCGCGAGTTCGAGTCCGTGCGGTGGCATTTTTTTTTAGAAAAACTCCTAAGGTAGTTTTCTTATTATTATTATTATTATTGTTAAATTACTTATTAATATTACTAATACTAATACCATAATTATTATTACTATCTTTGATATAATTTATACTATTATCATTATTATGATTTTAATTATTATTATTATTATTATTATTATTATTATTATTATTATTATTATTATTAGTATCATTAAGATCATTAGTATTATTATTAAAACTATAATTATTATTTTCATTATTATGATTAGAATTATTATTATTATTATTATGAAAACAAAACAAATTATTATTTTCATAAATATTAGTATTAGTATCATTTCCTAAATATTAAGATTATTATTATTATCATAAATACTATTATTAATATTATCACTATTATTATTAGAATGATTATTAGTATTATTATTATTATTATCATTATTATTATTACTAATATGATTATCTTTATTATTAAAAAGTATTATCATTATTATTATTTTTACAAAATTATCATTTTTGCTATCATTAAAACTATATTATTATTATTATTATTATTATCATTTTTACTATTAATATCATTACTATTGTAAACATATAACATTTTAATTATTATAAGAACTTTCATTTTAACTATTATTATTATTATTATTATTATTATTATTATTATTATTATTATTATTATTATTATTAAACCTTATTATGATTATTATCATTTTACTACTAGTATTATTATTGTTATTACAAAATAATATAACTCATTAATCATTATCATTATTAATATTAATTTATCAAACAAATACTTAGGATTAAATATGTGGATAATAATGTAATTCTTTTATATACATTTATTTTTCCTTGCTTTTCAAAAAAAAAAACATTTCTTTTATATACATACCACATAGGATATCATATGAAGTTGCACTGTACATGAAAAAAAAAAAGAAGAAGAAGAAGAAGATAACAATCCATCAATTACATTCTCTCAGCAAACTTCAAAGCTCTTCGTTTTCCAGATTCATAAAGGTAAGTTCATGTCCATTTTTCTCACACAGCAAACTTCAAACTATAATATAATTACATTCTTTATTTATATTAGATAAAATTTCATTCCTCGTCCCTGAACTTTACATCAAATTTGACTCCTCGTCCTTTTTCTTTTTTTTTTTTCATCCCTCGTCCCTAATGTATCACAATTCTACATTTCTCGTCTTTTTTCTTGACTCCTCGTCCTTTTTCTTTCTATCAATTCTACATCCCTCGTCCCTTTTAGGGACGAGGGATGTAAAATTGTGATACATTAGGGATGAGAGATGCACAAAAAAAAAAAAGGGCGAGGAGTCAAATTTGATGTACAGTTCAAGAACGAGGAATGAAATTTTGTCTGGTATACTACAAACAGATGATCCTCCATTTAAACAAACTTCAAACTATAATAAGAATTGATGATATCTAATAACAGATGATAGATAATACATTAATACCTTCGATTCTCAACAACAAAAAAAACAAAAACAAAGAACTCTTCGTTTTCCAGATTTAGATCTATTATACCTTCGTTTTATGTAAAATATGAACAGGTTCAGATCCAAGATCTGAGATGGCAAGTGTTGACGGCGGCGGCTGCGGTAGGTGGCAATTGTTGACCGACAGCAGCGTATTTGATTGCGAGGTATTTTATCATGGTTTGATCTCGGATCTGAACTTGGGTTCGATTTTGACTATTATTTTTAGGGCTTTGTGATGAAGATGAAAGGTGTTAGATGAGGTCGATAAGGGATTTTAATTAAAGGTGCTTTGTGATGAACTTGAGTTCGTGTTTTATTTTAGGGTTTTTACGATTTTAGGATTTAACTAATGTATGATTCTAGGTTTGTATTATCCTATATCCTATGTATTTAATATAAAGAACCAAATTTGAATTTGTTTGATAGGTGCAGAAGTTGAGAGCATAAAAGATAGATGACTAACGTGCAAGATTATAACAAGATTTCTGAAGAGTAGAGATATAAGGGACCATTGACGTTAAAAATTAGCATAAATGACTAGACTGTAAGATCTGACAAACATGAAGGACTAATGATGTAATTTTATTTAGTAGATGGCCTGAAGTTTACCTCTTATAACAGGTGTATATAGAATAATTTAAATAGTTGAATGCATAAAATAGAAGATCTGAAAGTTGGATGCATACAATAGGAATTTGACTAAAGTTTAATGTATTTTTAAATAATTTTCTCTTGTTTCTTTTCTCATATGATTCATCAAAATACACATCTATAAGTTCAATGTCCAAACTGAAATCTGAAAGTAACTTTTATATCTTATGATTTTCTATATTATACTTATTAAACACTAAAAATCAACCCTTCACGTATTACACTAGATGAGATGAATTACAAGTGTTTTGTTAGATTAAAAAATGATTTGGTTAGCTGTCAAAAAAAAAATTTGATTTTGTTAGCTGCCCAAAAAAAATGATTTGGTTAGCTTAAGAGTAAAATAGTCAATTTTGTCATTCATGCATTTTATTCAGCAAAAAAAGTAAACATTATTTACTCATTGATTACTACATATAATCATCTATATCCATAATGCTATCTATATTCATACGGAACTTAATAAGAAAAAAAAGTAAACATGTAGTATGAGTTATTCAAATCTTATGGATTTTTTACAGAACATGAAGACCGATGACCAGATGCTCAATTTTAGGGAAAAAGTTGTTAAGTTACATGTCACGTTTGATGACATGGTATCCGCTACCAACAACTTTGCGGATGATAATCTCATTAAACGAGGTAGCACTGCTGATGTTCACAAAGGAAAACTCCAGTCCAATGAACATAGCGATGTTATTATAAGGAGGTTTCGTCCTTCGTCGGAGATACGGTATTTTGAGTTTCTGAAAGCAGGTGGCTACACTTTCTTATCTTAATCATGAAAATATCTTGTCTTTTGGGGTTTCGTTATGGCTGGTGTATTCGTACTCTCTCGACAATATAAATATCAATATGAGCATTTGATTGCATATTGTTAAAACTCGTGAAAGTCTTCATAATCATCCGTAATATCAAAACATGATTATCTACCACATATCTCATTGAAACAGGTGCATTAGGTATCAATCTTTTTAAGAACATTTTTTTAACAATATTCTTCGATTAATTGGTTTTTGGGACACAATTGAGAGTTTTAACCGAATTCTAAAACAATCTTGGGGTAAATACATAGGTATGCTGTTAATAAATTCAAAAGAACCCCCACAACACATATGATCAACAAATTTTTCATCATTACCACAATTCATTAGTAGTAAAATTAGTGCAAAAATGCTTGAAATTGTACCTTAACGTGGTTGTAATCTCTGAAATTAATGTAACATTAATTGATATGAGTGTCTTAATGTTGAGTTCCAAGGACATTCTATATATATATATATAAACAAAATTTAATCCGTAAAAATCTAATAAAATCTTATCCAGAAAACTCAATCCTGATAGGATAAGACGCAAGGACGCAACGGCGAAAGACTATTTATTTTGCGCCTTGCACGGGCGTGGGCACAAGGTATCTTGTGCCTTACGCGGCAAATTGTCAAGTTTTTTTTAGGCTCCGACACAAAAAAGGAAGAAAAGTTGGGTAAAAAAGTGATAATCCCTATTTATAACCCAAATATGGGTCGACTATGACTTGGGCTGAATGATGCTTGGGCCCAAAGTCTTCAAGTCCAGTAGAGAAGTTTTATAAATAACAGCAACAACCCCTCTTGTATAAAAATCTTTTCACTTCATGTCCTATCCAGTTAATGAATCAAATGAAGGACCAAACCTGCAAGAAAACTTAAATAAATAAAGAAACAATTACACTGTTGGACACTCATGTTTGTTCGAAATTGCACGATAGCCACTAACGTTTATTTTTGACGCGGTTGATCACTCAACTATGCACTTCGATACGTGATTGGTCACTCGGTCTGATTGGCGTTAGTGTCAATCCATTAATTGGTACCATGTGCGTGACATGTGAGGGTACTTTCGTATTTCAAATATTATTCTACCTTTACTCATTCCTGTCTTGCATCTTCTTCATCATCACAACACATATCACAACACAAAATAAGAACTATAAATTTAAAAACTTTAATTACAAACATAATAACCAAATCATCAAAAAATATTAATCTTACAAATCATTAACACCAAACTTAGATCTTTAATTTATTTGTTACAGGGGTTTTCTTTGTCAACAATTATTTAGTCAAAACACGATTTTTACTGCTGATTCACATGTGGGTTGAATTGAGTGGTCGGAGATAGTCATTAACAAATTAAGTGGGTTTTATTTAATGATTATTATATTAAATTGAAAAGGCACATTTTAGCTACCCTAAGTTACCCTTCATTAATAACTTTTACCCCTCAAAAATACAACGTTTTTCCCTCAACTAAAGCATATATGACCCAAATCTTCCCTAGCTTATACGACATCCATCAAAATTAAAATCCACTTGGTTACAATTAGTATATAAGGAAATTGTAACTTTAAATTCATTAATGAAGTATGACTGTATGAGAAAAGTTGATGTAAAAAGCCAAGTCTGTTCTTTCATTCTTTCTCTTTGTTCTTGAAAGGACCCGTTCATATACATTATAAATGATTCACGATAGTTGATTACATCGCGAGGTATTTGACCTCTAAATGATACATTTTACAAACATTGCATTCATTTTTAAAAGATAAACTTTCATTTCAACGAAAGTTGTCAGACATTCATACTATCTCATAATATATCCAAACTATGAATGACTTATTATCAATCTTGATGAACTCAACGACTCGAATGCAACGTCTTTTGAAATATGCCATGAATGACTCCAAGTAATATCTTTAAAATGAGCAAATGCACAGCGGAAGATTTCCTTAATACCTGAGAATAAACATGCTTTAAAGTGTCAACCAAAAGGTTGGTGAGTTCATTAGTTTATCGTAATCAATCATTTCCATAATTTTAATAGACCACAAGATTTCCTTTATTCAATAATCATACACTCGCAAGTGTTTAAAAATCATTCATATGGATTGAACACCTGGTAACCGACATTAACATAATGCATATAGAATATCCCCAAACAGAAACTCGTCTGTATAATATAAACTCGAAGTACTAAAGCATACCATTTTCCAGTATAGGGGGAGTTAGTGCCCGTAGATCTACCTTTAGGATTCGCGTCAATTAGGATGTCTGTTCCCTAATTCTTAGGCTACCAAGCTAAAAGGGTGATATTCGATTCGATAATCCACCCATAGAATGTAGTTTCGATTACTTGTGTCTATTTCGTAAAGCATTTATAAAAGCATCGCATGTATTCTCAGTCCCAAAAATATATATTGCAAAAGCATTTAAAAAGGGAGCAAATGAAACTCACAATACTGTATTTCGTAGCAATTATACATATGATGGCACTGAACAAGTGCAGGGTTGGTCTCGGATTCACGAACCTATATCATTCATATATGTATTAAAACATTTAACAAGTTCATATATTAATAATATTAATGTACTTGTTATATTTAATGATTCATATGTCATGTTTAATAAATAACTTCGATATATTTATTTTTATATATCTTGAATAATTAATTAATACATATTAAAAATATAATAATAGAGTTAGGTTATCTGTTTTAAATATGGTTTTATATATCTAAAAGTTATTTTAATAATAATAATGATACTAGTAATAATATTAAAAAGGATAATAATAATAATAATGATAACACTAATTATTATTACTGGTAGTGTTAGTAATAATATTGTTAATACTAATATTAATAATTAATAGCTCATTTAATCATCATTTTTACTTAAGCTTAATTATATTACTTAAATCATAACTTAATTATAATACTTTTACTTCATAACATTCTTCATAATATCTTAAGATTTTAACGGTTTTATGACTGTACGTACATATATATAAATACCCTGTTTATAAATTTTCATGACCATAGCTATGTTATTCCTATCCTAATCAATATTATCTTTATAGTTATATACATACTTACTTACTCAATATCATATGACTTTAGTTCATAACTTTTAATACTTAATATTAATGACAATCTTATTTGTTACTATAGTCATAATAATAATAGTAAATGACCTAAATGATAAAAATTTTACTAATAACAATACATATAAGGATATTAATAATAATAATAATAATGATATTATTAATGATTATACTTATGTTAATAAGAATAATAGTCATAATCCTAATAATAATAATAATAATACATGTATTTAGTAATAATAATAATAATGATAAAAGTCATAATACTTAATAATAATAATAATAATAATAATGCTATTGATAATAATACTAATACTTAATAATAATAATTCTAATAATAATAATAATAATAATAATAATAATAATAATAATAATAATAATAATAATAATAGTTATTATTATTATTATTATAATAATTATAATAATTATAATAATTATAATAATAACCATAACAATAATAATTATAACAATAATAATAATAATAATAATAATAATAATAATAATAATAATAATAATAATAATAATAATAATAATAATAATAATAATAATTATAATTATAATTATAATGATAATAGAAATGAAAATAAAAGTATATACCCTTCCAAAGCTTTGTCTAAAAATAATTGCCCTAGACCGGGCTCGAACCCGTGACCTCCCACTAACCCATCAACACCTCAAACCAATGAACCAATTCATTTTATTTGATTAAAACCCATTTTAGTTATACTTAAACTACCCTTCCGCCTCAACTTCTTTCTCTTCTTCTTCTTATAATCTCAGACTACCAAATCAATAAACAAGGATCATAACAGCAATCCATTAAAATGTGTTTTTACATTTTAAACGAAACAGAAGTAAACCAAATCTTATAGATTACGAAGATTTCCTTTAATCCCTTGAATTCTGGAAATCAATCGTGACTACATCGAAAGTTAAGGCAAACAGATATTTCCTCATTTCACTCTTTTGTGATAGCTTCGTTTATACTCTTCCTGTAATCGAATCGTTTCATCCATATTACTCAATATTGATAAAATTCTATTTTTCAACTCATATCCATCATTCTTGTTGTAAACAATGACGATCTCTATCCAATTTTATGACTGTAATTTTCATGAACTCTTCTCTATTTTGTATACTCTAATATTGTGCCATAAACGCTCAAGGTTTAAATAAGCTCACTATTATTCATAACCCATTTTATGTGTATTGAAGTGCTTGTATAGCGTCATCATCTCTTTCTAAGAAAACCTAATCAATGACACTCTTGTTAAATCCTTTATAAAACCTCCGCATTAAAAATAAAATGCACTTCGTAGAATTTATGGATCGTAAGATTTAAACACTTGAAACAAAACAATATTCTATTCGTTGGAATTCACGCAAGGCCCTGAGTATACCTGGGAACGTGAAGACCAAATAAAACAAAAATATCCTCACCTGTTTACAAACAACGTCGATTGATGGCAACAACTAAATTTAGAGACGAAATTTCTATTAACAGGGAGATACTGTGACAACCCGAAAATTTTCAATCAAATTTAAACTTAATCGACGTTTTAGTATTATTATTAATATTATTTTAAACCATATTATCACTTACAATCATTATTATTATTATCAGTATTATTAATATTATTATTATTAATAATTATTAATATCATTAATATAATACTAATATATTATTATTAATAGTATTAACACTTTTTTTATCAAGAATATTATAAATATCATTAATATTAATACAACCTATTATTAATAATATTATTATTAATAGTATTATTAACATGATTATTATCATTATCATTATAATCTTTATAATTTATTATTATTATTAATGATAATATTATTAATATTATTATGAAATATCATTATTCTTGCTATTTACATTATTATTATTTTTATTAATAATATTAGAAGTATTATTATTATTATTAATATAATTATTATTATTATTAGTATTATATTTATTAATATATTTATAAAATAAAATAAAATAAAAGAACATGACAGATACCTAACTTGACCTAAATTCACTATCTGTTTTATTTTTTTTATTAATCATAAGATCTGCTTTTAATTTATTTATTAAACGTAATCTGCTTTTGATTTTAAAAATATAATCGTGATCTAGCATTTTATTTCTTTACTACATCGTGATGAATTTTTTTTTTTTAATATTCTACTGCTCGCCAATGTGTATCCAGTCGATCATCACCTTGATCAATTATTATCAATCATTCAATTACCATTATAAAACCATCTGATTTCTCTGCTATTCGGATAAAAGAGAAAACAGAAATTGAGAAAAGAAAACATAATAAAAGAAGCCGATGTCCCTGTTCTTAGTCATTTTCCAAAAACCTCGAAATTGAAATCCATTTCAAATTCTATAAATGTAGTCGTGTTTGGAATCCTCTAAACAATCTTCCTGTAAAATCCCAAAACCCAATTCATCATATCGTGTACGAATTTTGAAGTCAAAGTTTCAATTTTTAAAAGTCAAACATTTGTTCATCAAGAAATTCGAAACGATTTTGATGTTTCAGATTCAATTGAGTACCCAAAAAGCTTCTATGAATCGTTTACAACACAATTCATGTTGTAATTATAACCTGAAACAATCTAAATTTCAAAATCAATGTGTAAGTTGCTGTGTTCATCGCGAGCTGCTGCAGCAGCTATATATATTTTTTTCGATTCTGTTAATTCATTAACAACCACAACAAGTCGTTTCTATTCAATTCAAGTTTTAAAACAATTTGGTAATTTAATTATTGGTTGTTGCTGCTATGGATTTTCGGTTCCAATTTGTGAGTTTGGAGAAGAAGAAACTGAAATATTTCGGGTTAAATAAAATTCGAATGGGTTTTGAAACAGAAAAGTAGAATTGGTCGTGTGGTTGGGAGTGTTTTCGAGTTAACGAGAGGTCGCGAGTTCGAGTCCGTGCGGTGGCATTTTTTTTAAGAAAAACTCCTAAGGTAGTTTTCTTATTATTATTATTATTGTTAAATTACTTATTAATATTACTAATACTAATACCATAATTATTATTACTATCTTTAATATAATTTATACTATTATCATTATTATGATTTTAATTATTATTATTATTATTATTATTAGTATCATTAAGATCATTAGTATTATTATTAAAACTATCATTATTATTATCATTTTAAAAATTATTTTCATTATTATGATTAGAATTATTATTATGAAAACAAAACAACTTATTATTATTTTTATAAATATTAGTATTAGT
The DNA here is from genome assembly GCF_046630445.1 of Rutidosis leptorrhynchoides. Taxonomy (NCBI): domain Eukaryota; kingdom Viridiplantae; phylum Streptophyta; class Magnoliopsida; order Asterales; family Asteraceae; genus Rutidosis; species Rutidosis leptorrhynchoides. Next base: position 12,473,521 of record NC_092334.1, read on the forward strand.
ATCATTTCTGTGACACCGCTATTTTTTTTATAATAAATACGTGGCGGAAGCATAATATTAATTAAATACGATATCGACATTTGTACAAACCGATGTCACGTGTCATTAAAACAATTTACATATTAACAGGAAGAGACGTAAATACATTCTGTTTTCAAAAGTACACGGTTCATATTCTAAAAGACCACATCAGAGTTAACCTGTCAAACATAACATCATCATGCCCGTCTTCTCCCAAAAGCACTATCTACAAAAGCTAACAACCTGCAGGGAGGAGATAGAGGGGAATTAGCACGAAGCTAAGTGAGTACGACTAACTACAGGTCATAGCATACATAAGTGTTATACTAATCATGTCACAATAGTCTAACACACAAACATCACCCAAGTGCAGTCTACAGAGACTCTGGCGGCTCGGCCAAACCATTAACCACCAGCTGATCGGACTAGGGCTTACCAGAAGTTCCTCCACCACCGTATGTATATATATAATCCACACGCGACGGACGCGTCATTCACATATATATACACCACGGCTGTCTAGGCTACCACAGAGGAACCCAACCCGCAGGTTGATCTCTCCTACCGAGGCTACCACACAATAGGGACGCACTGGGCTCCAGCAGAAAAGCATCAACTAACATGCAGTCATCACAAGAACTAACTAACCACAACAATAAGTATATCTAACAAGCATGGCAATCATAATATAACATGCTTCTATATACTATATTCTCCAGTTAGTCCCACTCACCAAATACCAGCAAACGAGAAGGTATTCAACTATTGAATCACTGAACCTTCTCTTTCTCCTTTTCTCCTGAGAAAAACATATACACAAGTTAGTTTCTATCTGATAGCACAAAACAGCACAATACTGAAATTTTTGTCAGAAAAAGTATCCGCTAAAAATTTTTGCTTAACACTTCTGCACTTTCAAAATTATCATCAAAATCATCAAAATAAAAGCGGGCAGCATAACGGCTAAAAATCAACACTTAGTAAAAATTTCTACTGCATAGACTATCGGTCGATCGTCACTACACCATCGGCCGATCGACCACACTATCGGCTGATCGTTAAAATTACAACCGTTGGTCGAAGGAATTCCACCAACGGTCGATCGTCTAGTCCATCGGACGATCGTCACACACCATCGGTCGGTGGTCAGAGACCATCGGCCGATGGTAGTTCATCTGCAGCAGCAGCTACCAAAGTGACGGGTTTCTCACCAAACTCACCAATTCTCGATCTAGAGCTCGTTTTTAACCTCAAAACTTACCAAATCGAAGACACTATACATTAAGAAACGTAAACCCACAAGATTTGGACTCAAACAACATCAAATTTAGCCACTTAGACCCAAATTACTCACTTTGTAAAAACTAACACAAAAACTCAATTTTCTCAATGATTAAAGCATGAAAAGCTATGAATCTTACCTTGTTAGAATCAGTAAATCAAAAGGAACACGAAAATGTAAATGATTTGAGCTCTAAAACAAGAATCAAGGATTAGGGTTTGGTAGGTGAGGGAGATGAAGAACGGGTGTGTGTGGAAGAGTCTGGAAAATGAGAAAGGAACCAGCACACTAGTCACTTAATTGGGTTAAATTCCCACACTGTGCAACACACGGGTATTTATCAGTTATCTTATATCTTTCGTACATCATTTGGCAGCCCAAACGAAGTCCAAAATAAATAAACAAACCTGTTCTGTGACCCTTATCACAAACTGGTCCTAACCACATCATTAAATAATAATAAATATTAAATAAAAATAAAAGCATATAGTAACACAATATTAACTTAAGGACAATTTAGTAATCTTACATCTAGGCCCGATTGAGGATGTTACAATTTCCTAAATATTAAGATTATTATTATTATCATAAATACTATTATTAATATTATCACTATTATTATTAGTATGATTATTAGTATTATTATTATTATTACTAATATGATTATCTTTATTATTAAAAAGTATTATCATTATTATCATTTTTACAAAATTATCATTTTTGCTATTATTAAAACTATATTATTATTATTATCATTTTTACTATTAATATCATTAATATTGTAAACATATAACATTTTAATTATTATAAGAACTTTCATTTTTACTATTATTGTTATTATTATTATTATTATTATTATTATTTTTAAACCTTATTATGATTATTATCATTTTACTACTAGTATTATTATTGTTATTACAAAATAATACAACTCATTAATCATTATCATTATTAATATTATTTTATCAAACAAATACTTATATATAGAATATATATATATATATATATATATATACAAAAATATATAACGATTGAAATAATATATATAAACTTATTCGATTACGAGTATATGTGTTAATATATATACTTGATATAGGTTCGTGAATCCGAGGTCAACTCTGTACTTGTTCAGTGCCATCATATGCGTAATTACTACAAACTATCGTATCGTATCGTGAGTTTTCATAGCTCCCTTTTTATATATATTTTTGGGCTGAGAATACATGCGCAACTTTTATAACTGTTTTACGTTTAGACACAAGTACTCAAACTTTTATGCTATATACGTGCTTTGTCATGCTAAATCCCTGCCGTAATATCATTAATTGCTGAGGTATAAGATGCAAGCTTAGTTATTGTGAGTAGCGCTACTGAGAGTGACGTCTCTAGTCTGTTGACCGTTGGTCTTTGACTACATAATAATGATTCAATGACATGAATAACAAGTGTCACTGGGTAATTTGTTTAGTCGTGATATTACAAACAGCAACTCTTTCGATTGATATATTTGGTATTAATCAACTTTAAACTGAAATATTGTGATCTAATGCTATACTGAACTATTGATTTATGATAAACCTATGAACTCACTCAACCTCGTGTTGACTTTTTAAGCATGTTTATTCTCAGGTACTTAAATATTGCTTCCGCTGTATATCTGCTGCATTGATGATGATTTCTTTCCATGCTTGGAGTCTTCATGCATTACTTACCAATTCATTTAAAAACATTTAATGCTCTAAATACAATGTAATCTATTTATCTTCCGCTGAAAAACTCAATAAAACGTCTCATATAGAGTCGTTCTCATTTATACAACTGTGATTTGATATAATCAGTCACAAATACCCCAGGCCCTATTTGGGGGTGTGACAAATTCAAACTCTCGTCTACGTTATTCAGTTTTGGAAATTTTAAACTTCACAAATACAAATAATCATTTGTAAAAGACACTCTTAGCTAGAGCGGAGCTAAAGAAAGAGGCTAAGAACAAAAAGTTTTACCTATTCGATTCGGTGTTATCGTGAAGGTATAGCTTTATCCTAAATTGAATATATTATATTACTAGATTTTATTAATCATACGATATTCATATACGAGATCGAAACAAATCGAAACCAACCAATAATGTTATCGATTTTGAGTCCATTGTCGAGAAGTGTATGTACTAAGTAATATTCATTCATAACTGAAATCCAATATATATATATATATATATATATATATATATATATATATATATATATATATATATATATATATATATATATATATATATATATAATTGTAAAAATATGATCAATGGTTGGTTTCACTAAATTATATACACCTAGAATTTCAAAAGAATAATAATAATAACAATAAAAACACTATGTTTTGATCTTGCTATATGAGCGAAAACAATGAAGATGACATGATATTTTTAAGCTCCTCAACTGTGTTTACTTTTGTAAAATTAAGTTAAGTATTTCATAATTGCAGTTTTAACCCGAAACTATTATTTTCATAAAATTTATTATTAATATTAATATTAATATGAAATATGATACAAAAGATAACCAAAATATATACATATTGTGTCTGTGTTATGAATTCAAAAGATAGTGATGTTGTTAAAGTGATGATGATATCGATCAAGATGATGGGATGATGATAATGATATATTAATGATGATGATATCAATTTATGAATTTATTATTATTATTATTATTATTATTATTATTATTATTATTATTATTATTATTATTATTATTATTATTATTATTATTATTATTATTATTATCAATATAATTATTATTATTATTATTATTATTACAAAATAATACAACACTTTATTCATTATCATTATTAATATTATTTTATTAAATAAATACTTATATAAAACATATATAAAAAGTATATATATATATATATATATATATATAACAATTAAAATAATATATATTATTAATATCAATATATAATTTGTTCGATTAAGATTAATGTGTTAATATATATAACTGATATAGGTTCGTGAATTCGAGGTCAACTATGTACTTGTTCAGTGTCGTCATATGCATAATTACTACGAAATACAGTATTGTGAGTTTCATTTGCTCCTTTTTTAATTGCTTTTGCAATATATATTTTTGGGCTGAGAATACATGGCTATTTTTATAACTGTTTTACGTTTAGACACAAGTACTCAAATGTTATTATGTTGTCTTGCTTTGATTCATGCTAAATCCCTACCGTAATATCGTTAATTGCTACATATAAATGCAAACTTAATTATTATGAGTAGGCCTATTGAGAGTAACGTCTCTAACCATTCGATCGCTGGTCTTTGGTTACATAGTAATGATTCCACGACACTGGCAGTACAATGTGTCATAGGGTAATTTGTTTAGTAGTGATATTACAAACTATAGCAACACTTTTAGATTGATATTTCTATATAAATCAACTTTAAACTAAATCTTGTGATCTATTATTATTATTATTATTATTATCAAAATAATTGTTTATGATAAACCTATGAACTCACCAACCTTTTGGTTGACACTTTTAAGCATGTTTTATCTCATGTACTTATATATTATGCTTCCGCTGTGGAACTTTGATGTACTTAGAAGTCAAGCCATGCACTGGGACCAGAGTTGACATCTGCGTCAATGTCGATTTTGACGGGGTGTTAAAGTTGGTACCAGAGCTAATGGTTGTAGGAAACTAGGCAGTCTAAATGTGGACAACCCTGATTAATAGGGTGCATTAGAGTCTAGTCTACATCTTGATTTATAGCTTTAGAATATTATTACTTGCATCATATAAATACATATCTCTTTCTCCAGGAGGAACTCCCATTGTGATTCAAGGTATTCTTTGACTCGCGCGAGTTATCTTTATAAACCTACCTTGGTTAAGGGAACCAAGGGATGTCACTCATGATTTCTGAAATTCTTGACATTCCTATGTCATCTATCATGGTTTTGTGTATTACGTATGTATTACATGAAATGTTATCCATGATTTTTGAAATTTCTATGTTTGTTACTACTTATATTTAAACGTATATAACCTCCCTGTTATATTACGTACCTATGTGCCCTTATGCCTTTGTGCATTGGTTTGCGAACCGGAAAATGTCATTATTGGCTCATAAAGATTCTCGATAACTCAAAGCCATTATAATGTCATCACTATTCATATTCATTACTTTTAAAAAAATTTGTTATTTTTGATCATTGAACTTTCTTGACGGGTGGTGTCTACGAAACTCTAGAATAGAAGGGTTTGGATTACCGATTTAAAGGAACCTATAGCTCAAGCCCCTAGACCTGAATAGGCCATTACGAATTAAAAGTCTTTAATCGAAAGTTTATCTGATTACATACTTATCATTTTTAATCTAGACACATCATACTGTAATTATTGCATAAATGGAATATAGACAAATCATATCTTATCATATCTATCCCAATAGATTTTGTCTAACACTTTTCCTAAATTTCCTCCATAAATTACGGAATCTCTTTGCTATATATACGTATTCGAGGAGACGGAGATATCATTCAGTATTCAACACCCATCTCATATTGAAAACCCTTTATTCGATCATATAATATGGATTTCTCACTTGATTCCTCGAACTCCTCGAGCTCCAATGGCAGCGTAACCGGAATGAACCAACCAATTAGTCATCATCAATTCTGGATGGATTGGGGATGGGTTCGTAGCCGACTTAATCAATGGAGACAAGAAGAAGGTGATCCCTTCCACCCACCAAATTGTCCTATTGACGAAGAACCTGAAGCACTTACCAGCGACCAATCCGGAACACCATTTTCACCCTCATTTCCAGGATATCCTGCCATGAGTATATAATATCTAGAATTCTAGATCTTATTCATCCACTCGTCCGAACCGCCAATCATCCCAGTGGAATAGAAGAAGTCAACAAGCTTCGCGCTCAAGTAGTGGCTTTGGAGAATATGGTGCAAAATTTACAAGCACCGGCAGCATCACCAGCATCAACACCAACAGTACCATTACCACCACCAACAACAACATCCACATCACACGCCTCAACATCACAATCTGCCCCACGAGCATCAATATCATACGCACCATAGATACCAAAGAATACCAACAACAATAACCGATGAAGTATTGATTCATAACTTCATTGAAGAAATATTCTGCAGAGAATATGTGATTCTAAAAGTTTTAGGGATTATTCATTTCTAGTTCCAGCTGAAATCAAATGAGTTTAATAGTGTATTAACTCATTAAATCTATATTACATTTGCAGAAAATATACATTTTCATAAAGACTGTAATAAAAATTCTCTTGTACAAAATATTACTTGTGAAATATTTTAACGGGTAGGTAATACCCGAGAATTATATAAGTTCACAACTAATATGTTACACCGTACATTCTTCAATTCTGATTCAATAAGTCATTAACTATACTACTTACATTCACAAGATATATGTATCCGTTTACTAAAGAACAATCATTTTCATACAAATTCAATTACATATTCTGATTTTGACATATCAGAATCCAAGTAAAGCTTTAGCAGGTGTTATCTTCCTAAAGATCACTACCTTCCTGAATTATATTCATTCGTATTCTGTGATGAATTATCACATCAAACCACCGAAATTACCATTCATTACTTTTGAAATTTACAAAATTTCTTCGGCGACCGTTAGATCCGTTGACGGTTACATCATGCGTTCAACGCTCAAATTCAAAAATTCTTTAAAACAATTTAGATTGATAACCAATGATTCTGATATGAGAATGTTGATGAAGCAGTAAAAGCTATAGATGGTCTTAATGGCCAAAAGCTTGATAATAAAGAATGGTGTGTTGAAAAAGCTCATATTTGAAACTGGAAAACGGATTGAGCAAACCATGAAGGAGGATGTGGACAAATCATAAGGACTAAACCATACCCAAAGAATCTAGATGATTCGATCTGTGATGAAAATCACAATAGATCTCTTTACGCATTCGAAATATTCACAGAAGAATTTTCTTTATTATCCTTTGATTTTAAATATTTTTAGAAATTCTAAGATATCATCGTATCCTTCGTTATAAATATCCTTGATATTTCTGAAGATATTTTCATAACTATTCTTATCCGAAATCATTCATCTCTTCGTTCTATCTGTGTTACATCATAAAGGAAACTGTTTTAGTTTCTAAATTCTGAAGAAAAAAAATCGAATTTGAAATATGAATGTTTTTGAAGTAGTGTTGGGAATTGAAGTATGAGTTAGTATAATATAATGACGCCTGATCAACGTGGTTACATTACAGTAAGTCATGCTGAGTTTTAATGAAACATGATGATTCACAGACCATACCGTCATCATGTGCCAGGTTACACGACTCTTACATTCTACCTAATCTCTAAACATATCAAGAACATATTTTCCTGATAGTTCTATCGTTTCTCGTGACTTCTGGTAATTTGAAAAATCAGATAGTGCCATTACAATTTATTTCTTAGATCATTAGCTATGTTCATTCCGAAATTCATACATACGAATTCTGGACCATTACTTGCTGTACCTAAAGTCGAGAAGAGAAAACAAAAGCATGAAGCTTCGAAATATAAATAGGAGTATAAATCACAACAAATAGGAGAGATCATTAACCCTGGATGTCGAAAATTATGGAAAGACAGATACAAGAAAGGATTATGAAAATCACCACCCCAAGAGCAAAATAGAAGTAAACATATTCTTCCGGTGGGAGTTGGAAAAGAAGGATTATTGTTGCGATAGCTAGGAACATATCAAGGATCAGAACTGGATGGAGCATATTGACGGATGTTTTAGAAGTAAGAATTGAGGAAGAAAGTATAGGAGTGGTGAAAATAATGGAACGAAAGAGGTAAATTTATAGTGAAATATCAGACAGAGCAATCGAGGCAGATTACCGCATTTAACTGAAGGGGATCCTAATTTCCTTACTTACCAGAGAATCAAATCTTATATAGATCTCGAAGATTTTTTTTTAATCCCTTGAATCCCGGAAATCAACCGTGACTACTTCAAAAGCTAAGGCGAATCTTTATTTTCCTCATTTCAATCTGTTGTGATAGCTTCTCTTATACTCTTCCAGTAATCGAATTATTTTATTCATAGTATTCAATAATGATAAAAATCTATTTTTCAACTCCTATTCGTCATGAAAACATTCTTATCGTTTGCCATGACGACCTCGGTCAAATTTCGGGACGAAATTTCTTTAACGGATAGGTACTGTCATGACCCGGAAAATTTTGACTAATTTTCAATCAAACTCTCGATACGATTTAATATTTTTGACACGATAAGTAAAATCTATAATGTTGAGTCTCTAAATTTTTGAACTGTTTTCATACATTCATTTAACCTTCGATCAACCGTGACTACTTCAAAAGCTAAGGCGAATCTTTATTTTCCTCATTTCAATCTGTTGTGATAGCTTCTCTTATACTCTTCCAGTAATCGAATTATTTCGATCATATATATATATATATATATATATATATATATATATATATATATATATATGTATATATATATATATATATGTATATATATATATATATGTATATATATATATATGTATATATATATATATATATGTATATATATATATATATGTATATATATATATATATGTAAACTGTTTTCATACATTCATTTAACCTTCGATCATTTCCGACGATTCACGAACAACTAATTGTAAATAGATACATATATATATATATATATATATATATATATATATATATATATATATATATATATATATATATATATATATATATATATATATATATATATATATGTATGTATATATATATATGTATATGTATATATATATGTGTGTATATATATATATATGTATATATATATATGTATATATATATACATATATATATATATATATGTATATATATATATATATATAATTTCGAATTTATTTTGTAATTGACACTAACGCTCAATTGTTATTCGATCGATATTAAAAAAAATTAAAAAAGAACTTATGTGATTTTAAAAATAAACGGTGATCCGAAAATGAGTTATATAAATTATAGGCTTATTAAAAATGTATTTAGGAGCTATTTGTTAAATTTTAGAACTTTTTATATTTTACCTAGGATCGAGCGCAGATAGTTGATTTAATTTATATTTAATAATTTTAAACAATTAATGACCATTTTTATAAAAATAATGACTAAAATAAATAAAGATATTTAATTTAAAATATGGGATTTTTTCGAAGACCTTTAACCTTAACTGTTTAACAACGGAGCATGGGATATCAGCTCGGATAAAACCGTCGGTACATATAAACAAAATAAGTGGCGACTGTTTCTTTAATTCATGAGAAAAATGGATGTTTATTCTAATAATATCACTGTCATTTTCTTTGCCAACTCATAGTGAACTAGCATATGTATATGTATATTAAGATATATTAATATTTTGCTTTTGCTTTCTCGAATACCAATCACACACAGTATATGAACATGTTATTGTCTTCTTTCTTTTCTTTAAATATTACTTCTCCATTCATTAATTAAAACACCACACATGTTCCTTATCTTTGCCTCTTTATTACTTATTTAACTTAGAACCACACCATTGAAACCATTGAAACCATTGACAGGCTACTACTAGTCATGTGTTTCTAATTCATGCACTCATCAAAAACCATTTCCCATCTTCATAAAAAAAATCCAAAATATGACAACTAGCATTGAGTTTCACACGTTTTTGTTAAACTCTTGGTTTATGTAATGATTATTATATTTATTACATCTAATTCTCTTATATAATACTCTGTTGTTTATCCCCTCTTTGTGCAACTCAACCCACCAATTTCATTGACTTGTTTAGTCAATCACAACTAATCACTAACACTCATCAATCACCACTACCAAACCACATGAACACCATTAACAAACCATAACATGCTTCCATTAAAAGATGCTATACTTCTACTATTCGGGTTCTACATATACTTCGGATGTACCCCTCAACCCTCGTTACCATCGAGCAACCACCACCTTGTCTTCTCCTACCCGACACCACCATCACCGGAGTCATCATTAATGGTCACCGTCCACCACCCTTTTCTTCCTACTACCTTGTCTCCGACCACCATCTCCCTCGAGCCACCAGTCGTCCGCCACCATCGAACCATTTTTTTTATTTTGTGTTGTTTGAGTTTTTGTTTAGGTTATAAGCTGAGATAAATTCAAACTCTCGTCTACGTTATTCAGTTTTGGAAATTTTAAACTTCACAAATACAAATAATCAATTGTAAAAGACACTCTTAGCTAGAGCGGAGCTAAGGAAAGAGGCTAAGTACAAAAAGTTTTACCTATTCGATTCGGTGTTATCGTGAAGGTATAGCTTTATCCTAACTTGAATATATTATATTACTAGATTTTATTAATCATACGATATTCATATACGGGATCGAAAAAAATTGAAACCAACCAATAAAGTTATCGGTTTTGAGTCCATTGTCGAGAAGTGTATATACTAAGTAATATTCGTTCATAACTGAAATCCACAATATATATATATATATATATATATATATATATATATATATATATATATATATATATATATTTAACAATTGAAATAATATATATAATTAATATCAATATATAATTTGTTCGATTAAGATTATATGTGTTAATATATATAATTGATATAGGTTCGTGAATCCAAGGTCAACTCTGCACTTTTTCAGTGCCGTCATATGCATAATTACTACGAAATACAGTATTGTGAGTTTCATTTGCTCCCTTTTTAATTGCTTTTGCAATATATATTTTTGGCCTGATAATACATGCACTATTTTTATAACTGTTTTACGTTTAGACACAAGTACTCAAATGTTATTATGTTGTATTGCTTTGATTCATGCTAAATCCCTACCGTAATATCGTTAATTGCTACATATAAATGCAAATTTAATTATTGTGAGTAGGCCTATTGAGAGTAACGTCTCTAACCATTCGACTGTTGGTCTTTGGCTACATAGTAATGATTCCACGACACTGACAGTACAAGGTATCATAGGGTAAATTGTTTAGTAGCGATATTATAAACTACAGCAACACTTTTAGATTGATATTTCTATATCAATCAACTTTAAACTAAATCTTGTAATCTATTATTATTATTATTATCAAAATCATTGTTTATGATAAACCTATGAACTCACCAACTTTTTGGTTGACACTTTTAAGCATTTTTGTCTCAGGTACTTATATATTATGCTTCCGCTGTAGAACTTTGATGTACTTAGAAGTCAAGCCATGCACTGGGACCAGAGTTGACATCTGCATCAATGTCGATTTTTACGGGGTGTTAAACGAGACGACAACAAAGTGCATGAAATGTCCCGTTCATATCGATTATAAACGTTTCATATTAATTGATTTCGTTGCGAGGTTTTGATCTCTATATGAGATGTTTTTCAAAGACTGCATTCGTTTTTAAAGAAAACCATAACCTTTATTTTATCGATAAAGATTTAAAATCATAATGTAGATTATCAAGTAATGATAATCTAAAAGATAACGTTTTACACATGACCATTACATAATGGTTTACATTACTATTACACATCGATATAAATCTTCGAATGCAGTTTTTAAACAATATATTACAAGCATGCAGACTCCAATTCTTGTCCTTATTTTAGCATGCAACAGCGGAAGCTCTTAATAATCACCTGAGAATAAACATGCTTACAACGTCAACAAAAATGTTGGTGTGTTATAGGTTTAACCTATATATTTATCAAATCGTAATAATAGACCACAAGATTTCATATTTTCATTTTTCATAAACATCATGCATGCATATAGCCATCTGCATAAAAATCATTCATATGAATTGAACACCTGGTAACCGACATTAACCTTAATGCATAGAATATCCCCATAGACATCTCGTCTGTATAATAATAATCTCGAAGTACTAAAGCCATCCATAGACATGAATGGGGGTTGTTAGGCCCAATAGATCTATCTTTAGGATTCGCTTCAATTAGGGGTCATTTCCCTAATTCTTAGGTTACCAGACTTGAAGGGCGATATTCGATTTCGATAATCCAACCATAGAATGTAGTTTCGCGTACTTGTGTCTATTTTATATAACATTTATAAAACTGCATGTATTCTCATCCCAAAAATATTAGATTTTAAAAGTGGGACTATAACTCACTTTCACGTATTTTCACTTCGTCGAAAAATAATACTTGGCCACGGGTCGATTCACGAACCTATAACAAATATATACATATATCAAAGTATGATAGAAATATATTCATACCATATTTTATTACATTTTAACGATTTAAGTTTGTTAAGTTAACAGTCCAACGTTAGTAGTCCACAATTAGTTGTCCACAATTAGTAGTACAGAAATAAATCAATATATATTATCTCGAATCAATCCACGACCCAGTGTATACAAGTCTCAGACTCGATCACAACTCAAAATATATATATTATTTTGGAATCAACCTCAACCCTGTATAGCTAACTCGGTCATTACCGCATATAGAGTGTCTATGGTTGTTCCAAATAATATATATAGATGACGTCGATATGATATGTCAAAATATTGTATACATGTCTATGGTCTATCAAGATTACATAATATATGTTAGAATACATGTATAATACAATATAAGTTAGTTAAGTTATGGTTAGTATAGATTTGTTACAAAGTTTCACGTAGCTAAAACAAGCAAAATTATCCGATTTTGTTTTACCCATAATTTCTTCGTTTTAAATCCGTTTTGAGTGAATCCAATTGCTATGGTTTCATATCGAACCAAAGATTAATAATCTAAACAGAAAAAGTATAGATTTATAGTCAGAAATATAAGTTACAAGTTATTTTTGTAAGAGGTAGTCATTTCAGTCGAAAGAACGGCGTCTTGATGACCATTTTGAAAAACATACTTCCACTTTGAGTTTAACCATGATTTTTGGATATAGTTTCATGTTCATAAGAAAAATCATTTTCCCAGAAGAACAACTTTTAAATCAAAGTTTATCATAGTTTTTAATTATCTAACCCAAAACAGCCCCTGGTTTTACTACGACGGCGTATGTTCGGTTTTACGATGTTCTTCGTGTTTCCAGGTTTTAAATCATTAAGCTAGCATATCATATAGATATAGAACATGTGTTTAGTTGATTTTAAAAGTTAAGTTAGAAGGATTAACTTTATTTGCGAACAAGTTTAGAATTAACTAAACTATGTTCTAGTGATTACAAGTTTAAATCTTCGAATAAGATAGTTATATATATATGAATCGAATGATGTTATGAACATAATTACTACCTCAAGTTTAGTAGGTAAACCTACTGGAAGTGACAAGAAATGATCTAGCTTCAAAGGATTCTTGGATGGTTTGAAAGTTCTTGAAGTAGAATCATGACACGAAAACAAGTTCAAGTAAGATTTCTACTCGAATTAAGATTGTTATAGTTATAGAAATTGAATCAAAGTTTGAATATGAGTATTACCTTGAATTAGAGAGATAACCTACTATAAATAACAAAAGTTTCTTGATCCTAGATGATTGCTTGGAATGGATTAAAAAGCTTGGAAGTAGACTTGCAAACTTGAAAGTGTTTTTGATATGTTCTTGAGTAGTTGTTTTGTAAGTTGATCTAGGTTAACTAGATTGAGCTAGATTGAGCTATATTATGAAGAAAATGATGAAGAACACTTAGAACAATAAGAGAAAACTTGAGAGAGATCAATTTGATGCATGAAAGTTGATTGAAAATGTGTTGGTGTGTGTGAAGTTCACGTGAATATGGAGCTTCCATATAGGCTCCATTAGTTTGTAATTTTGTGTAATCATTCATGCTAGTTGCCAAATGATGGTTCCCACATGTCTTGATGACTCATTAAGGCTTCTAAGAGCTGATTATTGGAGTGTATATACAAATAGTAAATACATCTAGAAGCTGTGTATTGTACGAGTACGAATACGGTTGCATACGAGTAGAATTGTTGATGAAAATGAATGAGAATGTAATTGTAAGCATTTTTGCTAAGTAGAAGTACTTTGATATATGTCATGAAGTCTTTCAAAAGTGTATTAATACATCTTAATACATTACATGTATATACATTTTAACTGAGTCGTTAAGTCATCGTAAGTCGTTACATGTAAGTGTTGTTTTGAAATCTTTAAGTTAACGATCTCATTTAATGTAGTTAACCCTTTGTTTATTATATCTAATAAGATGTTAAATTATCATATTATCATGATAACATGGTGTATGAATATATCTTAATACGATATATATATATATATATATATATATATATATATATATATATATATATATATTAAAACGTTGTTACAACTATAATCGTTACATATATAATTCGTTTCGAAATTCTTAAGTTAGTAGTGTTGTTTTACATATGTAGTTCATTGTTAACACACTTAATGATATATTTAATTATTATTTTATCATGTTAAACATAGTGTATCAATATATTAGTACGATACATATGTATTTAGTAAGAAGTTGTTATAACGATAATCGTTATATATATCATTTCGAGTTTCTTAATTCAATAGTCTCATTTTTTATGTATATAACTCCTTGTTAATATACTTAGTGATATACTTACTTATCATAATCTCGTGTTAACTATATATATATATATATATATATATATATATATATATATATATATATATATATATATATATATATATATATATATATATATATATATATATATATATATATATATATATATATATATATATATCATCATCATGTAGTCTTTACAAGTTTTTAACGTTCGTGAATCGCTGGTCAATTTGAGTGGTCAATTGTCTACATAAACTCATTTCAATCAATCAAGTCTTAACAAGTTTGATTGCTTAACATGTTGAAAACATTTAATCATGTAAATATCAATTTCATTTAATATATATAAACATGGAAAAGTTCGGGTCACTACAATGTAGCTGTAAAAACATATGATATGCATGCAACTATTAAAAAAGCTCTGTTAGAAATAAAAGTTAGATTCTCAATACAACATCGAGAAGACTCTATAACATCTCTTGAATTCCCTAAAAAACTAATGTCAATTGATCAGCGGTCTCTCTAGTCCAACATCTTAAGCTAATAGAAAGATGCCATTTTTTACATCCATAGCCACGACTAAGGCTGTTAACGAACCGAGTTTTTAATGAGCTATTCGAGTTCGAGCTCATTTATTTCGAGTTCGAGCTTTAACGAGTTCGAACTCGAGTCGAGTTCGAACAAAAAGTATTGTTCGATTAGTTTCACGAGCCGAGTATGAAAAATTAAATATTCGACTCGACTCGCTTGAAAACTCGTTTAATAATCGAAATTAAATATTCGACTCGACTCGCTCGAAAACTCGTTTAATAATCGAAGGAGTTTTTAACACGAACGGTTAAGAGTTTAGGGTTTAGGGTTTAGGATTTGGTGTTTTGGGTTTATGGAATAAACTCAAAACACCAAACCCTAAACCATAAACTCTAAATCTATCGTTTTTCTGAACAAAATAATAACATTCACGAACAATATTATCTTGAATGTTATTTTTGTCGATCGTTTTTCCGCCAAAATAATAACATTCATCACGAAGTGTCTTTTTTAAATGTTCATATTTTCATCCATTCTATAATGTTCGTGAACAATGTTTTTTCAAAAACCGAAGAAAAAAAAAATTTGCTTCCCCGCTTCCTCTGATTGGTTACTTCCCCATTGATCCTACCTATATATATATATATATATATATATATATATATATATATATATATATATATATATATATACTAACCCGATATTATCAGTATCCTCAGCCTCAGGTTCCTTCCAATTCGAAACTCACTCACAGAAGATTACTCAACTCCAGTGTGTGTGTGTGTGTGTGTATATCGGGTTAGTATATATACTGGAGTTGAGTAATCTTCTGTGAGTGAGTTTCGAATTGGAAGGAACCTGAGGCTGAGGATACTGATAATATCGGGTTAGTATATATATGTATATATATATATATATATATATATATATATATATATATACCGGGTTCCGTCTTCCCGAATATTAAGATGCTTCTCCGATCCTTTGGGTATTTCATCCTTTAAATTTCCCTCTTTTAAAACTCCTTGTCAAAATTTTGTAAACTAATTATCTGATACCTAACAGATGTTGAGTGATACCATGATACTCAAAGACACCTGTCATTACCTTCAAAACATCACTCAATTACCTAATTCCAAATCATGCGTCGTATAATTTTGTTCGTGAATCTTCAATTGTCTAGACGCATAAGCAATCACCTTCGTTCGTTGCATTAATACACAACCATTCTTTTCCATCAAACTTATGACCGTTAAGTCCGTCTATGGCTTTGGCGCCTCGTCAGTATTTATATTTTGTTCAGTCACTTTTGATACTCTTCTTTCAAAACACACACACACTGGAGTTGAGTAATCTTCTGTGAGTGAGTTTCGAATTGGAAGGAACCTGAGGCTGAGGATACTGATAATACCGGGTTAGTTTGATGTAGTGTTGATGATGATAATCAGTAGCTTGCATGTGATTTTGGTAGTTACAAACCTTGTTTAAAATTGGATTCTGAAATTCTCAAGGTAGGTGATTTTGTGTATATGCCTGAATAAGACAAATCAGATCGTGTTTCACGTGTTCACTATATTATTATTATTTGCTGCAGTGCCACCACTAGTAATGGATGTAGCAAAAACCAACGAATCTACGATTAGCATGGAATCCAAAGTCTTTTCTGATGGAAAGCAAGGAGAAAAGGGCCCGCAAGGCCAGCCGATGGAACATGTCACATTAGCATCAGGGCGTCATGTCGATTTCAGTTTTTCATATGAGCCCTGTTCAATCAATAAAAAATAGGCCTTTTATATATACTAAAATTAAGTTAAGCTTTTCGTTAGTACTACATATTTTTGGATTATGGGCCCGTTGGGATTATGGGCTCTGTGCAAACGCACGTGTTGCATGCCTTCAAATCCGCCCTTGATTAGCATCGGACCCGAAGTCGGTCCCGATGGGAAAGGTTGAGATTAGCATGAAGCAGCTGCGAAGTGAGTTAATCCGATTGTTTGGAATTAGCCCTGAGCTGAGTGAGGCTGAAGTTAATAGGGAAATTTGCTTCGTAAGTGTTCATTTTTATATTAATTAAGTTTAATACTTGAGCATCATAGTCTATTCTTATTTTTTGAAATATTTATATGTTACTGGAGCATTACTAGAATGTGATTATGTTATAGTTTGATAATGAAAAATTTTACTTGATGATAAATATGACAGGATTTGTACAACGTGCTTGTTGTCGTCGTCTTGCTCTTCATGTTTATGGTAGGCATAATTATCAAAATCTGCGAGCCTCAATAGTCATTTTGACAACATCAAATTACATCATCTCCTTAGTGGTCTGCTGGGTTTTGGTGACTAATACTACAATGCTATTAGTGATTGTTCTTTCAAGACTTAATTACATGGATAGTCACTTTGGCTTGTCAAATTTTGCAACTTTAGTCGCTATGATTTTTTTCTTGCAATTTTAGTCATTGTGGTTTTAAAATCCATATCTCAAGCCACATAATGATATAGTTTATTAATCCATTTTCGTTAGTCTCTAGCGACTTGCTAGGGTGGTTTCAAAACAATTGTATTACATTCACAGCAGATGCAATTCTGGAAGCATCAAACTATCAAAGTGCCGATTCTCCATGGTTCTTAGTAACCTTATTCCATCAGGATTAGCAAGAACTTTTATGCCATTTTCATTAGTTGAAACGGCCATTAGAATATCTTCTTTATTGAATTTTATACAAGGGGAAGCCTGCACATACATCAACAATCAATGCTTAATATCTAACGAGTCAAAAAGGCAACAAAAATAGCCTAAAATGTGTTTTAAATACTTGAAGTATCCTGAGTCTTTTTTCTGAGAACGACATTATTGTAGGAGTAGCTAATTATCAAGAGTAGCTAATTATCAAGAATGTATGAAGGGTTAAAGCTACAAACAGGCTATATACTTTCTCAAATGTCCTCATGTAGGCTATATACCCATTTTCGTTAACTGTCCGCTATATACTTTCAAAAAGTGTACTAATATAAGCTACAAAGGTTAAAGCTACAAACAGGCTATATACTTTCACAAATGTCCTCATGTAGACTATATACTCATTTTCGTCTCACTGTCGGCTATATACTTTCAGAAAGTGTACTAATATAAGCCTATTTGTAGCTTAAACCCATGTATAAAATGCTTACATTAGAGTCGGGTTGTTTTGAGGTGTGACGCAAAGTGACATACATTATTGAGGTTAATATAACACGAGAGTAATAAAGTTACCGGTAAACCACCGTCCGCATCGGTTGTGGTCAATAAGTTAACATTATCCATATCCCAAAATGTAATCATAAACTCATCACCAGCAGCAAGAAAACGATTCTTGGTGGTATCGAACTGCACAACCTCAACAGATCGTTTACCAAGCCCATTATACGTACGTTTCACAGCTCCTTCACTTTCATTCCATTCAACAATGTACGAGTTTCCTTCTTTATTTGTTCCACATGAGAATAACCTATTAGTTGTGCAAAGATCATCATATAAATATGTTACATAACATCATAGATAGCCAGAATACCTCCAAGATCAAACCAAATGGAGATTGTAACAAATAAGTTTTTAAACCTTGTTCCATCAGCACTATATGCCATTGTGGTGGATGAATGACCAGGGGCATCATAGTCCACTCTTGAACCCATATTGTCATACGACCACGCCTTGATTTTCCCATCAGTTGCTGTTGAGAAAATAAACTGGTACAACGAATATAAGAAAACAATTAGCAGCTTATATCTAGCGCAAAATTATTTTAGTACTGTTTACACAACACAATAGCATAGCATATACTATATAGTAATTCTAGAATTTGATTTTACCTGAATATTTTCTTTGAAATGTGGACAAACAGAATATACTGGTGCATCATGACCCTCAAATGTATATTGTTTTGTTCCTGTTACTGCATCCCACACCTGTAATAAGAAACTTTATATTATACATATACATAGAGGATTATAAAAGCATGTGATTTTAAAGGAAAGAGAACAGTTAAAAGACGTACCTTTATTAATCTATCATCACCGCCATGATAAGAATATATCTGTACAATGTGCTTTGAGTATGCAACACCTGTAAGGAAGTTACAACATAAGAATGCAAGTTTCAAACAATTTCCGGATGGTTACATTAACGAACTGCATACTAATATTAATGAACCGATTACTGAAATTACTAAAAAGAACAATTGATAATACTCCGTAATACCAAAGAGTGTTCCATCAGGGCTCCATGTTACACGATTGATTGATGCACTATTGTCATTAGTCAAAGATGCCTATTTCAAGCACATGTCAAAGTCAACATCCAATGCATGTCTATATACATCTTATATGACTATGAAGAAAACATTTCTAAAGAAAGATAAGAATAGATAATGTCATACAAACCTGGAGAGGCATTGAACAAGCGCTAAGATCCCAAACCTTGAAATTCTTGTGAGCAAGCTTCTCCCTGCTACCGAGCTCCCATATCATGATTTCTCCATTATTCGATCCAACTAATATTAATAAAAACAAACCAAAGATTAAATAACATAATAAACTTTACCAACTAGAAGCATTAGAAAATTTTGGAAAGCTAACTATAAACGATGGAATTTAAGATCTAGAGTACATAGAAAGTGGGAACTAACCAAGAAGTAAGATTTGTTGAACTGGATGGAAATCCATACTTTTGACAACGGAACCCTGATTTAGGGTCATCACTACAGTCTTAGGTAAATCATCAGATGAGTAAGAGCTTTGACCTTGACTTTGACCCATAGAACCAACAGGCAACATGTTTACAAAATACTGGTTATCCTGAGAATAGGTAACATCAGAATTTAAGACAATTAACGTTCTTCTGTTTTAGAAACAAAGAACAAGGTCGAGCTTAGATTAATTTAATCAACTGAGATGTTAATATTTAATGATAAAACAAAAAAAACTGGCATAGTGTCATACTTCATCAGATATACCAGATGCCCTCGTTCTCTTCATCACATGTTCAGAGTCAGCAGTTTGATAGTCTACAGCTGGATTATTAGTTGGAGGAGTCCTTGGCCGCTTTAATAAAGCTTCAATTTATAAAAAAAAAAAAAAAAAAAAAAAAAAAAAAAAAACGTTAAACTAGATAACACTATTAGGGATACAACATATCGTCACATATAAAATTAAAAAAACAACATACATGAAGATGGCAGAGTTGCAAGTGCTGCCTGAACAGGGGATTTGCTTCAATCAATTTCTTTAACTCACCGAGCATTATACCCCTAGCAGACTTGGTGTCTCCATATTTTGATAGTTGTTCATGGTCCCTGTAAGCAAGTATTTGAATAAAAATTTAACTTCTTAACATAACGAAATTTCAGATGGTACAAAATTAATATCACAAAAAGCAAAAAATCCTCACAAACCTAATGTTCTCCAGAGTCAAAAGCTGAGTTATTTCCCTATAAAGATCCTCATTAAAAAACGAAAATACTTTCAATTCCTTCACCAAAATTTCAACAGCTTTAGCATGATCCTTCCTACAAATTAATCAGAATATAAGAGTTTAAAGTTTAAGGATATAAGTGCATATGTACACATTCGAAGCATTAATATAGATAGATGCAATATATATAAGTTATAAGGATATAAGTTATGAGTGGCTGATTTTATCCCTTGAAGTTGGATTTTAAGACGTTCAAACTCGTTCATGAAGGACGACATGATTGTTAGATCAAATTATATTTAGTGAGAAATTGAAATCAGTTGTTGCAGTTGATTGTAGGTGTACAAGTTTGAGGTAAAGTCACTACTCCCTGACTCACGTGCCCTAGGAGAAAAAACAACAAATAAGCATGAGCAACACACTACGCTCATTAACATCAAACTAGCAACATTTATCGAATGATGTCTCTTACGCTACGCAGTGATTTACAAAAATCAATTTTTTTTTAAATTCTAGTACAGAAAAGTTGTTATATTAACCCATAGGCCGCATACAAAAGATAATTTGGTTCTATTAAATTCCATAAATAGCAAGATAAGTTTAATAAGAAACCATCATATCAACTCAAGTTGGAGATGTGTGTGTGTGTGTGTGTGTGTCACATTACAACCATGTCCACTGGTCCGTAGATTTATCAATATATGTATATATGTATAATATAATATATGTATAATATGTATATAGGTGATTTTGTCAAGCTTACAATCTCTCTACTTATTATGAGAAAACTATAATTGTGAAATAAAGTTTCAATTTTAGTCTTTAAATTAAATCTTAACCATTAGATTATGATTACACAAACAATTAAGACCCTTGATCCACTAAATGAAATTGCATTACTAATAAATATTCAGTTTCAGACATTTCTATCCTTTCATTGAATTAAATAATACTCCGTAAATAAATGGTATGACATTTTGAATTTGAAATTGAATAATCCTTGATTTAAATTTCGAGCTGTTACACATATTCCGTTCTTTTCATTCCTTAAATTTCTCAATTGGTTCAATTAGTCCAGCTATATCAAAGGGATTTGATTATCTGTTGAATAATCGGCATTCAACCGAATTTGACCAAATTAATTCAAACATTCAGGATCAATTCAAATTATTCAAATTAATCATCTATGTCAGAAACTTAATTTCGATTCCCCTTTCTCTAATAATAGGCGATTCCAATTTATCATATGTATTTGTTCTTCATCTCATAAATGATGTATTTTGGGTTTAGAGGTTTAAGATGCATATCAATTAAATATACCATTATCAAATAATGATTCTGTTGTTGATGTCGACATGCCCACGGAAAACAATGATGTCAAGGTACTACAAACCCTAATTTATTCTTTCAATTATGTTGATTCTTTCTTTATATTTGCGTTAATATTTTTGTAACATTTGGTTAATAATGATTCCATTATCGAAAGGGTTTTGATTTTTCTTTAAAAATCAAAGCGTTACGGTTTGATATCGCATTGAATTCTCGGTTTCCAGGTACGTTTAAAATCTGTTATATGATTTTCAATACCAAGCACAACATCATACACTTTCCTATTGTTTAAAATTTCGATTAATAAGTTGATTTTGTCGTAGGGTTGATATCATACAGTGGACATTACATCAAACACGGATTGTTGGGATCGAACCCGCACAAATATCACTTTCGAGATCGATCCCCATCACACTAAGAACCACACAACCATGTATAAGTCAATAATAATACACGAACGACATTTTGCGTGGAAAACCTCTCAAGGGAGAGTAAAAACCACGGGACTCGTAAGCCACTTAAATTCCACTATATACGAACAATATTACAAGAATGAACGCTCCTTACAACACTCTTGAATATTATCACGTATCTCTCAACACCTCTCACAAACGGTAGATTACAATAACGGAATTCGCTCCCATCGTTATTGAATCACCGAGACCACCACTCGGGACGGAGTTAAACGACTCTCATAAATTCGCTATTTTTATCTTTAACTCCTCCACTTTTCTCTACATACTACTACATATATTTATACTAAAACTCCACAAAGTTTCCCTCCAAAATCCACCCTACAAAACTCCCTCCACAAAACTCCCTCCAAAACAATTCCCACCAAAACATCCCACCAAAATATTCCCTCTCAAAAATTACTCCCACCAAATACACTTTTACAATATTTAAACATTTTGAATCAATAAATATAACACATCCTCCCTTGATTCAAATTCTTTAAATCCCGATCTCGAACGTGGATTATTGATCTTCATCTTGTTGCCGCCGACTTTATCTCAACCGGGACACGCCGCCAAACAATCTCATTGTTAGGAAGACTTTCGACACAAGGAACTCTCCATGATCAACTCTCCACCGAGCCTCTTTATCTTGAACCTCTCTTGAAGAACTTCTTCATTTCGTACAATTTCAGTAGCAACTTCAGACACATGTATCTCCCAAAGTACTCTTCTGATCACGACAAAAATCGGTCACAGCATAAATCAAAGTGTTCTGAACCCGATGTCAAAAAATCACGATGATCCAACGGCTAACGAATCTGTAGCACCCGTTTCTTTCCAACTGCGCTGAAATGACGAATTTTTTTTTTTGCAGAACACTTCAGATAATAATATCTCTCGAACGACAGCTCTAATTAAAGATCCCAACGGTCAGATCGCGTATCTACCTTTTATGAACCTACAGTCCAAATTTCACACCGATCCAACGGTTAACGAACCCGTACCATCAATTCTATTGTCGCTGCGCAGAATATGACGAACCGAACATTTTTTTTCTTCACAAATTGACTTCCTCCCGGTTATGCGATTCTTCTCCATGAACCCCGCTCTGATACCAGTTTGTTGGGATCGAACCCGCACAAATATCACTTTCGAGATCGATCCCCATCACACTAAGAACCACACAACCATGTATAAGTCAATAATAATACACGAACGACATTTTGCGTGGAAAACCTCTCAAGGGAGAGTAAAAACCACGGGACTCGTAAGCCACTTAAATTCCACTATATACGAACAATATTACAAGAATGAACGCTCCATACAACACTCTTGAATATTATCACGTATCTCTCAACACCTCTCACAAACGGTAGATTACAATAACGGAATTCGCTCTCATCGTTATTGAATCACCGAGACCACCACTCGGGACGGAGTTAAACGACTCTCATAAATTCGCTATTTTTATCTTTAACTCCTCCACTTTTCTCTACATACTACTACATATATTTATACTAAAACTCCACAAAGTTTTCCTCCAAAATTCACCCCACAAAACTCCCTCCACAAAACTCCCTCCAAAACAATTCTCACCAAAACTTCTCACCAAAATATTCCCTCTCAAAAATTACTCCCACCAAATACACTTTTACAATATTTAAACATTTTGAATCAATAAATATAACATAGATTTCACAAACTTATAGCATTATATATTAGGATTATTAGCATTACATATTAGGATTATTAGGATTTTAAAAAAGACTATCTATAACTTTGGGAGCACAATAACGATGTTCAAAATTTTTGATTGTCTCATGAATTGATAACTCTTGTACATGGGCCATTACTTGCAGAACAACATGAGAAATTTTCACGTTTTTATATTTTGTAGTTCTTCCATAAAAACTTCTGAAGGAATCAAGTGCTACCGATGCAATGTATTAATAAACCGAATATGTTGTTTACTCATTATGTTTTTGCATCTCAAACCATAGAGCATCTCCCAACTTTAATCAAAGGTTAATTTGTCTTTTGAATCTGTAGTTTTAGATCTTAATCGTTGGTTTTTATAGTATAGCACTACTAATATAAAACTTTATGTGCAGGAGACATTAGGAAGCACAACACAATCAATTGGTCATAACCAACGCTAGTTATGTTCCTTGTATAAGGTAGCGCTGTCCCCTACACCTATATATTTATCATCTTGTAATATACAAATAAGGCAAAATGTTGGATGTTATCAACCATCATATGAGAACACAGACATAAAACACCGTCTTTGCAAGAGATGCTTTACTGGATCTCTTAGGTAAAATAATCAATAACTTGCTAGAATGAAAGTTAAGTAAACAAACACGTATGAACAAATTGAAAACTAGACATGTATTGGGTTGAATTTTCTTATTATTTCACTATGATAATTTGTCTAGTATTTATACTACATTACAAGAGTAAATGACAAATTAGCTTTAATAAAAGAGATATGGACAATCTCTTTATTAAATACAAGATCTATAAGAGATATACACAATCTCTATATTAAATTAAATACAAGATATATAAGAGATATGCACAATCTCTACAAGATATATATTGTGACAATAGAATCTATTTAATTAGATTGCATTAATATTTTAACACTCCCCCTAAGTGCAAACTCTCGATCAATAATCCCCAACGCTTCTCGAAATTCCATGAACTTGGTTTTCATTAGAGCTTTAGTAAAGATGTCGGCTACTTGAGCATTTGTCCTTGCGTTTGCTAGCTCGATTTTCCCGCTAAGAACATTTTCACGAATAAAATGATATCTCATTTCTATATGCTTAGTACGGGCATGAAACACAGGATTCGAAGCACGCTTGATTGCACTTTCGTTGTCACATTTCAATTTGACAACATAATCTACTTTTTCAAGTATGTCACCAATCAATCTTCTTAACCAAGTACATTCTTGAGCCGCCATTGTTGCAGCTATGTATTCCGCTTCCGTGCTAGATAAAGCAACATCTTGCTTCTTGCTACACCATGAAATAACAGCGGAACCCATGTTAAAACAGTAACCCGAAGTTGAATGGCGATCATTTGCATCTCCCATCCAATCTGCATCCACGAAACCTTTTAACAAAACATTATCACACTTCTTATACCACAAGTCGTGGCCTATTGATCCTTTCACATAACGAAGGATCCTTTTTGCTACATCAAGATGAACATTAGTTGGACATTGCATAAATTGTGAAACAATGCCAACCGAGTAAGCAATTTCCAGCCTTGTGATGGTTAGATAGATCAAACTTCCAACCATTTGTCGGAACAACTTCACATCCTTGAGCTCTTTTCCTTGATCTTTCTTCATTTTGAGGTTTGGTTCCATTGGAGTAGTCATAGGCTTTGACTCCCCCATGTTGAAACGTTCCAAAAGACTTCTTGCATAACCCCTTTGAGAGATAAAGTACCCGTTTTCTAATTTATCAACTTCCAAGCCAAGAAAACATCCAATCTCCCCCAGATTCTTCATTTCAAAACGAACCGAAAGATCATCACTTAAACGAGAGATTTCTGACTCGTTTCCTCCGGTGTTAATCATGTCATCAACATATAATAACACCAAAACATGAAAACCTGATTCTTTCTTAACAAACAAACTAGAATCCGCATCAGAAATCTTAAAACCACAAAAGACAAGGTATTGTGCAACCTTACCATACCAAGCTCTCGGAGCTTGTTTCAAGCCATAAAGAGCTTTCTTTAATAGGCACACATATTCTGGAAATTGATTTGAAATGAACCCAATAGGTTGTTCCATGAACACCTCACGATCAAGCTCTCCATATAGAAAAGCATTCTTCACATCAAATTGCCACAATCTCCACCCTTTGTAAGCCGCTAGTGAGATTATTGTTCTCACCGTTACCATTTTAGCCACGAGGCTAAAAGTTTCCTCATAATCAAGCCCATAACTTTGACAAAAGCCACGAGCCACCAACCGAGCCTTGAACCTATTAATGGTTCCATCCTAGTTCTTCTTCAAACGGTAGACCCATTTGCAAGTAACCGGTTTACATTCTTCCGGTTTCTTGACAAGCTCCCAAGTTTCATTCTTTTCCAATGCATCAATCTCCTCTTGCATTGCTTTTCTCCAATCCGGAGAATCTTTAGCTTCTTCATAACATGTTGGTTCTTCGGTTAAGCCACCTGAAAAGAAACAAGTTGTGACTGTGTTCACCTCATAGTCACTTAGATGTCTTGGTTGTCTCTTTTCTCTTGTTGACCTTCTAACTTGAGTTGGTACTTCTTTACTAGGTGTCTCTTCTTGAGTTTGAGAAACACCATCATTCTCACTTTCTTCTTGAGTGTCGAAGTTAGGAAACATAAATTTGTAATCTCTATTTTCTTCACCATTTTTGCTTGATTCAGAAAATTGAGAAGACACTTCATCAAATACCACATCTCTTGAAGTGGTAAACTTCTTTGTTTCTTGATCCATACACCTCCAACCTTTCCTGTGAGAATCATAACCAACAAAAATACACTTTCGAGCTTTTGGGTCAAGTTTGGTTCGGTTAGCTTTTAGAACATGAACATAACAAATAGAACCAAACACCCTAAAATAGCTTACATTTCGCTTTTGACCATAAGCTAGCTCAAAAGATAATTTTTGTGTACCTGGTCAAGATGGTAACCGCATGACAAGCACATTGAAGTGTTTACGCCCATAGCACCCTAGGCAACCCTTTGTCATGTAACCAAGATAAGCATATTGAAACAAGGTAAGCAATCTTTCTTTCTGAAACCCCATTTTGTTGTGGAGTATCCGGACAAGTCATTTGGCGAGAAATACCATTTGTCTTACAATAAGTAAAGAAATCATTTGACATGAATTCTCCACCATTATCACTCCTAAGAGCTTTTACCTTTCTCCCAAATTCTGATTCTACCGCTTCTTTGAACTCTATGAACTTTGATAAGGCTTCACTTTTCTCCTTTAGGAATTTCACCCAAGTAAACCGAGAATAGTCATCAATTAAAACCATTACATAGCAATGACCGCTATAACTTGGTGTTTTTGTTGGCCCCATCAAGTCTGTATGAATCAAGTCAAGCAAACCTTGTTTTCGATTTGTTGACTTCTTATATGGAAGTCAGTGTGACTTTTCATATTGACATCCTTGGCATATTACTTCCTCACGAACATTCTTTAATTGAGGAATTCCATCAATTAGCTTATGTGAGAATATCTTTTGCAACATTTGATATCCCACATGGCTTAGTCTAGCATGTCAAATAGCTCCGTTGTCGGTTTGACTTGTTTTCTTCACATATGCCTCATCTGCGAACAACACAAACAAAGAACCTTTCTTTTCTCCCATGAAAAGAACATCACCTACAATCTCCTTGACATTCTCAAGGACTTTCACATCCGTTGGACCAAAAAGAACATGTTTTCCAGATTCGATAATTTGAGGTACCGAAACTAGATTCTTGGTCAATTTAGGAACAAGATAAACATCTTCCAAAGTAAAAGTATTATTATTAACATCAATAATAGCATTACCTTCCTTTTTAACCGGATGAGTTGAGTTGTCGACCGTGATTACAACTCGATTTTGATTGTGATCTCTAAAGTCATGTAGAAGAGTTCCATCACCGGTCACATGATGAGAGCAACCCGAATCAATAATCCATTGATTCTTCTTAACAATCGTATCAACATTGCTCCCATTTGACTTCATCATCATCGTTGCTTGAACAAGCCACGTTTGCTTTTGTGACTTTAGAACGACTATCTCTTGATGTGACCAACCTTCCCGCACTTGTAACATGTGGGAGGTTTCTTCTCATAGTTACTTTTGTAACTAGTTTGCTCTTCTTCTTTTTCTTTGCTAGAAGAACCTTTCTTGAAGTTCTTCCCTTTTGAAAACAATACCACATCATTTTCAAATCCTTTGACCATTTGCTTGGCCAAAGCTTCTTGATTAGAGAGTAAATTCTCCAATTCTTCAATCGAAGGTTGAGTAGCCCACCCCTGAATAGAGGTTATGAACGAAACATACTCTTTCTTCAAACCGCGAATTAAATATCTTCGCAACCGAGATTCACTGATTTTCTCGTTTGTATCAATCTCTGAAATTTCAGAACAAAGAGTTTTGACCCGTAAGAAATATTCAGAAACTGGCATACCTTCTTGTCTTGAGATTGCTAACTCATTTTCCAAGAATTGCAACCGTGCGGTATTCTTCTTGGTAAAGAGTTTCTCAAGAGTATCCCAAACCTCCTTTGGCGAATTAAGATCACGAACGTGTTCTATGAACTCTTTGGTAATTGATGTCCTCAACGCAAAGAGAGCCTTCCCACACTTGATCTTCCATTTTCTTCGTGACTCGCCTTGCTCAAGAGTTTCTACGGGAATTATGGCATCACTTCTGGCCACAAGTTCCCATAGGTCTTGACCTTGGAGATAAGCTTTCATACACATCTTCCAATACTTGTAGTTGTTGCCTACAAGTCTTTCCATACCGTTGATCATACCACCGTTGTTTACATTTGAGACTTCCATTTTTGATAGCAAGAATTTAGCTTTGTAACTTTGAGTATTTGCACACAAAGATTAATTTTAAAACCAAGCTCTAGATACCATAAATTAATTAATAACTTGCTAGAATGAAAGTTAAGTAAACAAACACATATGAACAAATTGAAAACTAGACATGTATTGGGTTGAATTTTCTTATTATTTCACCATGATAATTTGTCTAGTATTTATACTACATAACAAGAGTAAATGACAAACTAGCTTTAATAAAAGAGATATGGGCAATCTCTTTATTAAATACAATATCTATAAGAGATATACACAATCTCTATATTAAATTAAATACAAGATATATAAGAGATATGCACAATCTCTACAAGATATATCTTGTGACAATAGAATCTATTTAATTAGATTGCACTAATATTTTAACATTAGGGCTATTAATTTGATTCGTGGAGGTTCCATTTCGATAGCGAACTTACACAAGGCAAAGAACGATGATGAAAGCGAGGAACTGGTAAGTTAGTTTTTTGTTTACTAACTTAAGCTTTTGTTTATTTTTAACTCAATTAGTTAAGATTTCCATTGCCATTGTTTCTATTGGTGGGTGTAATGTGATAGATGTCATCCTTGGCAACAGAGGATTTGTAGTTGTCTAATGAATCATGGAATATGGAAAGCAGAATATATATGTGCATACAAAAATGGCATGTAAAAATCTGAGATTGGCCTTAAATTCGAGTTATCCATATTAACCATCAGGCCATGTTGCAGCAGTAGCCTTAGTCATGAGCACTTTGTGGTCGGTTACGTTGATGAGTGCCTTATTTCTCAATTCCGACACAACGTCTAATGATTACCTTTCATATTTTGTGCCACTATTCAGTAGCTTTCTTACTATTTTAGATGCTTCAGAGGTACCCTATTTCATTATGTGTAGATATTTAGATATCTGATTGATTTTGTTAGAAGTGGGAATTTTAAGTCATTTACATAAGAATGGGTTGATACTTCTTTTCTTATATGAAATGGGTCGAGTCAAAATATTTACAAGCATGTAAAATTTACTTAAGTGACTGTTTTGTTTGATTTTTTTGTCATTGTTCGATCATAAATGTATATATTTGTAACAATTTAGCCAACTATGTGCTTTCAATCGTTTTTTTTTTTTCATTGCAGATTCAATATAAAGGGAAAAGTTGCAAGAACAGTTGGAGGTGTGAGTTGTTATATGGGCTGTTAATTACTTGTGTTTTGCTTTACTTGTTTTTGGAAATTGTAGGTTTGGGCTTAATCCCGAAGCTAAAGTTGCTACAAGAGGGCATTAAGGTCGCCATTGTGGGCTTTAAGTTGTGCGAATCAGGTGTAGTGGTTAGTATGCTTTAGGTTCATAAAATTTCATGAAATGGAATAGAACTGGTATCTCATTTACATTTTACAAGGGTCTTTCCCTTTTCGGTTCAAAATGATTTGAAGGTTTGGTGTATCATAGTATAAATTGATGCGAACTGTTATTTCTACACATTTCAAATTTTGGAATTTTTAATTATTTTTTTGCTTGGAGACTTGGAACATATGTTTGTGTTTTTTTTTTTTTTATTGAAGATGGTCTTCAATATAATTTTTTTTAGATAAACTCGCGAATTCGTGGGTCTTTAACTAATTAAAAGGAATAATTGTGCCGTTGGTCCCTCCATTTTACCCCAAAAAGCTAACAGCGTCCCTCAAGTCTTTTTTTGGCTTTCAGCGTCCCTCTATTATCACTTTTTTTGATTACGCGTCCCTTCGTCAACTTTCTGTTAAAAAAGTCCGTTAAGTCATGTCATGTGCCTAACATGTGAGGGTAATTTCGTCTTTTTACTCTTTTCTTCACTAAAATCGAGGGACCACCGGCGCAAAAAATGAAAAATCTTATAATTTATATATTTTTTTAATCTATATAAATTATAAGAATTTAAAACATGTGGGTTAGGGTTGTTTACCAATAAGGGAGAAACAAAATCATTGAATTGGTACGTGGCTTCTAAGGGTTTCAGTTTCTGAACATACAGCTTCTTCAAACCATCAATGATTGATGTAACAGCGGCTAAGGGAACCTGAGCAAAAATATAGATATATGGGATGAAGACATAACACCTCTAAAACAAAATGCAGAAAGTAAAATTAATACAAGAAAGCAATCAATAATGGTATAAAACCAAATAATATATATATATATATATATATATATATATATATATATATATAGGGGTAGGATCAACAGGGAAGTAACCAATCGGGGGGAAGCAAATTTTTTTTTTTTTTTTTTCGTTTTTTGAAAAAACTTTGTTCACGAACATTATAGATGAGATGAAAATATGAACATTTAGTAGAGACACTTTGTGATAAATGTTTTTATTTTGGTGGAAAAACGCTCGAAGAAGTAATATATAAAATTATCGTGTTTTTCGAGCGTATTTTGAGGTTTTAGCTATTGGGGTTTAGATATTAGGGTTTAGATATTAGGGTTTATAGGGTTTAGAAATTTAGGGTTTAGGGTTTAGATTTAGGATTTAGATTGAGTTTTTAACACGAACGGTTTAGAGTTTAGGGTTTAGGGTTTAGGGTTTGGTGTTTTGGGTTTATTCCACCCTAAACCCTAAACTCTAAATCGGGCTAAATTTTACTTCACAAAACATGAAAAAAAAAAAAAACGTTCATATTCTTCACTAACAATATTATCTTGAATGTTATTTTTGTCGATCGTTTTCCCGCCTAAATAATAACATTCATCACGAAGTGTCTCTTCTAAATGTTCATATTTTCGTGTGATCTTGATGCCGGAAAAAAAAAATTCAAAAAAAACGAAAAAAATAAAATAAAATATTGCTTCCCCCCGCTTCCCCCCGATTGGTTACTTCCCCATTGATCATGCCCCTATATATATATATATATATATATATATATATATATATATATATATATATATATATATATAGGGGCATGATCAATGGGGAAGTAACCAATCGGGGGGAAGCGGGGGGAAGCAAAAAAAAAAATTTCGTTTTTTTTGGAATATTTTTTTCCGGCATCAAGATCACACGAAAATATGAACATTTAGAAGAGACACTTCGTGATGAATGTTATTATTTAGGCGGGAAAACGATCGACAAAAATAACATTCAAGATAATATTGTTCGTGAAGAATATGAACGTTTTTTTTTTCTTCATGTTTTGTGAAGTAAAATTTAGCCCGATTTAGAGTTTAGGGTTTGGTGTTTTGGGTTTATTCCATAAACCCAAAACACCAAACCCTAAACCCTAAACTCTAAACCGTTCGTGTTAAAAACTCAATCTAAATCCTAAATCTAAACCCTAAACCCAAAATTTCTAAACCCTAATATCTAAAACCTCAACATACGCTCGAAAAACACGATAATTGTTATATATTATTTCTTCGAGTGTTTCCCCGCCAAAATAAAAACATTTATCACAAAGTGTCTCTACTAAATGTTCATATTTTCATCCCATCTATAATGTTCGTGAACAAAGTTTTTTCAAAAAACGAAAAAAAAAAAAGTTTTTGCTTCCCCCCGATTGGTTACTTCCCCATTGATCCTGCATATATATATATATATATATATATATATATATATATATATATATATATATATATATATATATATATATATATATATATATATATATATATATATATATATATATATAGTGGTAGGATCAAGAGGGAAGTAACCAATCGGGGGAAGCGGGGGGAAGCAAAAAAAAAAAAAAAAATTCGTTTTTTTTTGGAATTTTTTTTTCTGGCATCAAGATCACACGAAAATATGAACATTTAGAAGTGACACTTCGTGATGAATGTCATTATTTAGGCGGAAAAACGATCGACAAAAATAACATTCAAGATAATATTGTTCATGAAGAATATGAACGTCTTTTTTTCATGTTTTGTGAAGTAAAATTTAGCCCGATTTAGAGTTTAGGGTTTAGGGTTTAGGGTTTAGGGTTTGGTGTTTTGGGTTTATGGAATAAACCCAAAACACCAAACCCTAAACCCTAAACTCTAAACCGTTCGTGTTAAAAACTCAATCTAAATCCTAAATCTAAACCCTAAATCTAAACCCTAAACCCTAAATTTCTAAACCCTAATATCTAAATCCTATAAACCCTAATATCTAAACCCCAATAGCTAAAACCTCAACATATGCTCGAAAAACACGATAATTGTTATATATTACTTCTTCGAGCGTTTTCCCGCCAAAATAAAAACATTTATCACAAAGTGTCTCTACTAAATATTCATATTTTCATCTCATCTATAATGTTCGTGAACAAGGTTTTTTCAAAAAACGAAAAAAAAAAAAGTTTTTGCTTCCCCCGAATGATTACTTCCCTCTTGATCCTATCCCTATATATATATATATATATATATATATATATATATATATATATATATATATATATATATATATATATATATATATATTTATTTTTTTGCAATTAGCCACCTAGAACCCAAGGAAAATATGCCCGTTTAGAAGCTTAATGATTTAAGTTTTCTCAATGTTTAGAACAGCTGGATTACAAGATCTTAGCTGGTTACAATGTCTTAAAATTAGCATATCATTTAATTAGTACATATTAACATGATGTCCATATTAAAAACTGACTATACTTCATGGAGGAAAAGAACATAATGCATACCTTCTTTACAGAACTTGATGAAGTAAACCAACTAGATGATGGGGAAGTTTGCACCTCAGGATTACCTAGACCAATGTTAAAAGTGACAATAAAAAAAATAAAAAAAAACATCATTGTACTAGATCACATATTTCTGATTCAGATCATTATATCACATATTAAAAAAAAAAAAAAAAATCAAATCAGATTCATATTCAACATAAATCTGCTACAGTGCTTCGTATTTCATCATATGAACACCAAAATTTGTGACACTTGAATTTGATGAAAATTGATCACTGAAACCAATTAGATTAGTCACCTTATGCAGCGACTAGGAGGATTCAATGAAGATTCGAATCCAAAACACCTGTATAATCACGAATTAAGGATGAATAGCTTCGTTTTTTAATCTTATGAACCTCATATCCAAAAATGAGATTGAATGTGTTTTAGATAGCGATTCCTTCATCAAAGTTGCTTTAAATCAACCAACAATCACTCGAAAATTATCTCCATAACCTGAATCAACGCATAACTCTTGAATTTGATCTATGAACCTTCGTTTGACTTTTATTCCGAAAGTTTGACCACGAAATTCGATCTCGATTTAGCGAGTTACGATCTGAGATTTTAGATACACGTTAACGAAGTGAATCTAAGAAACTCTGCATTTTTAGATTTCTCTAATTTTTTTTTTTTAAATTGGGGTTTGTAATTTTGGGAAAGAAAATATTGAACAAGCTTCATATTCATATTCAGGTGAAGAAGAAGGGTAAAAGAAGATTTTACCCTCACATGCAACGCATATGTCACGATTTAACGGATATCTTTAACGTCTGACTGACGGAGGACGCGTAATAAAAAAAAGTGATAATAGAGGGACGCTGAAAGCCAAAAAAAAACTTGAGGGACGCTGTTAGCTTTTTGGGATAAAATGAAAGGAGCAACGGCACAATTATTTCTAATTAAAACAAAAATAAAGCAAAAATAACTCATGATTTACTACCATCGTTATGTTAATTGATTAAAAAGCATAAAATTGGCCACTAAGATCATCTAAACTACTAAATTTTAATCTATAAAAAATAATGAATTTTGCTAACGACAGCTTTAAGGCTGTCGTTAACACGCTTTATTTTATTGTGCATCGCGGTTACTAGTCATTTTCAAACTGACAGTTATTATACTGTACAACACATTAAAATGTCGAGGCTAAATCCAAAAATAATATATGAAACCTCGGAATCGTTACCTTTAGATGATGAATAATTACCAAAAGCAGAATCAAAGAGTCAACAATCGGTAAATCGGCATCTATGAGTAAATAAGACGACGTCGTGGTCATAAAAATTTAATATCCGAACTCACCATGCACTCCGATTGTATAAACAATTGTATATCTGCGTTGTATGTATGCACTCCGATATACGAGTTTCTTTCTATCTTTCAGTTTCTGAATTATATGATAATAGACGTACTGCAAAAGTTTAGTCTACGTTGGTTTCCGGCAACGGAATACGGTAGCGAACGCCGGAGCAAAAAGAGGGTTTTGGCGGAATAATATGGTGATTTTATTACGAATCGCAAATGATGAGTGGAAGCAAAAGATAAAGAAAGATATATAATAATCTAAATAAATAAAAGATATGAAAAGAGATCACTTTTTTTTTTTTTATTCCTATCTAGTGGGTCTTCTTTTCTTACCTTTTCTTCATATTTTTTTTCACGATTAATCATTCATCAAAGACAACAAAAAAAACAAAGTGAACAAGCATACAGTATGTGTTTTGATTCTTCTTGAATCTAAAAAAAACAAAAAACAGAGAACGCAATAGTCAAAACCAAAATGGGTTTTCTCCAAAATTCAAAAAATCAAAGATAGTGCTATTTTACCACTGGTAATAAACGATTTCTTCAACTTCCGGTGAACTCATCTTGACCGCCGGCGAACTCTATCTCGGCACCACCGTACTTCCACCTCCACTTCCTAATATTAGGTAAGGATCACATCCAAATCCATTATATATTTATATACACACACAAGTTGCTTTAAGAGATGTTTTGCACAAAGTTAGAATCCCGATATTACTTTAGATTCTCTATCCTATGTCCAACACATATATCACACACTTTTTTTTTTTTTGTAGAAACGAGAAGAATAATTAATAATGAATGTTGAAAAGGTCAAGACTTGATTAATTAGAAACGATGATTTTTAAGGGGAATTTGTTTGTCTGTTAATGATGTTTAGGGTCGATTTTTTTCTGATTTAGGACCTAAATGATGAGTACATATTGACAAACATCTTAAATATCCATGTTGGTCTGTGGCAGAGATTACAGAAAGGCATTGGGAGACAGTTTGCGAAGGAGAAAATGTTTTGACTTGTGGGATTTAAAGGTGAAGGGCAAAAATTAATGTGATTGGTATTATAATCTATTTTGTATCTTATCCGATTTGAGAAACAGAGAAAAAGTCATAAACGAACTGGTTCTCCTACCAAGTACAGTACTTTTTTATTAATGGATTAATGAGCTGAGATGAATGACGGTTTTATTCGATAAGTTTAAAATGTTTACTTGGGCTTCAAATTAATGAAAAGGTTGGCTGGAAGCATTTTTCGGTCATTCCAATATACACACTTGTCCTCATATAGACTCTCTTTTCCCACTATTTGTCAATACTACCCTTCCCTTTTCTTCTTCCTTCACATTTTTTTTTTTTTGGCAAAGAAACAAAATTGTAGTGATTTACCAGTTATTATTATTATTCATCAACACCGTAATAAATGCAGTAAGGAGTAACACATGAGAACATTAATTGTAGTGATTCACCATCTTCTTTTACAAGTCTCCATTCATTTTCAAGTTTCCTTCATCTCCCTTTTTTCAAGTGATTTACCATCTCCAATTTTTTTTTTTACCGGTGAGCGACATCTCCTTTTATCTTTTTTCAGTGATTCGCAATCTCCATTTTTTTTCAGTGATTCACCTTCTCTGTGGTAAGGAATTATTACTGTAATATTAATTAATTGTACATAAATTTTGAGGTCAAAAGATGAACTTTTCATTTTTTATATAAGTACGAATTATTAAATAGGGGAAGCTATGAAAAGTAATTGAGAAAATAGGGTTTGTTTCTTGGAAAAATTGTTTGAAAATGCATTGAACTTTCACTAAATTTTTATTGTATGCATTCAACTTTAAAATCTTCAATTGTATGCATTCAACTATTTAAATTGTTCAATTGTATATATTAAGTAACTTGTAAAGAAGGTAACATGTTAATATGTAGAAAAAATTCATGGTTGGTCCTTAAACTTAACGTCCGTCAAATTTTTCCATTAAGTCTTATCTAATCCTAACATTCCATTCATCATATTCAAAAACATATTCATCTTCAAGAATACCTTCATCTTTAAACACCTTTATCACTAATAATTTCAAAAACATTTTTCAAATCTCTCTAAATTTCAATAAAGAATTTAAACTCCTAAATCAACATATAAAAGTTAACAATACCAAATCATTAACCCTAATAATTACCCCTGTATACTAATATGCATGGCCAATCTCGTAGTTTCAGTTGTAACCGATTGTCGTTTTGAGTTTGCGTTCACACTACAACCAACCCCTCAAATTCGGCTTACTTTACACAACAACCCCCAACTTTTCAACTTTTCCAGGGGTAAAATATATAATTTTATTAAAATAAAAGAAAATAATTCCACCCGTATTTTTAACGAGCCTTATCTTCTCGCTCGGTCCGAGTTAAATTTTTTCGAGACCAACGTTCAACTCGAAAAAATAAGACGGACACAACGGGACTAACTATGCGCGAAACGGGCATCGTTAAAAAAACACTAAATAACGGGCCCTATATTCTCGCTCGGTGCGAGTTAAATTTTTTTGAAACCACCGTTCAACTCGATATTATTTTACGAACACAACGCGACTAACTATACGCGAAACGGACATCGTAAAAAACGACACTAAATATTTTCAAGCTATATTTCATACATATACATACACGTCCAACAAACAACCCAACCTACTAGATATATTAGGTACCAAACAACGTATATCCAAATTCGACCGCGCGTTGGATACAACCGCAGCAACGCGCAGTCGAATTTTTTTCTAGTTCAACAACAAAATTGTAAAACATACAATGTAATATATACATTTATATTAAAGATTAGGATTAATTATGTGGATAATAATGTAATTCTTTTATATACATCTATTTTTCCTTGCTTTTCAAAAAAAAAAAAAAATTCTTTTATATACATACCACATAGGATATTATCATATGAAGTTGCTCTGTACATGGAAAAAAAAAAAAAAAAAAAAAAAAGATTAACAATCCTTCAATTACATTCTCACACAGCAAACTTCAAAGCTCTTCGTTTTCCAGATTCATAAAGGTAAGTTCATGTCCATTTTTCTCACACAGCAAACTTCAAACTATAATATAATTACATTCTTTATTTATATTAGGTATACTACAAACAGATGATAGATAATGCCTTCATTTAAACAAACTTCAAACTATAATAAGAATTGATGATATCTAATAACAGATGATAGATAATACATTAATACCTTCGAGTCTCAAAAAAAAAAAAAAAAAAAAAAAAAAAAAAAAAAAAAAAAGAACTCTTCGTTTTCCAGATTTAGATCTATTATACCTTCGTTTTACGTAAAATATGAACAGGTTCAGATCCAAGATCTGAGATGGCAAGTGTTGACGGCGGCGGCTGCGGTAGGTGGCAATTGTTGACCGAAAGCAGCGTATTTGATTGCGAGGTATTTTATCATGGTTTGATCTCGGATCTGAACTTGGGTTCGATTTTGACTATTATTTTTAGGGCTTTGTGATGAAGATGAAAGGTGTTAGATGAGGTCGATAAGGGATTTTAATTAAAGGTGCTTTGTGATGAACTTGAGTTCGTGTTTTATTTTAGGGTTTTTACGATTTTAGGATTTAACTAATGTATGATTCTAGGTTTGTATTATCCTATATCCTATGTATTTAATATAAAGAACCAAATTTGAATTTGTTTGATAGGTGCAGAAGTTGAGAGCATAAAAGATAGATGACTAACGTGCAAGATTATAACAAGATTTCTGAAGAGTAGAGATATAAGGGACCATTGACGTTAAAAATTAGCATAAATGACTAGACTGTAAGATCTGACAAACATGAAGGACTAATGATGTAATTTTATTTAGTAGATGGCCTGAAGTTTACCTCTTATAACAGGTGTATATAGAATAATTTAAATAGTTGAATGCATAAAATAGAAGATCTGAAAGTTGGATGCATACAATAGGAATTTGACTAAAGTTTAATGTATTTTTAAATAATTTTCTCTTGTTTCTTTTCTCATATGATTCATCAAAATACACATCTATAAGTTCAATGTCCAAACTGAAATCTGAAAGTAACTTTTATATCTTATGATTTTCTATATTATACTTATTAAACACTAAAAATCAACCCTTCACGTATTACACTAGATGAGATGAATTACAAGTGTTTTGTTAGATTAAAAAATGATTTGGTTAGCTGTCAAAAAAAAAAATTTGATTTTGTTAGCTGCCCAAAAAAAATGATTTGGTTAGCTTAAGAGTAAAATAGTCAATTTTGTCATTCATGCATTTTATTCAGCAAAAAAAGTAAACATTATTTACTCATTGATTACTACATATAATCATCTATATCCATAATGCTATCTATATTCATACGGAACTTAATAAGAAAAAAAAGTAAACATGTAGTATGAGTTATTCAAATCTTATGGATTTTTTACGGAACATGAAGACCGATGACCAGATGCTCAATTTTAGGGAAAAAGTTGTTAAGTTACATGTCACGTTTGATGACATGGTATCCGCTACCAACAACTTTGCGGATGATAATCTCATTAAACGAGGTAGCACTGCTGATGTTCACAAAGGAAAACTCCAGTCCAATGAACATAGCGATGTTATTATAAGGAGGTTTCGTCCTTCGTCGGAGATACGGTATTTTGAGTTTCTGAAAGCAGGTGGCTACACTTTCTTATCTTAATCGTGAAAATATCTTGTCTTTTGGGGTTTCGTTATGGCTGGTGTATTCGTACTCTCTCGACAATATAAATATCAATATGAGCATTTGATTGCATATTGTTAAAACTCGTGAAAGTCTTCATAATCATCCGTAATATCAAAACATGATTATCTACCACATATCTCATTGAAACAGGTGCATTAGGTATCAATCTTTTTAAGAACATTTTTTTAACAATATTCTTCGATTAATTGGTTTTTGGGACACAATTGAGAGTTTTAACCGAATTCTAAAACAATCTTGGGGTAAATACATAGGTATGTTGTTAATAAATTCAAAAGAACCCCCACAACACATATGATCAACAAATTTTTCATCATTACCACAATTCATTAGTAGTAAAATTAGTGCAAAAATGCTTGAAATTGTACCTTAACGTGGTTGTAATCTCTGAAATTAATGTAACATTAATTGATATGAGTGTCTTAATGTTGAGTTCCAAGGACATTCTATATATATATATATAAACAAAATTTAATCCGTAAAAATCTAATAAAATCTTATCCAGAAAACTCAATCCTGATAGGATAAGACGCAAGGACGCAACGGCGAAAGACTATTTATTTTGCGCCTTGCACGGGCGTGGGCACAAGGTATCTTGTGCCTTACGCGGCAAATTGTCAAGTTTTTTTTAGGCTCCGACACAAAAAAGGAAGAAAAGTTGGGTAAAAAAGTGATAATCCCTATTTATAACCCAAATATGGGTCGACTATGACTTGGGCTGAATGATGCTTGGGCCCAAAGTCTTCAAGTCCAGTAGAGAAGTTTTATAAATAACAGCAACAACCCCTCTTGTATAAAAATCTTTTCACTTCATGTCCTATCCAGTTAATGAATCAAATGAAGGACCAAACCTGCAAGAAAACTTAAATAAATAAAGAAACAATTACACTGTTGGACACTCATGTTTGTTCGAAATTGCACGATAGCCACTAACGTTTATTTTTGACGCGGTTGATCACTCAACTATGCACTTCGATACGTGATTGGTCACTCGGTCTGATTGGCGTTAGTGTCAATCCATTAATTGGTACCATGTGCGTGACATGTGAGGGTACTTTCGTATTTCAAATATTATTCTACCTTTACTCATTCCTGTCTTGCATCTTCTTCATCATCACAACACATATCACAACACAAAATAAGAACTATAAATTTAAAAACTTTAATTACAAACATAATAACTAAATCATCAAAAATATTAATCTTACAATTCATTAACACCAAACTTAGATCTTTAATTTATTTGTTACAGGGGTTTTCTTTGTCAACAATTATTTAGGGTGTGTTTGGATGAAAGTAGCTGGAGCTGGAGCTTGTAGCTGGAGCTAGAGCTTATGAGATAGAGCTGGAACTGGAGCTTATTTTTTAAGCTGGTAGCTGGAGCTTATTATTTTTTATAAGTGTTTGGTAAACTAGCTGGAGCTTATTTTACAGTTCATAAGCTCTACTTTTTTTCATAAGCTACTAAAAGTAGCTTATTTTTTCAGAGCTTATGATTTTCATAAGCTCTACTTTTTTTCTCTACCAAACGAAGCTTATAACTTGGAGCTTATTAAAATCATAAGCTCAAGCTCCTATAAGCTCCCATAAGTTCCAACAAGCTCGTCACCCAAACACACCCTTAGTCAAAACACGATTTTTACTGCTGATTCACATGTGGGTTGAATTGAGTGGTCGAAGATAGTCATTAACAAATTAAGTGGGTTTTATTTAATGATTATTATATTAAATTGAAAAGGTACATTTTAGCTACCCTAAGTTACCCTTCATTAATAACTTTTACCCCTAAAAAATACA
Source organism: Rutidosis leptorrhynchoides (assembly GCF_046630445.1). Taxonomy (NCBI): domain Eukaryota; kingdom Viridiplantae; phylum Streptophyta; class Magnoliopsida; order Asterales; family Asteraceae; genus Rutidosis; species Rutidosis leptorrhynchoides. Next base: position 12,515,396 of record NC_092334.1, read on the forward strand.
ACGTTTTCCCCTCAACTAAAGCATATATGACCCAAATCTTCCCTAGCTTATACGACATCCATCAAAATCAAAATCCACTTGGTTACAATTAGTATATAAGGAAATTGTAACTTTAAATTCTTTAATGAAGTATGACTGTATGAGAAAAGTTGATGTAAAAAGCCAAGTCTGTTCTTTCGTTCTTTCTCTTTGTTCTTTGCTCTCTGGAGACTAGTTGTGACGACCCGGGAATTTCCGACCAAATTTAAACTTAACCTTTATATGGTTTCGACACGATAGGCAAAGTCTGTAATGTTGAGTCCCAAAATTTTGGAACTGTTTATATGAATTCAGTTAACCTTTGATTATGCCCGACTATTCACGAACAATTGTTTATATATATATATATATACATATATATATATATATATATATATATATATATATATATATATATATATATATATATATATATATATATATATATATAAATGTATGTATCTATAAAAAGTTGAAATTATAAAATTTAAACCTTTAAAAATAATTATGTAAAATAATTTAAAAAAAAGAAAAATTATTAAGTGTAATTTAAAATGAATCTATATATGATTTTTATGTATAATTATGTTATATGTATATTGTAATATATATGAGATATATATATAATCAATATATGTTATTATATATAGTGGAGAGTTGTTAAATATTACATAGTTAATAATACGTAATATAAACATAATAAATTACTATACTAGTACTACTTACAGTAAAATAAATATTAATATCAGTACTAATAATATTATCATATAAAAATGAAATTTGATATATATTATTATTAACACTAATAATATTAATACTATTATAACTAGTAGTAAAATTATAATGGTTAATATTAATATTGTTATTAGATATCATTATTATTACTATTATTAAGAACTATTAATATTATAATTAGCATTATTATTAATACCAATATGTTTATTATCATTTTCTTTTATTATGATTATCATTAAGATTAATTAAACTTATCTTTTATTTAAAAATTCCATTATCTTTATTATTAATATTATCATATCCACATTTTCTATCACACTTTATTATTTGATATTATTAAGGATATACTTAATTCTATTATTATTATTATTAGTATTTTTATCTATATTCGATAATTATAAATATGATCTTTATTATTATTAGAAAATAATACATTTTATTTTTATCTACATTATTAACATTTTTATTGTTATTATACACAAAATTCTAATAATTGCAAGGGATGATTATCAAAACAAAGGTTAAAAATATAAGTATTATTATAAGAATGATTAAAATTATAATCTAATTATGATATAAATTTAAACATTATCATTTATTATCATGATTATCATTTTATTATTATTAAATATCATTAATATTGATATCATTCTTATTATTAGTAATGTTTTATTATTAGTAATATTATTATTATTAGTAGTATGTTTATTATTATTGATAATACTAAAAGTATTATTTTTATTAATGTAATTATAATTAATATTATTACTTATTATATTAATATTATGTATAAAATAAATCAAATCTGATCAGAGATCTATATTTATTATTATCTTATTTTCTGCTTTTTTCTATTTTAACCCGTGAAGGAAGCCACCTTCAATTATCACAATAAAACAATCAAGCAATCGATTTTCCATTATTTATATTGTTTATATATTGTTACTTATCTCTGCATATCGATTTAAAGAAAACCCAGAAAGAGTTGAAGATCACGTATTTTTTTCTTCTTCTTTTTCTGTCTGTCCTCGGTACGCCATTTTTTTTCAATCTTGATTTCGAATGATTTTGAAAAATGTGGAATTGCAGTCTTGTTAGGAACTTTTCAATAAATGTATCTGCAAATTTTGACAACTTAATTCTTTCTAACGATCAAGAATTTAGGAGTCAAAGTATTTTTGTAAAAAAATCAAACAACGAGTTCATCAGGAAATTTGAGTTCATGTTTGTGTTTCAAGAGCAATTAACGATTCCAATAGTTTCTATATACGATTATCAAACTATTTTATGTTATAACCAAAGTCTAATACGCGTTCGAAGTTAAAAATCAAATAATTTTTTTTTCCAACCGTGAACAAACAGCGAGCTGCTATGTTTTTTTTTTAATTTTTTTTCGATTTCAGTTAAATATAAATATGTGATTTTGATTTATGTTTATCTGGAAATATTTAAATTCATGTTGTGGAAGTTTGATAAATCCTTGGGTCGATGTGTTTTCAAGAGGAAGAAGGAGAAAGGGGAAAACAGATTATATAGGTTTAAATATTTATACGGGGTATACATAAACAGAAAAGTGGAATGGGAGGAATGGTTTAGGAATGTTTTGGGTATTCGTGAGGTCGGGGGTTCGAGTCCCGTCTGGAACATTTCTTTTTATTCAAAGCTTTCAAGGATATACCCATTTTCTTTATTATTATTATTATTATTATTATTATTATTATTATTATTATTATTATTATTATTATTATTATTATTATTATTATTATTATTATTATTATTATTATTATTATTATGTTAATAATAATATTATGAAGGTTATTATTATCATTTTAGCTATTATTATGTAATATAACAACTAGTACTAGTATTAGGACAAGTATTATTATTATTGTTATTAGTTATTATTATTATCATCACATGTATCATAACTATTAATATTATCAATGCCAAAATAAGTATGAGTTATCTTTTTCATCATTATTAACACTATTATTAATATTAGTTGTATCATTGAAATTATTATCAGTATTATTATTATAATTTATTTGATAATGCTAAAAACGAACATATATTTCATAGCATTATTCCTCAAGAAAGACAAGCTTTTAGTTGCAATTATTCTATTTACAAGTGATATTCGTTTAAATAATAAAAGGTGAAGACAAAAGACAGATTCGACGAATTGAAGACGCAAACGACCAAAAAGCTCAAAAGTACAAAATACAATCAAAGAGGTTCCAATTATTGATAAGAAACGTCTCGAAATTACAAGAGTACAAGATTCAAAACGCAAAGTACAAAATATAAAATTGTACGCAAGGACGTTCGAAAATCCGGAACCGGGACCGGAGTCAACTCTCAACGCTCGACGCAACGGACTAAAAATTACAAGTCAACTATGCACATAAATATAATATAATATTTAAATAATTCTTATAATTATTTAAATTATTATATTAGTTATAAAACCGTCGGCAGAAGAAAACAACCAAAAATGAGCCTCCCCAGCTGGCCATGCGATCGCATGGCCTGGAAGGCATAAATCCATGCGATCGCATGAGCCCCAGTTCCAGCCCACATGCCTATAAAAATCGAGCTTTGGTGCACCAAAAATGATATCAATCCTTCTCTTCTCTCATATATACGTAAAATATATATATATATATATTTATAATTTATATTTTAATTTTAATTATAATTCTAATAATAAGGGTATGTTAGCGAATATTGTAAGGGTGTAAGTCGAAATTCTGTCCGTGTAACGCTACGCTATTTTTAATCATTGTAAGTTATGTTCAACCTTTTTATATTAATGTCTCGTAGCTAAGTTATTATTATGCTTATTTAATCCGAAGTAATCATGATGTTGGGCTAATTACTAAAATTGGGTAATTGGGCTTTGTACCATAATTGGGGTTTGGACAAAAGAACGACACTTGTGGAAATTAGACTATGGGCTATTAATGGGCTTTATATTTGTTTAACTAAATGATAGTTTGTTAATGTTAATATAAAGATTTACAATTGGGCGTCCCTATAAATTACCATATACACTCAATCGGACACGATGGGCGGGGTATTTATATGTACGAATAATCGTTCATTTAACCGGACACGGGAATGGATTAATAGCCACTAGAATAATTAAAACAGGGGTGAAATTATGTAAAAGGACACTTGGTATAATTGATAACAAAATATTAAAACCTTGGGTTACACTCAGTCGACATCCTGGTGTAATTATTAAACAAAGTATTAAAATCTTGTTACAGTTTAAGTCCTCAATTAGTTGGAATATTTAACTTCGGGTATAAGGATAATTTGACGAGGACACTCGCACTTTATATTTATGACTGATGGACTGTTATGGACAAAAACCAGACGGACATATTAAATAATCCAGGACAAAGGACAATTAACCCATGGGCATAAAACTAAAATCAACACGTCAAACATCATGATTACGGAAGTTTAAATAAGCATAATTCTTTTATTTCATATTTAATTTCTTTTATTTTTAATTGCACTTCTAATTATCGCATTTTTATTTAATTGCACTTTTAATTATCGTACTCTTTAATTATCGCAAGTTTATTTTATCGCACTCTTATTATTCGCAATTTCATTATCGTTATTTACTTTACGCTTTAATTTAAGTCTTGTATTTATTTTTAATATTTTACATTTGGTTTTAACTGCGACTAAAGTTTTAAAATCGACAAACCGGTCATTAAACGGTAAAAACCCTCCTTTATAATAATAATATTACTTATATATATATATATTTGTATTTTTATAAAAGTAAACTAATATAGCGTTAAGCTTTGTTTAAAGATTTCCCTGTGGAACGAACCGGACTTACTAAAAACTACACTACTGTACGATTAGGTACACTGCCTATAAGTGTTGTAGCAAGGTTTAAGTATATCCATTCTATAAATAAATAAATATCTTGTGTAAAATTGTATCGTATTTAATAGTATTTCCTGCTAAAATTAATAACTATTTTATATACCCCTCGCGACACATCAAAAACTATCATTTTTATTATGATCAATAATATTTTCATAGCAAATAAATATTAGGTATATAAAATATACTGCTTTTCATATTAAATAAAATTATACATTGAGTATATGAACATTTTTTTTATATAGCAAATTATTAACTTTTGATAAAAATACTAATTACATATAAATATATATATAATCATATGCATAAATATTAATTACTTTAAAAGTATATACAAAATAAAAATAGATAACATATAATTTAAGATATACAATATACATAAAATATATATATATATATATATATATATATATATATATATATATATATATATATATATATATATATATATATATATATATATATATATATATATATATATATATATTAATTAGGATTTATCATAAATTTCGTATAATTACAACACTCAACATATAAATATTATAAGATTAATAAATGAAATTACTTGATTACCATTATATGTATTAATATACACAAATGATATAGGTTCGTGAATCCGAGGCCAACCCTGCATTGTTCAATGTCGTCATATGTATTTTTACTACAAATTACAAAATTGTGAGTTTCATTTGCTCCCTTTTTAAATGCTTTTGCAATATATATTTTTGGGACTGAGAATACATGCGCTGCTTTTATAAATGCTTTACGAAATACACACAAGTACTGAAAACTACATTCTATGGTTGAATTACCGAAATCGAATATGCCCCTTTTTATTAAGTCTGGTAATCTAAGAATTAGGGAACAGACACCCTAATTGACGCGAATCCTAAAGATAGATCTATCGGGCCCCAACAAGCCCCATCCAAAGTACCGGATGTTTTAGTACTTTGAAATTTATATCATGTCCGAAGGAGGATCTCGGAATGATGGGGATATTCTTATATGCATATTGTGAATGTCGGTTACCAGGTGTTCAATCCATATGAATGATATTTTTGTCTCTATGCATGGGACGTATGTTTATGAGAAATGGAAATATGAAATCTTGTGGTCTATTAAAATTATGAAATGATTATTTATGTTAAACTAATGAACTCACCAACCTTTTGGTTGACACTTTAAAGCATGTTTATTCTCAGGTACGAAAGAGATCTTCCACTGTGCATTTGCTCATTTTAAAGATATTACTTGGAGTCATTCATAGCATATTTCAAAAGACGTTGCATTCGAGTCGTTGAATTCATCAAGATTATTGTTAAGTCGTTGATATTCTGATATATTATGAAATGTGATGCATGCCTGTCAACTTTCGATGTTGTCTTTCAAAAACGAATACAATGTTTATAAAATGTATCATATAGAGGTCAAGTACCTCGCGATGTAATCAACTGTTGTGAATCGTTTATAATCGATATGGACTTCGTCCGGATGGATTATGACGGGTCATGAAAGTTGGTATCAGAGCGGTGGTCTTAGCGAACCAGGTCTGCATTAGTGTGTCTAACTGATAAGTCGTTAGGATGCATTAGTGAGTCTGGACTTCGACCGTGTCTGGATGTCAAAAGTTTTGCTTATCATTTCGTGTCGGAAATCATCTACTTATCATCCTTAGAAAATTACCTACTTATCATTCTTAGTCTAGACACATCTTACTTCAATGATTGCATGAATAGTGCATAGACAAAATTCGTATCTTAACGTATCTGCTAATTCATATCTTAGCATATCTGTTACTGTAGACTTTGCCTGACAGCTTCCGTAGATTCCTCCATAACTTATGGGATTTTAGTATTATATATGCATATGTAAATTATGTATTGCAGGGTACTAATCTACATCCTATAATCTATTTCTTATCGAAAATCTTTCATCTGATCGTACGAGATGAACCCCTCAACCAGTTCGAGTCCCTCAGATTTCGATAGCTATTTCGATAGTTATTCCGACAGCTATTCCGACATGGATTTTCACTCAAGCTCCGAAAGCAGTATAACCAGAATGGATCAACCATTTAGCCATCATCTATTCTGGATGAATTGAGGATGGGTTCGTAGTCGACTTAATCTATGGAGACGTGAAGAAGGCGATCCTTTCCATCAACCAAATTCACCTCTTGGTGAAGAACCTGAAACACTTACCGGCGAATCAGTCCGAAACACCATTTTCACCCTCATTTCCAGGATATCTCGTAACTATTATATATTATCCACAATTCTAAACCTTATTCATCCGCTCGTCCCGACCGACAATCATCCTGGAGTAATGGAAGAAGTCAACGAGCTTCGCGCCCGAGTAATAAATTCGGAGAATATGGTGCAAAATTTACCAGCTTCAGTAACATCACTGGCACCAACAGTACCATCAATAACAGCACCAGTACCCTCAACAATCCATGCCTCAATATCTCATTCTATACCTCGAGTATAATCATCGTTCTACGTATTGTTCTACATCAATTATCTTCGTTCTTTACGGCGATTATCTAATCTCTAAAGTTTTAGGGATTATTCATTCTAGTTCTAACGAAAAATCAAATGAGATTAATATCATATTAGCTCATTAAATTCATGAATTACGTCTGAAGAAAATATATATGTATATATGTTTTCATATAGATTGTAATTAAAAGTTTTATTGTACAAACTGTTAATGGTGAAAATATTTTAACGGGTAGGTAATACCCGATGAATATTTAGATTTCACATTAATAAGTTACATTGTACGTTCTTCGAATCTGATCCAACAGTCATTTACCATCCCACTTACATCCACAGATATACGAATCCGTTCACCGCAGAATAACCATTTTCATCCAATTTCATATTTGGATTTTGATTTATCAGAAATCAACAAGTGGCATAATGAAGAAAACATTTGACAAAATAAAATTTGTTAGAAACAAACAAATTAACTATAAGAAATTTTGTTAAGAATCCACGCTAACTGTTCCTAGATGAAATGTCCCGTTCATATTGATTATAAACGTTCCATATTAATTGATTTCGTTGCGAGGTTTTGACCTCTATATGAGACGTTTTTCAAAGACTGCATTCATTTTTAAAACAACCATAACCTTTATTTTATCAATAAAGGTTTCAAAAGCATTACGTAGATTATCAAATAATGATAATCTAAAATATACTGTTTACACACGACCATTACATAATGGTTTACAATAGAAATATATTACATCGACATATGTTTCTTGAATGCAGTTTTTACACAATATCATACAAACATGGACTCCAAATCTTGTCCTTATTTTAGTATGCAACAACGGAAGCTCTTAATATTCACCTGAGAATAAACATGCTTTAAACGTCAACAAAAATGTTGGTGAGTTATAGGTTTAACCTATATATATCAAATCGTAACAATAGCCCACAAGATTTCATATTTCAATACACATCCCATACATAGAGATAAAAATTATTCATATGGTGAACACCTGGTAACCGACATTAACAAGATGCATATATAAGAATATCCCCATCATTCCGGGACACCCTTCGGATATGATATAAATTTCGAAGTACTAAAGCATCCGGTACTTTGGATGGGGTTTGTTAGGCCCAATAGATCTATCTTTAGGATTCGCGTCAATTAGGGTGTCTGTTCCCTAATTTTTAGATTACCAGACTTAATAAAAAGGGGCATATTCGATTTTGATAATTCAACCATAGAATGTAGTTTCACGTACTTGTGTCTATTTTGTAAATCATTTATAAAACCTGCATGTATTCTCATCCCAAAAATATTAGATTTTAAAAGTGGGACTATAACTCACTTTCACAGATATTTCCTTCCTCAGAAATAAGACTTGGCCACGGATCGATTCACGAACCTATACAAATATGTACATATATATCAAAATATAATTACAACCATTTTTATTATGTTTTAAAGATTTGAGTGTATTAAGTCAGCTGTCCTCGTTAGTAACCTACAACTAGTTGTCCACAGTTAGATGTACAGAAATAAATCGATATATATTATCTTGAATCAATCCACGACCCAGCGTATACATGTCTCAGGCTAGATCACAGCTCAAAGTATATATATATTTGGAATCAACCTCAACCCCGTATAGCTAACTCCAACATTACTGCATATAGAGTGTCTATGGTTGTTCCAAATAATATATATACATGGGTCGATATGATATGTCAAAACATTTGCATACGTGTCTATGGTATCTCAAGATTACATAATATATTAGAATACATGTATAATACAATATAAGTTATCTAGGATATGATTTGTATAGATTTGTTAAACATTTCCCGTAGCTAAAAAGATCAAAAATATCCAATCTTGTTTTACCCATAACTTCTTTGTTTTAAATCCGTTTTGAGTGAATCCAATTGCTATGGTTTCATATTGAACTTAAGTTTATGAATCTATACAGAAAAAGTATAAGTTTATAGTCAGAATTACAGGTTGCAAGTCATTTTTGTAAAGGTAGTCATTTCAGTCGAAAGAACGACGTCTAGATGACCATTTTGGAAAACATACTTCCACTTTGAGTTTAACCATGATTTTTGGATATAGTTTCATGTTCATAAGAAAAACCATTTTCCCAGAAGAACAACTTTTAAATCAAAATTTATCATAGTTTTTAATTAACTAACCCAAAACAGCCCGCGGTGTTACTACAACGGCGTATATCCGGTTTTATGGTGTTCATCGTGTTTTCAGGTTTTAAATCATTAAGTTAGCATATCATATAGATATAGAACATGTGTTTAGTTGATTTTAAAAGTTAAGTTAGAAGAATTAACTTTTGTTTGCGAACAAGTTTAGAATTAACTAAACTATGTTCTAGTGATTACAAGTTTAAACCTTCGAATAAGATAGCTTTATATGTATGAATCTAATGATGTTATGAACATCATTACTACCTCACATTTTCTGGATAAAACTACTAGAAATGAGAAAAATGGATCTAGCTTCAAAGGATCCTTGGATGGCTTGAAAGTTCTTGAAGCAGAATCATGACACGAAAACAGTTCAAGTAAGATTTTCACTCAAAATAAGATTGTTATAGTTATAGGAATTGAATCAAAGTTTGTATATGAGTATTACCTTTATTTGGAATGATATCTTACTGTAAACAACAAGGATTTCTTGAGGTTGGATGATCACTTTACAAGATTGGAAGTGAGCTAGTAAACTTGGAAGTATTCTTGATTTTATGAAACTAGAACTTGTAGAATTTATGAAGAACACTTAGAACTTGAAGATGGAACTTGAGAGAGATAATTCAGATGAAGAAAATTGAAGAATGAACGTATTTGTAGGTATTTTTGGTCATTGGTATATGGATTAGATATAAAGGATATGTAATTTTGTTTTCATGTAAATAAATCATGAATGATTACTAATATTTTTGTAATTTTATGAGATATTTCATGCTAGTTGCCAAATGATGGTTCCCACATGTGTTAGGTGACTCACATGGGCTGCTAAGAGCTGATCATTGGAGTGAATATACCAATAGTACATACATCTAAAAGCTGTGTATTGTACGAGTACGAATACGGGTGCATACGAGTAGAATTGTTGATGAAACTGAACGAGGATGTAATTGTAAGCATTTTTGATAAGTAGAAGTATTTTGATAAGTGTCTTGAAGTCTTTCAAAAGTGTATGAATACATATTAAAACACTACATGTATATACATTTTAACTGAGTTGTTAAGTCATCGTTAGACGTTACATGTAAATGTTATTTTGAAACCTTTAAGTTAACGATCTCAATTAATGTTGTTAACCTAATGTTTATTATATCAAATGAGATGTTAAATTATTATATTATCATGATATTATGATGTATGAATATCTTTTAATATGATATATACATTAAAATATCGTTACAACGAAAATCGTTACATATAAGTCTCGTTTCGTAATTCTTGAGTTAGTAGTCTTGTTTTTACATATGTAGTTCATTGTTAACACACTTAATGATATATTTAAATATCATTTTATCATGTTAAATATAGTGTATCAATATCTTAATATGATACATATGTATTTAGTAGACGTTATCATAACGATAATCGTTATATATATCATTTCGAGTTTCTTAACTTAGTAATCTCATTTCTTATGTATATCACACATTGTTAATATATTTAGTGAGATACTTACTCATCATAATATTATGTTAACCATATATATATATGTCTATATATACCACAACATGTAGTTTTTACAATTTTGTAACGTTCGTGAATTGCCGGTCAACTTGGGTGATCAGTTGTCTATATGAAACTTATTTCATTTAATCAAGTCTTAACAAGTTTGATTGCTTAACACGTTGGAAACATTTAATCATGTAAATATCAATCTCAATTAATATATATAAACATGGAAAAGTTCGGGTCACTACACTAGCTAATTGCTCCTAGCTAACTGATTACATTTTATTTATCGCAATTTAATTATCGCAATTTACATTCTTTCAAATTTTATTTATTGTCATTTAATTTCTGTTGTTTACTTTACGCATTTAATTTATCATCATTTAATTTCTGTTATTTATTTTACGCACTTTAAATATCGGGACACGTATACAAGGTTTTGACATATCATATCGACCCATCTATATATATTATTTGGAATAACCATAGACACTCTATATGCAGTAATGCGGGAGTTAGCTATACAGGGTTGAGGTTGATTCTACAATAATATATATAGTTTGAGTTGTGATCGAGTCTGAGACTAATACGGGTCACGACACGTATTAATTAATTCGAATATTATATATTAAACTATATATGAATTATTGGACTGTCAACTGTGGACTATCGACTGTGGACAAATAACATTGGACAATTAAAATGAATTAAAATATTGATTATAATATATGAAACTAAACAATTCTTCAAGTTTGCCACTTGATTTCATCTTAAACCTCGTTTGTATCTCGACGATTACAATCTGCGTTCAAACCTTTCATGATTCTTGAAAACACCTCAATCGAGAGGATGAACCAACCGCACTTCATCTACGGATGCAAAGATTGATGCATATAGTTAAGCACCTGAAAAACTCTCGAAAACTAAGTAAACATTTAACACGTAGCTGTGCTAATTCCTTTAGTGTTATTATTACCCAAAATAACTTTGCAGTTCTTCTTCAAAATAGCCAATTTTGTCACAGCTCCAGCAAGACAACTTCGACTTTTCATTCGAAACAACCATATTATAACCTTGATTTATATGTGTGTTCTTTTATTGTTACCGGAGAACCATTTATATTCCACTATATTACCAGCAGATGTACCAGCAACCTCGTTACTTCTTGACTTAAATCTCTCTGATAAATCATTATATTTATTCATTGAAACTCTATCATATACTCATCCGCATCTTGTAACGAGAACTGACATACCAATTACCGGGAATCAGCAATCAGTACTTTAAAAACTCACAGCATATCTATATCAACAGTTATATGTATAACATTCATGAAATGACCCGTTCATATACATTATAAACGATTCACAATAGTTGATTACATTGCGAGGTATTTGACCTCTATATGATACATTTTACAAACATTGCATTCGTTTTTAAAAGACAAAATTTCTTTACATCGAAAATTGACAGGCATGCATACCATTTCATAATATCCACTATCCAACTATAAATTGATTTAATAATAATCTTTGATGAACTCAATGACTCGAATGCAACGTTCTTCGAAATATGCTATGAAAGACTCCAAATAATATCTTTAAAATGAGCAAATGCACAGCGAAAGATTTCTTTAACACCTGAGAATAAACATGCTTTAAAGTGTCAACCAAAAGGTTGGTGAGTTCATTAGTTTATCATAATCATTTATTTCCATCATTTTAATAGACCACAAGAATTTCATTTCCAGTTCTCATAAATATACGTCCCATGCATAGAGACAAAAATAATCATTCATATGGTGAACACCTGGTAATCGACATTAACTAGATACATATAAGAATATCCCCTATCATTCCGGGATCCTCCTTCGGACATGATATAAATTTCGAAGTACTAAAGCATTCGGTACTTTGGATGGGGTTTGTTAGGCCCAATAGATCTATCTTTAGGATTCGCATCAATTAGGGTGTTTGTTCCCTAATTCTTAGATTACCAGACTTCAATAAAAAGGGGCATATTCGATTTCGATAATTAAACCATAGAATGTAGTTTCAATTACTTATGTCTATTTCGTCAAACATTTATAAAAGCGCATGTATTCTCAGTCCCAAAAATATAAAGGGTAAAAAGGCAAATGAAAATCACCATACTGTATTTCGTAGTAAAAATACATATAACGTCATTGAACAAGTGCAAGGTTGGCCTCGGATTCACGAACCTAAATTAATTATATATAATTATGTGTTGGTCAATATTTGTCTAACAAATTAGGCCAAGTCATAGTGTACCACAATCCTAATGCTCGAGACTAATATGCAAAAGTCAACAAAAGTAAATTTGACTCAAAATAATTTCCAAAAATCTATACATGATTAATATATAGTTTAAATATCGTCGTTTTATATTTTTAAATATTTTTAAAAGATTTATTAGAGTAAATAATATAATTTATTTATTAATAAATAAAATTTTATATTAAATTTATATAATATAATATACTTTTATATATATTAAGTAATAAAATTTATAGGGTTCATTTAATATCATAAAGATAATATGATAGGTATTATTAAAGTAAGTTATTACACTTAGTAAAATATGTTTGTATCACATATTTATTTGATAAAATAATATCTATAATGATAGTAAGTAAAAGTTGTATTATTTTGTAATAATAATTATTATTATAAAAATATCAATATTTATAATTACTAAGATGACATTATGATAAAACGATAATTCTAATTATGATAACTTTAATATTTACGATAATTTTTAATATTATCTTTAAAATAATAATTCTATTTAAAATAATAATAATAATGATATTTTATAGTAACAATGATATTTCTATTAAAATGATAATTTTTGTTAAAATGATAGTTTTAATACTAACGATATTTTTAATAATAATAGTAATGATAAAAATAATAAGAACGATAATTTTATCTAAATCAATATCTGATAATATTTTAATTTCATCATGATACTCTTACTCATTATTTCCTAATCGTTTCGTTTAATAGCTTTTAATCGTCTTTTATATCGTGTTCATAATAATGATAATAATAGTAATCAAAATAATTAGGTGTTACAAATATTTGTTTTAATTACACTAATATTAATAATGATAGTTACTATAACATTTTTAACGATAATACTAATAATTATCTTAATGATAATATAGTAATAATAATAATAACAATGACAATATCCATTTTTAAATAATGATATATATATATTAATAATGATAATAATAATAATAATAATTGGATAATAATTATAATAATACTAATTATAACTTTAACGATAATAACGATAGTAATAATAAAAAATAACAATTTTTAATGATAAATCCCTTTTATTGATAAAGATAATAATAATGATAATAATAAGATAAAACTAGAACGACGATAAAAACGACGATAATAATAATCATTTTTAATAAAAATATCGGAAATTCAATTGATTATAACTTCTAATCCGTTCATCGAAACCATTCGATATCTAAAGGAAAAGTCCTTAATTTTTCGCTAGCTTTCCAAGGACATGCATATCTTATACCTTATCTCAACCGCAAGTGTAACTAATTCAATATTCAACCTAACCTGTCTAAGGGCAATATCAAAAGTACAAGCATGCATAATCCTAAATACTCGAGCACTAGTCAGGGATACACTATTAGTATGTAAAAGTTAAATTATGAGTACTCACGTATCAATATTGAGATTCAATATTGCAGGAAAGGTACGTAGACGCAACGGAAATGATAAACACTATATTGACCTCACGAGCATACCCATGAACCATACTCAATCACCTCCATAGCTATAACCCATAATTTCCTTAATCCTATCCTACTCGAAAAACAATTTCAAAATCACTCGGACAGCACTCCGTCGTAATATTTTATGTATACTAATAATATCTTGAAATAATACGGAGTAAATATATATATGTAAATCGATTGAGAGAGTTTAGAGAAAAATATTTTCAAGTTTCTATGAAATAATGAAACCTATTGAATTCTATTTATAATAGATTTTTGAATTATTAAAGTGAATTATTAAAGTATGAATTATTAAAGTGAATTATTAAAGTATGAATTATTAAAGTGAATTATTAAAGTATGAATTATTAAAGTGAATTATTAAAGTATGAATTATTAAAGTGAATTATTAAAGTTAAAGTAAAGTAAAAATAAAGTAAAGGTAAAGTTTAAGTATAGTAAAAGTATAAAACTATGTACGTATAATACGCGTATAAATATATATAATATTAATTTAAATCGTTATATATATTTAATAAAATAAAATATAAATATCCTTATCTTTATCATACTAGTTAAGTAATGAGTTGTCAAAAGTGGTTCTAGATATTTATAAAAGTTATATACGTTTTAATAATAAAGTTCTTTTTAAACTGAAAACGTTTTTGTACGTTTGAAACTAAATAGATCAATGGAGTCTTTATGAGATTCAATCTTCCACTATCCTTTGTCTAGTTCTCAATGATTGACAATTTGTTCTTATTTATAAATCACTTTACCATTTTCCGAATATTGTTAAAACGGAAAGATTTCTCAAATCAACGTGGGCCTTTCAACAGAGACTTGTAATCATAATTCAATATACCTGATAATTCAATCATTTGATCTTATCTTCTAATTCCATTGATAAATATTTTGAAACAGATACAATCATATAAAGTATTTAATCTAATATTTTGTTTACGTTTCAAGTTATAATATATATACACATATACATATATAATCATATTCGTTTAATGGTTCGTGAATCGTTGGAACATGGTCGAGGTTGAATGAATGTATGAACATAGTTTAAAATTCTTGCAATTTAACTTAACAAATATTGCTTATCGTGTCGGAAACATATAAAGATTAAAGTTTAAATTTGGTTGGAAATTTCCGGGTTGTCACAGTACCTACCCGTTAAAGAAATTTCGTCCCGAAATTTGAGTGGAAAGGTCGTGAATGATAATAAGTATGTTTTCATGATGCATACGGGCTGAAAATTAGAGTTTTATCATCAGCGAATAATTTGGATAAACAATCCATTTATATGAAGAGTACGAATGAAGCTAACATAGAAGAGTGAAATGAGTAAGTGTAGATTCATCTTATCATTTGACGTATATATGATTGATTCCCAGATTTCAAGGGATTTGAAGAAAATCTTCTTAATAAGATTTGACTCTCCGGTAATCAAGGGAATTAGTATCCGCTTTAAATGCGATCGTCCATTTTAATTGTTCTGTCGAAGATTTTTTTATAAATTCACCTCCTTCGTTTCCTTACAACTCACACCTTCTGTTGATGCATTTTATGCAAGTTCCTAGACATCTACCCGCGTCCATTGCAGGTACAACAGTTTACAGGCCACCATGATTGCTCGTTATTATTCTATCCATGTTTGTATGTGGTTACAGGAACTGCAGGAACGAGATTTAGATGTTTAACTATGTTAGACTTAGTCAGACGTATGAGTGAAGCCTCACTAGTACAGCTGACAGGCTCATACACACAGTTGATGCTGAGCTAAGTCACAATTACAACCTAAATGAGAAGACACGAGTGAGTGATCACCAGTAGGACTGATGAAGCCAACTCGTACGTGTGATGAATGAATCGTATAGGTGAGTCAACAGCAGGGGTATATAAAGTCTTATGTTCTTCATTTTAGGTTAAGCCTCTCATTTGTTACACACACTCAGATCTAGTGAGCTCCTCCGATTCTCTCTCAGTCCAAATCACCCAGGTGGTGAATAATAGCTCTAGGTGTTGATCTAATCACACTTGATTTAGTTATAGTTTGACTAAATTAATCAAAAAAAACTTAACCTATTCACTAGAGGGTTTGATTCACTTATTCCGCCATTGTGTGAGTTAAATCTGTTGATTTCTAAGTTCCTAGTCATGTTTCATCACCTTCTATTCTTTCCCCCTCAACTCATATTTTAAAGTATTCATCAATATGCTCCATCCAGTTCTGATTCTCGATATACTTCTAACTTTCATATCGGTCATTCTTCTTTTTCATCTACTGCCGGAAGAATCTATTTACTTCTACTATACTCTTGGTTTATAGTGTTTCTAGTTCTCCCGTGTCTTTATATTGCTATATGCATCGATATATATGGTTTATAATTTCTGGTTTGTCGTTGGGATTTATATGTTCCCTTATATTTCAAAGTATCTGCTTCTGTCTTCTATAATCATTATCATTCACAGTTAATGCTCTCTTTTATTTGCTGCAATTTATACTCCAATTTCTATTTCGGAGTTTTGTCCTTTCGTTTCTTCTTCTTGCGATTATACACCGCTTGTAATGGTCCAGAATTCACAGATATGAATTTCGGAATGAACATTGTTAATGTTCTAGGAAGGAAATTGTGATGGCACGATCTTGACTTGTCAAATTACTAGAATACCTTGGAAAAGGCCGAATCATCAAGAAATATTTTCTTGATATTTTAGAGGTTAAATAGAATACAAGAGTCGTATAACATGGCACATGATGATGTTATGATCTGTGAATCATCACGTTCCATTTAAAAACTCAGCATGACTTACTGTAATATAATCACATTGATCAAGTGTCATTATATTATACTAATTCATGCTTCAGTTCCCAACATTACTTCAAAATATTCCTATTTTAAACTTGAATGTTTCATAATTTTGAAACTAAAATAGTTTCTTTTATGATGTAATACAAATAGCGCGAAGAGGTAAATGATTTCAAATAAGAAAAATTAAGAAAATATCTTCAGAAATATGGAGGATATTTATAATGAAAGATATGATGATATTTTAGAATTTCTAATATCAGAGGATGATGAAGAATATTGTCCGCAGGGGTTTAGAGTCAGGAGCAAGGTATTCGTTAATGACTTCAGTAGGTACTGAATCATTTGGATCCTTTGAAGTCCGGTTCAGTCTTTGTAATTTGTCCACAGCCTCCTTCTTACTTTGCTCAATCCATTTTCCAGTTCCAAAACTTCTCTTTTTCTGCGCTTTGCCAACACACTTCATCATTATCATCCAGCTTTTACCGTTTAAAGTCATTTATAGTTTTTGCTGCTTCATCAGCATTTTTTTTTCCATTTTTGGAGAACCAATTCGTAGTTCGGAGTGTTTTTCAGAAACTTCACATTCAAATTAAGTCCAGAAGATAGACGTTATATATACACATATAACTGTTGGCGTAGACATCCTGCGAGATTTCAAAATACTGATTGCTAATTCCCAATGATTCGTATGGCAATTCTCATTACAAGATGCGAATGAGTAAATGATGGGGTTTCAATGAATAATTATAATGACTTTTTGGAGAGGCTAAAGTCAAAGGGTAATGAAGTTGTTGGTATATCTGCTAATAATGTGGTGGAATGTAAAAGGTTCCCTGGTAACGAAGGTGTATATCTCAAGGTTATAATAAGGTTAGTCTGACTGAAAAGTTGAAGTTGACTTGCTGGAGCTGTGACAAAACTGGCTACTTTGAATAGGAGTCGCAAAGTTATTTTTGCTAATAAATGCCAAAGAATCTGACGCGGATACGTTGTTTAAACTTTTACTTTGGTTTCAAGAGTTTTTCGGGTACATAACTGTGGGTAACATGTCGTTGGATCATCATCTCGATTGCTCATCATTCGAAGTGTCTTCAGAAATTTTCGAAGGGTTTGAACACAGATTGTAATCGTTAACATACATGTGATGTTCTAACACAGTTTTGAAGTCAAAATATAGCTTGTGAAAGATGTAAGGATCTAAGAGTGATGATTTTGGTCATATCTCAAGTTGAATTTTGAGATTTCAAAATCAGAATATGTAATTAAATTTTGAATGAGTATGGTTGTTTTGATTTCTATAAAAGAATGTATATTGTTGTGAAAGTAGGGAGTATAATGGATGATTTGCTGAATCAGATTCGAAGAATGTAACATATTAATTGTAAATTTATATATCTCTCGGGTATTACCTACCCGTAAAAAAAAATTTCACAATTAATATTTTGTACAAAAGAATTTTATTACAGTCTTTATGAAAATATATATATGTATATTTTCTTCAGATGTAACATAGATTTAATGAGTTAATGTTAAATTAAACTCATTTGATTTACGGTTGAAACTAGAATTGAATAATCCCTAAAGGCTTTAAAAAGTACATAACTTTTACGCAGTATTTCTTTAATGACATTGAAATTATGAATCAATACTTCGTTATTTGTTGATGTATGATGTTCGGTTCGTGGAATTCTTGTGAATTTCGCAAAGTACGAATGATGTTATCTGAAAAGTTTCGGGTACATCGATGATGAAAGTGTAAAATCAAATATATACTTGATTTATTATGAATTGGAATTTGTTGAATTGCGACAGAGATTGTAGTTAACGCTGGTTAAGTTGCGGCCGAAGGACGTACAATATTGCATATTTGTAATATGAATTAACTGAGTAGTTAAGATTCACACACAATAGCTTAGCACGGAAAGATTTATTTCAAAATATATATATATATATATATATATATATATATATATATATATATATATATATATATATATATATATATATATATATATATATATATAATATACATATAATTTCTTCAGAGGGAATGAGTTAATTCTTCATAACTCGTTGATACAATATACACGTTATTGATTCGTAATGATGTCCACAGTGATTCTTGAACTGACGGAGTTTGTGATGTTATCGGTGTTGTTGATTCGGATGTTGACTGCACTGACGATGCTGGTAACGCTGACGGTATTGTTGATGCTGTTGGTAAAGCAAGTTTAGCTTGTTAATCACACACCATTTTTGTCAGGGTTTCTACTCTTCCTTCTATCATTTTGGTTCGCTTAACTGATTTATGGTTAGGGCTAGATTAGATAATCTCTAAGACTTTAGAGATTACATAATCGCCGCGGAATGTTTCTCCAATGAAGTTATGAATTAATACTTCGTCAGTTATTGTTGTTGGTACTCCTTGGTATCTATGGTGCGTATGACGTTGATGCTCGTGGGACATATTGTGAAGTTGAGGTTTACGACGCGGTTGTGGTTGGAGGTGGTAATGGTACTGTTGGCGTTGATGATGGTGGTACTGGTTATGCTGCTGATGCTGATGCTGCTGCTGGTGTTTGTAATCTCTGCACCATATTCTCCAAAGCCACTACCCGAGCGCGAAGCTCGTTGACTTCTTCTATTACACCGGGGTGATTGTCGGTTCGGACGAGCGGATAAATAAAATCTAAAATTTGATGTAATATATAATCGTGACGAGATACTCTGGAAATGAGCGAGAAAATGGTGTTTTGGACAGGTTCGCCGGTAAGTGCTTCAGGTTCTTGGTCAAGAGGGCAATGTGGTGGATGGAAGGGATCACCTTCTTCTTGTCTCCAATGATTGAGGAGGCTACGAACCCATCCCCAATTCATCCAGAATAGGTGATGACTGATTGGTTGATCTATTCCGGTCACACTGCTTTCGGAGCTTGAATGGGATTCCATTTCAGAATCTGAGTGACTTAAACTGATGACGAATTCCATTTCGTACGATTGGATAAAGGATTTTTTTTTTCGATATGAAATGATTTTGGCTAACGGATGGTATTCTAATTACATAGAATATATATATATATATATATATATATATATATATATATATATATATATATATATATATATATATATATATATATATATATATATATATATATATATAAAGATTTCATAGATTATGGAGGACTTTGCGGGATATGTCAGGTAAAGTTTAAAGTAACAGATACGATAAGATATGATTTAGCAGATATGCTAAGATATGAATTTTTGTCTATACACTATTCATGCAATCAATGCAGCAAGACGTGTCTTAGACTAAAAATGATAAGCAGGTAATTTCCTGAGGATGATAAGTAGTTAATTTTTGACACAAAATGATAAGCAAAACTTTTGACATGCAGACACGGTCGAAGTCCAGACTCACTAATGCATCCTATCGACTTATCAGTTAGACACATTAATGCAGACCTGGTTCGCTAAGACCACCGCTCTGATACCAACTGAAATGACCCGTTCATATACATTATAAACGATTCACAATATTTGATTACATTGCGAGGTATTTGACCTCTATATGATACATTTTACAAACATTGCATTCATTTTTAAAAGACAAAATTTCTTTACATCGAAAATTGACAGGCATGCATACCATTTCATAATATCCACTATCCAACTATAAATTGATTTAATAATAATCTTTGATGAACTCAATGACTCGAATGCAACGTTCTTCGAAATATGCTATGAAAGACTCCAAGTAATATCTTTAAAATGAGCAAATGCACAGCGGAAGATTTCTTTAACACCTGAGAATAAACATGCTTTAAAGTGTCAATCAAAAGGTTGGTGAGTTCATTAGTTTATCATAATCATTTATTTCCATCATTTTAATAGACCACAAGAATTTCATTTCCAGTTCTCATAAATATACGTCCCATGCATAGAGACAAAAATAATCATTCATATGGTGAACACCTGGTAATCGACATTAACTAGATACATATAAGAATATCCCCTATCATTCCGGGATCCTCCTTCGGACATGATATAAATTTCGAAGTACTAAAGCATCCGGTACTTTGGATGGGGTTTGTTAGGCCCAATAGATCTATCTTTAGGATTCGCGTCAATTAGGGTGTCTGTTCCCTAATTCTTAGATTACCAGACTTTAATAAAAAGGGGCATATTCGATTTCGATAATTAAACCATAGAATGTAGTTTCAATTACTTGTGTCTATTTCGTCAAACATTTATAAAAGCGCATGTATTCTCAGTCCCAAAAATATAAAGGGTAAAAAGGCAAATGAAACTCACCATATTGTATTTCGTAGTAAAAATACATATAACGTCATTGAACAAGTGCAAGGTTGGCCTCGAATTCACGAACCTAAATTAATTATATATAATTATGTGTTGGTCAATATTTGTCTAGCAAATTAGGCCAAGTCATAGTGTACCACAATCCTAATGCTCGAGACTAATATGCAAAAGTCAACAAAAGTAAATTTGACTCAAAATAATTTCCAAAAATCTATACATGATTAATATATAGTTTAAATATCGTCGTTTTATATTTTTAAATATTTTTAAAAGATTTATTAGAGTAAATAATATAATTTATTTATTAATAAATAAAATTTTATATTAAATTTATATAATATAATATACTTTTATATATATTAAGTAATAAAATTTATAGGGTTCATTTAATATCATAAAGATAATATGATAGGTATTATTAAAGTAAGTTATTACACGTAGTGAAATATGTTTGTATCACATATTTATTTGATAAAATAATATCTATAATGATAGTAAGTAAAAGTTGTATTATTTTGTAATAATAATTATTATTATAAAAATATCAATATTTATAATTACTAAGATGACATTATGATAAAACGATAATTCTAATTATGATAACTTTAATATTTACGATAATTTTTAATATTATCTTTAAAATAATAATTCTATTTAAAATAATAATAATAATGATATTTTATAGTAACAATGATATTTCTATTAAATTGATAATTTTTGTTAAAATGATAGTTTTAATACTAACGATATTTTTAATAATAATAGTAATGATAAAAATAATAAGAACGATAATTTTATCTAAATCAATATCTGATAATATTTTAATTTCATCATGATACTCTTACTCATTATTTCCTAATCGTTTCGTTTAATAGCTTTTAATCGTCTTTTATATCGTGTTCATAATAATGATAATAATAGTAATCAAAATAATTAGGTGTTACAAATATTTGTTTTAATTACACTAATATTAATAATGATAGTTACTATAACATTTTTAACGATAATACTAATAATTATCTTAATGATAATATAGTAATAATAATAATAACAATGACAATATCCATTTTTAAATAATGATATATATATTAATAATGATAATAATAATAATAATAATAATAATAATAATAATAATAATAATAATAATAATAATAATAATAATAATAATAATAATAATAATAATTGGATAATAATTATAATAATACTAATTATAACTTTAACGATAATAACCATAGTAATAATAAAAAAAATAACAATTTTTAAAGATAATAATAATGATAATAATAAGATAAAACTAGAACGACGATAAAAACGACGATAATAATAATCATTTTTAATAAAAATATCGGAAATTCAATTGATTATAACTTCTAATCCGTTCATCGAAACCATTCGATATCTAAAGGAAAAGTCCTTAATTTTTCGCTAGCTTTCCAAGGACATGCATATCTTATACCTTATCTCAATCGCAAGTGTAACTAATTCAATATTCAACCTAACCTGTCTAAGGGCAATATCAAAAGTACAAGCATGCATAATCCTAAATACTCGAGCACTAGTCAGGGATACACTATTAGTATGTAAAAGTTAAATTATGAGTACTCACGTATCAATATTGAGATTCAATATTGCAGGAAAGGTACGTAGACGCAACGGAAATGATAAACACTATATTGACCTCACGAGCATACCCATGAACCATACTCAATCACCTCCATAGCTATAACCTATAATTTCCTTAATCCTATCCTACTCGAAAAACAATTTCAAAATCACTCGGACAGCACTCCGTCGTAATATTTTATGTATACTAATAATATCTTGAAATAATACGGAGTAAATATATATATGTAAATCGATTGAGAGAGTTTAGAGAAAAATATTTTCAAGTTTCTATGAAATAATGAAACCTATTGAATTCTATTTATAATAGATTTTTGAATTATTAAAGTGAATTATTAAAGTATGAATTATTAAAGTGAATTATTAAAGTATGAATTATTAAAGTGAATTATTAAAGTATGAATTATTAAAGTGAATTATTAAAGTTAAAGTAAAGTAAAAATAAAGTAAAGGTAAAGTTTAAGTATAGTAAAAGTATAAAACTATGTACGTATAATACGCGTATAAATATATATAATATTAATTTAAATCGTTATATATATTTAATAAAATAAAATATAAATATCGTTATCTTTATCATACTAGTTAAGTAATGAGTTGTCAAAAGTGGTTCTAGATATTTATAAAAGTTATATACATTTTAATAATAAAATTCTTTTTAAACTGAAAACGTTTTTGTACGTTTGAAACTAAATAGATCAATAGAGTCTTTATGAGATTCAATCTTTCACTATCCTTTGTCTAGTTCTCAATGATTGACAATTTGTTCTTATTTATAAATCACTTTACCATTTTTCGAATATTGTTAAAACGGAAAGATTTCTCAAATCAACGTGGGCCTTTCAACAGAGACTTGTAATCATAATTCAATATATCTGATAATTCAATCATTTGATCTTATCTTCTAATTCCATTGATAAATATTTTGAAACAGATACAATCATATAAAGTATTTAATCTAATATTTTTTTTACGTTTCAAGTTATAATATATATACACATATACATATATAATCATATTCGTTTAATGGTTCGTGAATCGTTGGAACATGGTCGAGGTTGAATGAATGTATGAACATAGTTTAAAATTCTTGCAATTTAACTTAACAAATATTGCTTATCGTGTCGGAAACATATAAAGATTAAAGTTTAAATTTGGTTGGAAATTTCCGGGTTGTCACAATTCATCTCTTAGAATTATGATCTTTCATTCTGAAATTCTAAACAGCACTCAGTCTACAAACCAATACTCTGAATGTTGAAAAAGCTGAATGAAGCAGCAGAAACCGTAGACAACTGTAAACAACCTTAATCATCGGAAGTTTAATGATAAAGAATAGTATGTTAGAAAAGCTCAGAAAAGTTGGAACTGAAAAACGGATTGAGCTAACCACGAAGGAGACCAAGGACAAATACAAGGACCAAACTCTGTATTTAAAGAATCTGATGATTCTGTTTCTGATGAAATATTTAGCGAATACCTTGCTTCCGAATCTAAACCCTTACGGATAAATCTTCTTTATCATCCATCGATATTAGAAATTCCAAGATATCATCGTATCTTTCATTATAAATATTCTCCATATTTCTGAAGATATTTTCATAACTGTTCTTATCTGAAATCATTAATCTCATCGTGCTATCAGTGTTACATCATATAGAAACTGTTAGTTTCTATATTCTGTAAACTTTCGAGCTTAAAATATGAATGTTATTGAAGTAATGTTGGGAACTGATGCATGAGTTAGTATAATATAATGACACTTGATCAACGTAATTATCGTTACAACGAAAATCGTTACATATAAGTCTCGTTTCGTAATTCTTGAGTTAGTAGTCTTGTTTTTACATATGTAGTTCATTGTTAACACACTTAATGATATATTTAAATATCATTTTATCATGTTAAATATAGTGTATCAATATCTTAATATGATACA
This sequence comes from Rutidosis leptorrhynchoides, assembly GCF_046630445.1. Taxonomy (NCBI): domain Eukaryota; kingdom Viridiplantae; phylum Streptophyta; class Magnoliopsida; order Asterales; family Asteraceae; genus Rutidosis; species Rutidosis leptorrhynchoides. The sequence goes on from NC_092334.1 coordinate 12,540,748, forward strand.
TATGTATTTAGTAGACGTTATCATAACGATAATCGTTATATATATATATCATTTCGAGTTTCTTAACTTAGTAATCTCATTTCTTATGTATATCACACATTATTAATATATTTAGTGAGATACTTACTCATCATAATCTTATGTCAACCATATATATATATATATATGTCTATATATACCACAACATGTAGTTTTTACAATTTTGTAACGTTCGTAAATCGCCGGTCAACTTGGGTGATCAATTGTCTATATGAAACTTATTTCATTTAATCAAGTCTTAACAAGTTTGATTGCTTAACACGTTGGAAATATTTAGTCGTGTAAATATCAATCTCAATTAATATATATAAACATGGAAAAGTTCGGGTCACTACAGTACCTACCCGTTAAATAAATTTCGTCCCGAAATTTTAAGCTGTTGAAGGTGTTGACGAATCTTCTGGAAATAGATGCGGGTATTTCTTCTTCATCTGATCTTCATGCTCCCAGGTGAACTCGGGTCCTCTACGAGCATTCCATCAAACCTTAACAATCGGTATCTTGTTTTGCTTAAGTCTCTTAACCTCACGATCCATTATTTCGACGTGTTCTTCAATGAATTGAAGTTTTTCATTGATTTAGATTTCGTCCAACGGAATAGTGAGATCTTCTTTAGCAAAACATTTCTTCAAATTCGAGACATGAAAAGTGTTATGTACAGCCGCGAGTTGTTGAGGTAGCTCCAGTTGGTAAGCTACTGATCCGACACGATCTATAATCTTGAATGGTCCAATGTACCTTGAATTTAGTTACCCCCGTTTACCAAATCGAACAACGCCTTTCCAAGGTGAAACCTTAAGCATGACCATTTCTTCAATTTCAAACTCTATATCTTTTCTTTTACTGTCCGCGTAGCTCTTTTGTCGACTCTGGGCGGTTTTCAATCGTTGTTGAATTTGGATGATTTTCTCGGTAGTTTCTTGTATTATCTCGGACCCATAATCTGTCTATCCCCCACTTCATTCCAACAAATCGGAGACCTGCACTTTCTACCATAAAGTGCCTCAAACAGCGTCATCTCAATACTAGAATGATAACTGTTGTTGTAGGAAAATTCTGATAACGGTAGGTGTCGATCCCAACTGTTTCCGAAATCAATAACACATGCTCGTAGCATGTCTTCAAGCGTTTGTATCGTCCTTTCGCTCTGCCCATCAGTTTGTGGATGATAGGCAGTACTCATGTCTAGACGAGTCCCCAATGCATGTTGCAACGTCTGACAGAACCTTGAAACAAATCTACCATCCCTATCTGAGATAATAGAGACGGGTATTCCATGTCTGGAGATAACCTCCTTCAAATACAATCGCGCCAACTTCTCCATTTTGTCATCTTCTCTCATTGGCAGGAAGTGTGCTGACCTGGTGAGACGATCAACTATTACCCAAACATTCTGAGATTTCGAGTTGTTGAAGTAGACCTGATGGTTTATGATGCTCAGCTTTGACCTTAGAACACGTCAAACATTCTCCTACGTATTTAGCAACATCGGCTTTCATACCCGACCACCAAAAATGTTTCTTGAGATCCTTGTACATCTTCCCCGTTCCAGGATGTATTGAGTATCTAGTTTTATGAGCTTCTCTAAGTACCATTTCTCTCATATCTCCAAATTTTGGTACCCAAATCCTTTCAGCCCTATACCGGGTTCCGTCTTCCCGAATATTAAGATGCTTCTCCGATCCTTTGGGTATTTCATCCTTTAAATTTCCCTCTTTTAAAACTCCTTGTTGCGCCTCCTTTATTTGAGTAGTAAGGTTATTGTGAATCATTATATTCATAGATTTTACTTGAATGGGTTCTCTGTCCTTCCTGCTCAAGGCGTCGGCTACCACATTTGCCTACCCCGGGTGGTAACGAATCTCAAAGTCGTAATCATTCAACAATTAAATCCACTTACGTTGTCTCATATTCAGTTGCTTCTGATTAAATATATGTTGGAGACTTTTGTGGTCGATATATATAATACTTTTGACCCCATATAAATAATGCCTCCAAGTCTTTAATGCAAAAACAACAGCACCCAATTCCAAATCCTGAGTTGTATAATTTTGCTCGTGAATCTTCAATTGTCTAGACGCATAAGCAATCACCTTCATTCGTTGCATTAATACACAATCGAGACCTTGCTTTGATGCGTCACAATAAATCACAAAATCATCATTACCTTCAGGCAATGACAATATAGATGTCGTAGTTAGCTTTTTCTTCAATAACTGAAACGCCTTCTCTTGTTCATCCTTCCATTCAAATTTCTTCCCTTTATGCGTTAATGCAGTCAAGGGTTTTGCTATTTTGGAGAAATCTTGGATGAATCTTCTGTAGTAACCAGCCAATCCTAAAAATTGACGTATATGCTTCGGAGTTTTTAGGGTTTCTCACTTTTCAACGGTTTCGACCTTTGCCGGGTTCACCTGGATACCTTCTTTGTTCACTATGTGACCGAGGAATTGAACTTCTTCCAACCAAAATGCACACTTTGAAAACTTAGCGTACAGTTTTTCTTTCCTCAATACTTCTAGCACTTTTCTCAAATGTTCTTCGTGCTCTTGATCATTCTTTGAGTAAATAAGTATGTCATCGATGAAAACAATGACAAAATTGTCAAGATATGGCCCACACACTCGGTTCATGAGGTCCATGAACACAGCTGGTGTGTTAGTCAATCCAAATGGCATAACCATAAACTCGTAATGACCGTAACACGTCCTAAAAGCAGTCTTTGGAATATCATCCTCCTTCACCCAGATTTGATGATATCCAGAACGTAAATCGATCTTCGAATAAACATACGAGCCTTGTAGTTGATCAAATAAGTCGTCTATTCTCGGTAGTGGGTAGCGGTTCTTGATGGTAAGTGTAACGACCCGCACTTTTTCGATCATTCTATACTTATAATATTAATATTTACATAAATTAAACCTTACCAACATGATAAGCAATCCAAATTGTCGAGACTTATATTTCCGAAAAGAGTTTTACACAACGTTTGACCGTCTAGTTTGACCGATGATATCACGAACTATACAATATATGATAATTATACGTTTGTGTATATAAATGTATATATACATATTTAACATGATTAATAAATGTTTTAATATCTCATTTTGTATTAATAACAACAAGTTATATGTGTATTTTGAAACTACTAACTTAAGTTTTCAAAACGATAACTATACGTAACGTTATTTGACATAAATACTTAAGACTTATAATGTTTATACATATATCGTATAAGTAATGTATTTAATCACTTTTAAGAACTTAAATACATAAAATCATATAAGTGTATTCACAAAAGATAGCTATATTTGAATCCTCATTCCATTTTTCACAAAATTTCTATACGTATACCTAGAGTATTTGTACTCGTATCATACCTAGCTTCTATACGTATTTACTAATAGCAAATACACATCAAATCATCACCTAATCAGCTGCTATTGTTGCCCTCATCAAGAGGGAATACCTTTTGACATTTACCTATAATAATTATACAAGAATACAAGGTAAAATTTTGTTCTTGTCCCCCCCTTGGTCACGCCATCCACCACCATAAATACACCCTCATTCTTCAACTTCTACTACTTCATTTTGCTAAGTTAAGAACACCACTCCATAACTCTTAAACCCCTTAATCATCTCAGCTCACATCTATAGAAATCTAGCTCCAAAAACACTAGTTAAACACCATAAGAAAACCATACAAAAACACTTCAAGAAAACCTTCCAAGAACACCAACTTACTTCCAATCTTTCATCCACTTCTATTACCCTTGTGATTCTAGCTTCTTACTTCTCTCTTACAGCAACTTCATCCAAGGAACTTGAGGTAGAATCTATGTTCATAACCTTATTCAATTCATATATATATAGCTATCTTATTTTGTGGTACAAAAGTTTAACAACAAGAACATAGTTTGAATGCTTTCAAACTTGTTTGCAAACTAAATAGATCCTTCTAACTTAACTTTTAAAATACTTCAAGACCTGTAATATAACTTATGTATATGCTAATTTAACAAGGTAAAACTTGGTTTTTCAAAGTATAAGTATTTTTAGAAAAATGGTCATTAAATGATTTTGTTGTAACAAAAATGTTTAACTTCATATGTTTCACTAAACTTTCACCTATGCCGTATGATTTTGAATACAAACCAAGGTATTTACAGTTCATAGTCTTAAAGAAGAACTCGATCCAAGAAGATGGCAATTTGAATCAACGAAAACGGACTTGTAACGAAGAAACTATGACCGAAACAAAATTGGTTATCCAAGACTTAATTGACTTCGGGATTCATTGGAAAAATTTACATAAAATCACATACTTCTAAGATAACATGATATTTTATATATATGTACTCATAATTCAATTTCATATGGTTCAGGATCACCCGTAAGCAACACGAGAAGATTAATCATAAGATCCCATGATTGTACGCAACACGTCATTTGACAACACCGGTACTTTATGTACGCAACACGTCATTTGACAACACCGGTACCATGGGTCAAGATTAATCTCGACCAATACATATACGATGGGGTTTTATTTATTTCGTTGGGGGTTTTGTTTATTGCGGGTATATTAAACATCTAAAAATGAACCATTAAAAATTGAATTACTAACAACGAACTGCTAACTACGGACTAAGGAATTATTCAAAGTATTAAAAGTATAACAAGTATATATTTATAACGTTTGTTTAAAAATGAAAACATATTGATATATTATATATGGATAGGTTCGTGATATCAACCGGAAGACCGAGTCAAAATATATATATCATCAAGACAAGAGTGAGTATATAGTCCCACTTTTAAACTCTAAATATTTCGGGATGAGAATACATGTATTTTATGTTTTACGATATGGACACAAGTAACTGAAAAATATGTTCTACGTTGAGTTGTACCACTGGCATACTTCCCTGTAGCTTGGTAACTAATATTTACAGCGGTAATGTAAACGCGAATCCTGTTGATAGATCTATCGGGCCTGACAACCCCAATCGGACTGGACGACCAGTATTCAACGGTTGCACAGTACTTCGTTTTGTGACTACACTTGGTACGGTGTAGTAAGATTTCATATTAAAGGGAATATGCGACGTGAAAATGTTAAGTATGGTTACCAAGTGCTCAACCACTTAGAATATTTTTATTGAAATGTTTATATACGAAATCTTGTGGTCTATATATATATATTGCTGCGCACTAAACCTATATCTCACCAACTTTATGTTGACGTTTTTAAACATGTTTATTCTCAGGTGATAATTAAAGCTTCCGCTGCATTATGTTGGATCTAAGCAGGATCTTGCGTACGCATGTTTGTGTCAAAAATAAAACTGCATATCCGAGATGTTGTACTGTAAAATATGCTAGAAACCGTGTTGTTATTATTATTTGTAAAGTTTGTAAGTCGAAGATTATCGCTAAACGATAATCATCTTTTTATTGTCTAAAGCTTGTAACAAAAATAACGGTTGTGGTTTGTAATGTATAATATATGCAGTTTCTTTTAAAAATGTCGCATATAGAGGTCAATACCTCGCAATGAAATCATACGTTATCTAACACGTTCTATTGGTTAAGGACGGGTTATGACATGTGGTATCAGAGCGTTGGTCTTAGCGAACCAGGTCTGCATTAGTGTGTCTAACCGAGAAGCCGTTAGGATACATTAGTAAGTCTGGACTTTGACCGGGTCTGATTTAAAAAAAAAAAAAACCATTGCTTATCACTGTTGGTTAAAATTTATATGTAAATATTATATAAGTACTAATGGGTTAGTTGTTGTGTGATAGATGTCGAGCTCAAAAATTGTTATCACAATCAACGACTCCGAATCAGAATCTTCAGATGGCGTTCCAGTCATTAACCTGTCCGATGACGAAAATGATATCCTTGGGGAAGACTCACAAATTCCGGATGAACCAACTATAGAGAACCAGGAAAGTGAACCCGAGGAGGAAAGTGAACCCGAGGAGGAAAGTGAACCCGAGGAGGAAAGTGAACCCGAGGAAGAAATACAGGAAATTACAAAAGACGAGTTCGAACTAGGAAAGAAACGAAAGGCTAATGAATTAGAAAATCCAAATCCCGAGTTTAATGAGAATGATGTGGCACCAATTCCACTCAACACTACCACCCCTATCCCCGCTATTCCTATTCGTTCTGTCCCGGCATCCAGTTCTTCAGTCCCACAGCCAAAATATAGGCAGACAGTTAGGATAAGCGTTAAGCAAATCTTTGTGTCTAAACGTCCTAGAAAATAGATCAAACGATGCGCTGCTGTGTCAAACCATGGAACCGAATAATGTTTTGTATAATATTAATAGTGTGGTTTGCTTAATGTTCGATGTAAGATAAGCATATGTAAAATATTGAAGTATGAAATGCAATAATTTTCCATGGTTAAGTATTATTTAGATTGTAGTAATTGATTCTGTACTAAGCTATTAAGTATGAACATTAACGGGTAGGTACTACCCAAGATATAATTATAAAACGCTAATAAGAAGAAAAGGCTTTTATAATAATACCTAGTTCATATTATTAATAAGCTATAATGTACTATAAATACACACTACATCTATAATAATCCATGTGAATAATTATTTTCTTTCATTAGGAAATGGCGCGATTGAATCGAATGACGGAACAAGAACTCGAGGAACTCATCAACCAGCGAGTGAACGACAGAATGTTATGGGTTGAGGCTGCAAGAGCTGCTGCAGTTAATCCAAATCCTCGTGTAGGATGCTCCTACAAGACGTTCCAAGCTTGCAAGCCATCATCATTCAGTGGAACGGAAGGACCTATCGGTTTAACCCGATGGATAGAAAAGATGGAGACGGTGTTCAAAATCAGCGGTTGTGATGAAAAAGACATGACCAAGTTTGCATCGTGCACTTTACAAGATAGTGCACTCACATGGTGGAAGAATTATGTGAAGGCGGTAGGAGGAGATGTAGCTTATGATACTCCATGGGAAGAATTCAAAGCAATGATAATCACCGAGTATTGTCCAAGGAATTAGGTTATTAAGTTAGAAGATGAATTACGAAGTTTGAAGGTGGTTGGTACTGAAATCACCAACTACAATCAGCGATTCATGGAATTGGTTTTGCTATGTCCTGAATTGGTTCCAACCGAAGCACGGAAGATTGAAATGTACAAAGGTGGTTTGCCCAAAAAGGTCAAGGCAAACGTTACAGCATCGAAACCTAAAACAATTCATGAAGCTATAACCATGGCGAACGAGCTAATGGATCAGGTCATTTTGGACAAGAAAGCATTCAATACTGAGGTGAAGGTATTGGGGAACAAGAAAAAGTGGAATGGAGGTTATGATCAAGGTAACCAACAACAACCTTATAAGAAACAAGAAACCACGCAAGGTGCGGGTAGTGGTTTAAGCTTTGGTTATAAAGGACAAAATCCTTTATGCAACCGTTGTCACAAACATCATTTTGGTTACTGTAGTGTGTTGTGCACCAAATGCAATCGACAGGGACATCTTGCTGAAGATTGTAAGGCTCTCGTTACAAATGCAAATGGTAACAAGACTCCTGCCACCAACGCAAATAGAACTGCTTTGGCTAACATTACTTGTTTTGGGTGTGGAAAACAAGGTCATTATAAGAGCCAGTGCCTGAATCAGAATGGCGGACCTGCACGTGGAAGAGCGTTTGTTATTAATGCTAGAGAGGCACGAGAAGACCCGGAGCTTGTTACGGGTACGTTTACCATTAATAACTTATCAGCATCTATTTTATTTGATACTGGCGCCGATAGAAGTTACGTGTGTAGAAATTTTTACACTAAATTGAATTGTTCATCATTACCTCTAGATGCTAAGTACTTGATTGAGTTAGCTAATGGTAAACTAATTAAAGCCGATAAAATTTGTCGTGGTTGTGAAATAAATCTAGCCGGAGAAACGTTTAAAATCGACTTAATACCCGTAGAATTAGGAAGTTTTGATGTAATAGTCGGCATGGACTGGATGTCCAAAATAGGAGCGGAAGTTGTTTGTGCTAAGAAGGCAATTCGTATTCCTGGTAAGGATAAAATACCGGTGATGATTTATGGAGAGAAGGGTAATTCAAAGCTAAAACTCATTAGCTGTTTGAAAGCCAAGAAGTGTTTAGAAAAGGGATGTTACGCTATTTTAGCACATGTTAATAAAGTCGAAAAGGAAGAGAAGTGCATCAATGACGTGCCTGTGGCAAGAGATTTTCCCGAAGTTTTTCCGGAAGAATTGCCGGGATTACCTCCATTTAGATCGGTAGAATTTCAAATAGATTTAGTACCAGGAGCTGCACCAGTGGCTCGTGCTCCATATAGACTTGCACCGTCCGAGTTAAAAGAACTTCAAAGTCAGTTAAAAGAATTACTGGACCGTGGATTCATACGACCGAGTACTTCACCGTGGGGAGCTCCAATTTTGTTTGTTAAGAAGAAAGATGGATCTTTTAGGATGTGTATAGACTATCGTGAATTAAATAAGTTAACTATCAAGAATCGGTATCCACTACCGAGAATTGATGACTTATTTGATCAATTGCAAGGATCATGTGTTTATTCAAAAAATCGACTTAAGATCGGGCTATCATCAACTACGCGTCAAAGAAGAGGATATTCCGAAAACTGCTTTTCGGACACGTTATGGTCATTACGAATTTTTGGTTATGCCGTTTGGATTGACGAATGCGCCAGCTGTATTCATGGACCTCATGAATCGAGTTTGTAGTCCGTATTTAGATAAGTTTGTTATCGTTTTCATTGATGATATTCTTATCTATTCCAAGAGTGAGCAAGAGCATGAGCAGCATTTAAGGTTGATATTAGAGTTGTTGAGAAAAGAACAGCTATATGCTAAATTTTCTAAGTGTGCTTTCTGGTTGAAAGAAGTACAATTTCTTGGCCACGTTGTTAGTAGCAAAGGAATTCAGGTTGATCCAGCAAAAACTGAAGCTATTGAAAAATGGGAGACTCCTAAGACACCAATGCAGATACGCCAATTTTTGGGTTTAGCCGGTTATTATAGAAGGTTTATTCAAGATTTTTCTCGAATAGCTAAGCCGTTGACAGCATTAACGCAAAAAGGGAAGAAATACGAATGGACCTCGGAGCAGGAGAACGCATTTCAATTATTGAAGAAGAAGTTAACTACGGCGCCTATTTTATCGTTACCTGAAGGGAACGATGATTTTGAAATATATTGTGACGCTTCGCGACAAGGTTTTGGTTGTGTTCTTATGCAACGAAAGAAAGTAATTGCATTTGCATCCCGACAATTGAAGATTCACGAGCGGAATTATACGACGCATGATCTAGAACTGGGAGCAGTCGTGTTTGCATTGAAGATGTGGAGACATTACTTGTATGGGGTTAAATTCACTGTGTTTACTGATCATAAAAGCCTTCAACATATTTTCGATCAAAAACAGCTGAACATGAGGCAACGTAGGTGGGTCGAGCTGATAAACGACTATGATTGTGAAATTCGTTATCATCCCGGGAAGGCGAACGTGGTGGCCGATGCTCTAAGCAGAAAGGAACGAGAACCAATTCGAGTACGAGCGATGAACATAAAAATTCGCATGAATCTCAACTCACAAATCAAAGAAGTTCAACGAGAAGCACTTACTAAAGAAAATATAGGAAATGAAATAATGAAAAAGTATGAGAAGCAACTCGTTATGCGGGAAGATGGAATTCGATATTTTGCAAATCGTATTTGGGTACCGAAGTTGGGTGGATTAAGGAAGTTGATATTGAACGAGGCACATAAGACAAGATATTCGATACATCCTGGAGTTGGAAAGATGTACCAAGATCTTAAGACGCATTATTGGTGGCCTAATTTAAAAACAGACGTTGCAACATATGTTGGGGAGTGTTTAACTTGTTCCAAGGTTAAAGCAGAACACCAGAAGCCGTCAGGGTTACTTCAACAACCAGAAATTCCAGAATGGAAATGGGACGGTATTACCATGGATTTCATCACGAAGTTACCAAAGACTGCCTGGGGATACGACACCATTTGGGTGATTGTTGATCGTCTCACCAAGTCTGCACATTTCTTGCCTATAAAGGAAACGGATAGAATGGAGAAACTATTACGATTGTATATAAAGGAAGTTGTTTCAAGGCATGGAATACCTATTTCCATTATATCCGATCGTGATAGTAGATTTACCTCAAAATTCTGGCAATCACTACAGGAGGCACTAGGAACTCGTTTGGATATGAGTACCGCATATCATCCGCAAACGGACGGGCAGAGTGAAAGAACAATTCAGACTCTCGAAGACATGCTCAGGGCATGTGTGATCGATTTTGGAAACGGATGGGATAAATATCTACCGTTAGCAGAATTCTCGTATAATAATAGTTATCATGCGAGCATTGGAGCTGCGCCATTCGAAGCATTGTACGGAAGGAAGTGTAGATCTCCTATCTGTTGGAATGAAGTAGGAGATCGACAATTAACTGGTCCCGAGATCATACATGAAACTACTGAAAAGATAGTACAAATCAAGGAGAGATTGAAAACAGCCCGTAGTCGCCAAAAGAGCTACGCCGATGTCCGAAGGAAACCATTAGAGTTTCAGGTCGGGGACATGGTTATGCTAAAGGTGTCACCTTGGAAAGGTGTGATACGTTTCGGCAAAAGGGGTAAACTAAACCCAAGGTACGTAGGCCCGTTCAAGATCATCGAACGCATTGGACCGGTAGCTTATCGACTCGAGTTACCGCAACAACTCGCCGGAGTACATAATACCTTTCACGTCTCAAACCTTAAGAAGTGTCTTGCAAAGGAAGACCTCACCATTCCTCTTGAAGAAATTCATGTCGACGAGAAACTACAATTCGTCGAAGAACCAATCGAAATCATGGACCGTGAAGTTAAACAGCTCAAACAGAGTAATATACCGATTGTTAAGGTTCGTTGGAATGCTAGAAGAGGTCCCGAGTTTACTTGGGAACGCGAGGATCAGATGAAACGAAAGTATCCGCACTTGTTTCTCGATGACGCAAAATAGGTACAATTTTAAAATTTCGGGACGAAATTTATTTAACGGGGAGGTAATGTAACGACCCGCACTTTTTCGATCATTCTATACTTATAATATTAATATTTACATAAATTAAACCTTACCAACATGATAAGCAATCCAAATTGTCGAGACTTATATTTCCGAAAAGAGTTTTACACAACGTTTGACCGTCTAGTTTGACCGATGATATCACGAACTATACAATATATGATAATTATACGTTTGTGTATATAAATGTATATATACATATTTAACATGATTAATAAATGTTTTAATATCTCATTTTGTATTAATAACAACAAGTTATATGTGTATTTTGAAACTACTAACTTAAGTTTTCAAAACGATAACTATACGTAACGTTATTTGACATAAATACTTAAGACTTATAATGTTTATACATATATCGTATAAGTAATGTATTTAATCACTTTTAAGAACTTAAATACATAAAATCATATAAGTGTATTCACAAAAGATAGCTATATTTGAATCCTCATTCCATTTTTCACAAAATTTCTATACGTATACCTAGAGTATTTGTACTCGTATCATACCTAGCTTCTATACGTATTTACTAATAGCAAATACACATCAAATCATCACCTAATCAGCTGCTATTGTTGCCCTCATCAAGAGGGAATACCTTTTGACATTTACCTACAATAATTATACAAGAATACAAGGTAAAATTTTGTTCTTGTCCCCCCCTTGGTCACGCCATCCACCACCATAAATACACCCTCATTCTTCAACTTCTACTACTTCATTTTGCTAAGTTAAGAACACCACTCCATAACTCTTAAACCCCTTAATCATCTCAGCTCACATCTATAGAAATCTAGCTCCAAAAACACTAGTTAAACACCATAAGAAAACCATACAAAAACACTTCAAGAAAACCTTCCAAGAACACCAACTTACTTCCAATCTTTCATCCACTTCTATCACCCTTGTGATTCTAGCTTCTTACTTCTCTCTTACAGCAACTTCATCCAAGGAACTTGAGGTAGAATCTATGTTCATAACCTTATTCAATTCATATATATATAGCTATCTTATTTTGTGGTACAAAAGTTTAACAACAAGAACATAGTTTGAATGCTTTCAAACTTGTTTGCAAACTAAATAGATCCTTCTAACTTAACTTTTAAAATACTTCAAGACCTGTAATATAACTTATGTATATGCTAATTTAACAAGGTAAAACTTGGTTTTTCAAAGTATAAGTATTTTTAGAAAAATGGTCATTAAATGATTTTGTTGTAACAAAAATGTTTAACTTCATATGTTTCACTAAACTTTCACCTATGCCGTATGATTTTGAATACAAACCAAGGTATTTACAGTTCATAGTCTTAAAGAAGAACTCGATCCAAGAAGATGGCAATTTGAATCAACGAAAACGGACTTGTAACGAAGAAACTATGACCGAAACAAAATTGGTTATCCAAGACTTAATTGACTTCGGGATTCATTGGAAAAATTTACATAAAATCACATACTTCTAAGATAACATGATATTTTATATATATGTACTCATAATTCAATTTCATATGGTTCAGGATCACCCGTAAGCAACACGAGAAGATTAATCATAAGATCCCATGATTGTACGCAACACGTCATTTGACAACACCGGTACTTTATGTACGCAACACGTCATTTGACAACACCGGTACCATGGGTCAAGATTAATCTCGACCAATACATATACGATGGGGTTTTATTTATTTCGTTGGGGGTTTTGTTTATTGCGGGTATATTAAACATCTAAAAATGAACCATTAAAAATTGAATTACTAACAACGAACTGCTAACTACGGACTAAGGAATTATTCAAAGTATTAAAAGTATAACAAGTATATATTTATAACGTTTGTTTAAAAATGAAAACATATTGATATATTATATATGGATAGGTTCGTGATATCAACCGGAAGACCGAGTCAAAATATATATATCATCAAGACAAGAGTGAGTATATAGTCCCACTTTTAAACTCTAAATATTTCGGGATGAGAATACATGTATTTTATGTTTTACGATATGGACACAAGTAACTGAAAAATATGTTCTACGTTGAGTTGTACCACTGGCATACTTCCCTGTAGCTTGGTAACTAATATTTACAGCGGTAATGTAAACGCGAATCCTGTTGATAGATCTATCGGGCCTGACAACCCCAATCGGACTGGACGACCAGTATTCAACGGTTGCACAGTACTTCGTTTTGTGACTACACTTGGTACGGTGTAGTAAGATTTCATATTAAAGGGAATATGCGACGTGAAAATGTTAAGTATGGTTACCAAGTGCTCAACCACTTAGAATATTTTTATTGAAATGTTTATATACGAAATCTTGTGGTCTATATATATATATTGCTGCGCACTAAACCTATATCTCACCAACTTTATGTTGACGTTTTTAAACATGTTTATTCTCAGGTGATAATTAAAGCTTCCGCTGCATTATGTTGGATCTAAGCAGGATCTTGCGTACGCATGTTTGTGTCAAAAATAAAACTGCATATCCGAGATGTTGTACTGTAAAATATGCTAGAAACCGTGTTGTTATTATTATTTGTAAAGTTTGTAAGTCGAAGATTATCGCTAAACGATAATCATCTTTTTATTGTCTAAAGCTTGTAACAAAAATAACGGTTGTGGTTTGTAATGTATAATATATGCAGTTTCTTTTAAAAATGTCGCATATAGAGGTCAATACCTCGCAATGAAATCATACGTTATCTAACACGTTCTATTGGTTAAGGACGGGTTATGACAGTAAGTTTGTTCAACTCTCGGTAGTCGATACACAACCTGAATGTACCATCTTTCTTCTTGACAAAAAAATAGGAGCTCCCCACGGTGATGTGTTTGGTCGAATGAAACCACACTCTAAAAGTTCTTGTAATTGGCTCTGGAGTTCCTTCATTTCGCTAGGTGCGAGTCTGTATGGAGCACGAGTTATTGGTGCAGCTCCCGGTACAAGGTCAATTTGGAATTCAACGGATCGGTGTGGGGGTAATCCCGGTAATTCTTTCGGAAATACATAGGGAAATTCTTTTGCGATGGGAACATCATTGATGCTCTTTTCTTCAGTTTGTACTTTCTCTACGTGTGCTAGAACAGCATAGCAACCTTTTCTTATTAGTTTTTGTGCCTTCAAATTACTAATAAGATGTAGCTTCATGTTTCCCTTTTCTCCGTACACCATTAAGGGTTCTCCTTCTTTTCGTACAATGCGAATTGCATTTTTGTAACATACCATCTCTGCTTTCATCCCCTTCAGCCAGTCCATGCCAACTATTACATCAAAACTCCCTAACTCTACTGGTATCAAATTAATCTTAAATATTTCGCTACCCAGTTTAATTTCTCGATTCCGGCATATATAATCTGCTGAAATTAATTTACCGTTTGCTAATTCGAGTAAAAATTTACTATCCAATGGCGTCAATGGACAACTTAATTTAGCACAAAAATCTCTACTCATATAGCTTCTATCCGCACCTGAATCAAATAAAACGTAAGCAGATTTATTGTCAATAAGAAACGTACCCGTAACAAGCTCCGGGTCTTCCTGTGCCTCTGCCACATTAATATTGAAAACTCTTCCACGGCCTTGTCCATTCGTGTTCTCCTGGTTCGGGCAATTTCTAATAATGTGGCCCGGTTTTCCACATTTATAACAAACTACATTGGCATAACTTGCTCCGACACTACTTGCTCTACCATTACTCGTTCCGATACTATTTGTTCCTTTCGTTCTGTTAACTCCTGGTCCGTAGACCTCACACTTCGCCGCGCTATGACCATTTCTTTTACATTTGTTGCAAAATTTGGTGCAGAACCCCGAGTGATACTTTTCACACCTTTGGCATAGCTGCTTCTGATTGTTGTTGTTGTTGCGGTTGTTATTGTTATTGGGATGATTGTTGTAGTTGTTGTTGTTGTTGTTTTGCCGTTTGTTGTAGTTGCGATTGATGTTGCGATTGTTGGGATAGTTGTTGTTGTTTTGGTGACTCTTATCACCGTTTTCCTCCCACTTTCTTTTGACTAGTGTCACGTTGGCCTCTTTGGCCGCCTGTTCTTTAATTCTTCCCTCAATCTGGTTCACTAGTTTGTGATCCATTCTACATGCCTTTTGTATGGAGGCAGGCTCGTGTGAACTTATATCTTCTTGGATTCTCTCCGGTAACCCTTTCACAAACACGTCGATCTTCTCTTCCTCATCTTCGAACGCTCTCGGACACAATAGGCACAATTCTGTGAATCGTCTTTCATATGAAGTAATATCGAATCCCTGTGTTCGTAACCCTCTAAGTTCTGACTTGAGCTTATTGACCTCGGTTCTAGGACGGTACTTCTCGTTCATCAACTGCTTGAATGCTGACCACAGTAGCGCGTAAGCAGCATCTTGTCCCACTTGCTCTAGATAGGTATTCCACCATGTTAACGCAATACCTGTGAAGGTATGCGTAGCGTACTTCACTTTGTCTACTTCAGCACACTTACTTATGGCAAAGACTGATTCAACTTTCTCGGTCCACCGTTTCAATCCGATTGGTCCTTCGGTCCCATCAAATTCTGAAGGTTTGCAGGCAGTGAATTCCTTGTAGGAGCATCCTACACGATTTCTTGCGTCGTTAGCTATATTGCTAGATTCAGAGTTATTGTTGGTATGTAGCGCGGCCTGTACTGCGGCTATGTTTGAAGCAAGAAGGGCACGAAATTCCTCTTCGCTCATATTCAAGGTGTGTCGAGTAGTCGGTGCCATTTCCTTCAAAATAGTCAAATGAAACAAGTTAATCATACAGAATATTAAGAGTAGTCAATAGTATCTCGTAGCATAATATGAACTCATTTATAAAAGCTTTTTCTTCATATTAGCATTTTATAAGTTTAAATTCGGGTACTACCTACCCGTTAAGTTCATACTTAGTAGCTAATATACAATTCAACTACTACAATTCCATATGAAAAACTTGATTATAATAATATATCACATACAAATATTCTTCAAACTTACAACTTCGCTATATTACATATAACATGAAATATAGTATACTATGATACATGACAGTTTTGAAGATAAATCTAGTTAATACGCAAGTTGTTCAGCAAAGGAAATAAAGACACGTAATTCATAAGTCCAGAAAAAAGTCATGCATTCTGGTTTTACTAAGACGACTTCCCATCCTTGGTCTTGTGGAAAATAACCGTTATGACCATTAGCTAGGCAGCATGTTGTAATGTCGTCAAAAGGATGAGGGTTTCGTAATGTACAACAACCCCGTAATAATCTAAAAACCTTGTTTCTTACCCCAACTACTGAATCCGTCACTTGTGGGAAAGTTTTATTTAAAAGCTGCAATCCGATGTTCTTTTTCTCACTTTGGTAAGAAGCGAACGTCACTAACCCGTAAGCATAACATGCTTCTTTATGTTGCATGTTAGAAGCTCTTTCTAATTCACGAAATCCTATGTTGGAATATGTTGAGTCAAAATAGGTTCTTAACCCGTAGCGTAAAATTGCATTTGGGTTCCCCGCATTTAATGCTTTAAAGAAAACACATGGTCTCTCCAATGTGATATACCCCACCTATCAAAGGAAAGCCTTTTATAAACTAAGGCATTTCCGGAAAGTCTTTCAAATGTTTGACAAGTTAATTTCGCCATAACTAAATGTGCTGATGAATTCTGACCGACTCTAGACAAGATTTCCTCAATCATATCCTCTGGTAGGTCTTCTAAAATATTCGGTTGTCTACCCTTAACGTCAATTTTGTTTTTATACTATAAAATAGACAAGGATTAGATTCGTAATAACAAACAATACAAGCAATTTTTATATAGAACATAAAAGTACAAGCACACTACAATACATTTATTACACAACATGCTCACACCCATCTAATCTGAATCACTGGTTTCTTCTTCTTCGGACTTGGTTCTTTTTCCTAATCTTCTAGGGATATATGATGTTCCTCTAATACGAGTCGTCGTTTTCCACATTGGTTTAGAAAAACCTGGTGGTTTAGAGGTTCCCGAGTTATTGTCACGATATTGAAAATATGGGTGCTGACGGTACATATAAAGTTCATCGGGGTCGGAATCAGATTTCTCTATTTTGATGCGTTTTCCCTTATTATTTTCTTTTTCCTCATTAAATTGGGTCGGGGTAATTTCTATAACATCATCGGAATCCTCATCAGGATCCGATTCATCGAAAAATTGGTAATTTTCCCAATATTTTGCTTCCTTAGCGGAAACACCATTGACCATTATTAACTTTGGTCCATTGGTTGAGGACTTTCTTTTATTTGACCGGTTTTATGTGGTTCCTACTATTCCCCCCTCCGGAACCTCTTCTTCTTCTTCCGGTTCCTCTTCTTCTGGTTCCTCTTCTTCCGGTTCCTCTTCTTCCGGTTCCGTTTCCTCTTCTTCCGGTTCTTCGGGAACTTGTGAATCTTGCCAATATATATTCGACTCTTCGTTATTATTAGGTGAGTCAATGGGATTTGTGCTAGAGGTAGACATCTATCACACAATATCAAACATGTTAAGAAATTAATATATCACATAATATTTACATGTTAATAATATATAGTTTCCAACAAAAATGTTAAGCAATCATTTTTAAAGAAAACACGGTCGAAGTCCAGACTCACTAATGCATCTTAACAAACTCGATAAGACACACTAATGCAAATTTTCTGGTTCTCTAAGACCAACGCTCGGATACCAACTGAAATGTCCCGTTCATATTGATTATAAACGTTCCATATTAATTGATTTCGTTGCGAGGTTTTAACCTCTATATGAGACTTTTTTCAAAGACTGCATTCATTTTTAAAACAACCATAACTTTTATTTTATCAATAAAGGTTTCAAAAGCATTACGTAGATTATTAAATAATGATAATCTAAAATATACTGTTTACACACGACCATTACATAATGGTTTACAATAGAAATATATTACATCGACATATGTTTCTTGAATGCAGTTTTTACACAATATCATACAAACATGGACTTCAAATTTTGTCCTTATTTAAGTATGCAACAGCGGAAGCTCTTAATATTCACCTGAGAATAAACATGCTTTAAACGTCAACAAAAATTTTGGTGAGTTATAAGTTTAACCTATATATATCAAATCGTAACAATAGCCCACAAGATTTCATATTTCAATACACATCCCATACATAGAGATAAAAATTATTCATATGGTGAACATCTGGTAACCAACATTAACAAGATGCATATATAAGAATATCCCCATCATTCCGGGACACTCTTCAGATATGATATAAATTTCAAAGTACTAAAGCATCCGGTACTTTGGATGGGGTTTGTTAGGCCCAATAGATCTATCTTTAGGATTCACGTCAATTAGGGTGTCTGTTCCCTAATTCTTAGATTACCAGACTTAATAAAAAGGGGCATATTCGATTTCAATAATTCAACCGTAGAATGTAGTTTCACGTACTTGTGTCTATTTTGTAAATCATTTATAAAACCTGCATGTATTCTCATCCCAAAAATATTAGATTTTAAAAGTGAGACTATAACTCACTTTCACAGATATTTCCTTCCTCGGAAATAAGACTTGGCCACGGATCGATTCACGAACCTATACAAATATGTACATATATATCAAAGTATGATCAAAATATAATTACAACCATTTTTATTATGTTTTAAAGATTTGAGTGTATTAAGTCAGCTGTCCTCGTTAGTAACCTACAACTAGTTGTCCACAGTTAGATGTACAGAAATAAATCGATATATATTATCTTGAATCAATCCACGACCCAGCGTATATATGTCTCAGGCTAGATCACAGCTCAAAGTATATATATTTTTAGAATCAACCTCAACCCTGTATAGCTAACTCCAACATTACTGCATGTAGAGTGTCTATGGTTGTTCCAAATAATATATATACATGGGTCGATATGATATGTCAAAACATTTGCATACGTGTCTATGGTATCCCAAGATTACATAATATATTAGAATACATGTATAATACAATATAAGTTAGCTAGGATATGATCTGTATATATTTGTTAAACATTTCCCGTAGCTAAAAAGATCAAAAATATTCAATCTTGTTTTACCCATAACTTCTTCGTTTTAAATCCGTTTTGAGTGAATCCAATTGCTATGGTTTCATATTGAACTTAAGTTTATGAATCTATACAGAAAAAGTATAAGTTTATAGTCGGAATTACAGGTCACAAGTCATTTTTGTAAAGGTAGTCATTTTAGTCGAAAGAACGACGTCTAGATGACCATTTTAGAAAACATACTTTCACTTTGAGTTTAACCATGATTTTTGGATATAGTTTCATGTTCATAAGAAAAATCATTTTCCCAGAAGAACAACTTTTAAATCAAAGTTTATCATAGTTTTTAATTAATTAACCCAAAACAGCCCGCGGTGTTACTACAACTGCGTATATACGGTTTTATGGTGTTCATCGTGTTTCCAGGTTTTAAATCATTAAGTTAGCATATCATATAGATATAGAACATGTGTTTAGTTGATTTTAAAAGTTAAGTTAGAAGGATTAACTTTTGTTTGCGAACAAGTTTAGAATTAACTAAACTATGTTCTAGTGATTACAAGTTTAAACCTTCGAATAAGATAGCTTTATATGTATGAATCGAATGATGTTATGAACATCATTACTACCTCAAGTTTTCTGTATAAAACTACTAGAAATGATAAAAATGGATCTAGCTTCAAAGGATCCTTGGATGGCTTGAAAGTTCTTGAAGCAGAATCATGACACGAAAACAGTTCAAGTAAGATTTTCACTCGAAATAAGATTGTTATAGTTATAGGAATTGAATCAAAGTTTGTATATGAGTATTACCTTTATTTGGAATGATATTTTACTGTAAACAACAAGGATTTCTTGAGGTTGGATGATCACTTTACAAGATTGAAAGTGAGCTAGTAAACTTGGAAGTATTCTTGATTTTATGAAACTAGAACTTGTAGAATTTATGAAGAACACTTAGAACTTGAAGATGGAACTTGAGAGAGATAATTTAGATGAAGAAAATTGAAGAATGAAAGTGTTTGTAGGTGTTTTTGGTCGTTGGTATATGGATTAGATATAAAGGATATGTAATTTTGTTTTCATGTAAATAAACCATGAATGATTACTAATATTTTTGTAATTTTATGATATATTTCATGATAGTTGCTAAATGATGGTTCCCACATGTGTTAAGTGACTCACATGGGCTGCTAAGAGCTGATCATTGGAGTGTATATACCAATAGTACATACATCTAAAAGCTGTGTATTGTACGAGTACGAATACGAGTGCATACGAGTAGAATTGTTGATGAAACTGAACGAGGATGTAATTGTAAACATTTTTGTTAAGTAGAAGTATTTTGATAAGTGTCTTGAAGTCTTTCAAAAGTGTATGAATACATATTAAAACACTATATGTATATACATTTTAACTGAGTCGTTAAGTCATCGTTAGACGTTACATGTAAATGTTGTTTTGAAACCTTTAAGTTAACGATCTCAATTAATGTTGTTAACCCAATGTTTATTATATCAAATGAGATGTTAAATTATTATATTATCATGATATTATGATGTATGAATATCTTTTAATATGATATATACATTAAAATATCGTTACAATGAAAATCGTTACATATAAGTCTCGTTTCGTAATTCTTGAGTTAGTAGTCTTGTTTTTACATATGTAGTTCATTGTTAACACACTTAATGATATATTTAAATATCATTTTATCATGTTAAATATAGTGTATCAATATCTTAATATGATACATATGTATTTAGTAGACGTTATCATAACGATAATTGTTATATATATCATTTCGAGTTTCTTAACTTAGTAATTTCATTTCTTATGTATATCACACATTGTTAATATATTTAATGAGATACTTACTCATCATAATCTTATGTTAACCATATATATATATGTCTATATATACCACAACATGTAGTTTTTACAATTTTGTAACGTTCGTGAATCGCCGGTCAACTTGGGTGATCAGTTGTCTGTATGAAACTTATTTCATTTAATCAAGTCTTAACAAGTTTGATTGCTTAACACGTTGGAAACATTTAGTCATGTAAATATCAATCTCAATTAATATATATAAACATGGAAAAGTTCGGGTCACTACACTTGCTAATTGCTCCTAGCTAACTGATTACATTTTATTTATCGCAATTTAATTATCGTAATTTACATTCTCGCAAATTTTATTTATTGTCATTTAATTTCTGTTGTTTACTTTACGCATTTAATTTATCATCATTTAATTTCTGTTATTTATTTTACGCACTTTAAATATCGGGACACGTATACAAGGTTTTGACATATCATATCGACCCATCTATATATATTATTTGGAATAACCATAGACACTCTATATGCAGTAATGCGGGAGTTAGCTATACAGGTTTGAGGTTGATTCTACAATAATATATATAGTTTGAGTTGTGATCGAGTCTGAGACGAATACGGGTCATGACACTTATTAATTAATTCGAATATTATATATTAAACTATATATGAATTATTGGACGGTCAACTGTGGACTATTGACTGTGGACAAATAACATTGGACAATTAAAATGAATTAAAATATTGATTATAATATATGAAACTAAATAATTCTTCAAGTTTACCACTTGATTTCATCTTAAACCTCGTTTGTATCTCGACGATTACAATCTGCGTTCAAACCTTTCATGATTCTTGAAAACACCTCAATCGAGAGGATGAACCAACCGCACTTCATCTACGGATGCAAAGATTGATGCATATAGTTATGCACCTGAAAAACTCTCGAAAACTAAGTAAACGTTTAACACGTAGCTGTGCTAATTCCTTTAGTGTTATTATTACCCAAAATAACTTTGCAGTTCTTCTTCAAAATAGCCAATTTTGTCACAGCTCCAGCAAGACAACTTCGACTTTTCATTCGAAACAACCATATTATAACCTTAATTTATATGTGTGTTCTTTTATTGTTACCGGAGAACCATTTATATTCCACTATATTACCAGCAGACGTACCAGCAACCTCGTTACTTCTTGACTTAAATCTCTCTGATAAATCATTATATTTATTCATTGAAACCCTATCATATACTCATCCGCATCTTGTAACGAGAACTGATATACCAATTACCGGGAATCAGCAATCAGTACTTTAAAAACTCACAGCATATCTATATCAACAGTTATATGTATAACATTCATCTCTTAGAATTATGATCTTTCATTCTGAAATTCTGAACAGCACTCAGTCTACAAACCAATACTCTAAATGTTGAAAAAGCTGAATGAAGCAGCAGAAACTGTAGACAACTGTAAACGACCTTAATCGTCGGAAGTTTAATGATAAAGAATAGTATGTTGGAAAAGCTCAGAAAAGTTGGAACTGGAAAACGGATTGAGCTAACCACGAAGGAGACCAAGGACAAATACAAGGACCAAACTCTGTATTTAAAGAATCTGATGATTCTGTTTCTGATGAAATATTTAGCGAATACCTTGCTTCCGAATCTAAACCCTTACGGATAAATCTTCTTCATCATCCATCGATATTAGAAATTCCAAGATATCATTGTATCTTTCATTATAAATATTCTCCATATTTCTGAAGATATTTTCATAACTGTTCTTATCTGAAATCATTAATCTCATCATGCTATCAGTGTTACATCATATAGAAACTGTTAGTTTCTATATTCTGTAAATTTTCGAGCTTAAAATATGAATGTTATTGAAGTAATGTTGGGAACTGATGCATGAGTTAGTATAATATAATGACATTTGATCAACGTGATTATATTATAGTAGGTCATGCTGAGTTTCTAATGGAACGTGATGAGTCACAGATCATAACGTCATCATGTGCCATGTTATATAACTCTTTCATTCTGCTTAACTTCTGAACATATCAAGAAAGTATATTCTTGATAGTTCTATTCTCAGTGATTCTGGTAATTTGATAAATCAAATCGTGCTAATACATTAGTTCTTATTTAGAACACGATGTTTATCCAAAATTCCATACTTACGAATTCTGGACCGTTACTCGCTTATTTAGAGGTCGGGAGGATAATAAAAAGGCAAAGAGCTTCAAAATATAAGAGAAAATATAAAGCCCAATAACAACACGGAGGTTACAAACCGTAGATATTAATAGGAATAGCAATATAAAGACACGGCATAATTAAGAATAGTACCACTCCAAGATTATATTAAAAGTAAACAGATTTTTCTGGTGGAAGATTGAAAAGAAGGATGACAGAAATGATAATTAGGAAAATATTAGGGATTAGAACTGGACTAAGCATTTTCACAATCTTTTGGATGTATGAACTAAGAAAGAAAGTATAGGAATGGTGAGAATAATGGAACGGAGGAGTTTAATTTATAATGGAAATATCAGACATAGTAATCGAGACAGATCACCGTATTTAATTATAGAGATCTTAATTTCCTTACTCGCCGAAGATTCAAATCTTTTAGATTTCGAAGATTTTCTTTAAATCCCTTGAATTCTGAAATTCAACCCTGACTCTGTCAAAAGTTAAGACGAATCTTTACTTTTTCTATTTCAATCTTTTGTGATAATTTCACTCTTACGCTTCGAATAATCGGATTGTTTTATCCATATTACTCACTAATGATAAAACTCTATTTATCAGCTCATATTTGTCATAAAAACATTCTTATTGTTAGTCATGACAACCTCACTCAAATTTCAGGACGAAATTTCTTTAACGGGTAGGTACTGTGACGACCCGGGAATTTCTGACCAAATTTAAACTTAACCTTTATATGGTTTCGACACGATAGGCAAAGTCTGTAATGTTGAGTTCCAAAATTTTGGAACTGTTTATATGAATTCAGTTAACCTTTGATTATGCCCGACTATTCACGAACAATTGTTTATAAATGATATATATATATATATATATATATATATATATATATATATATATATATATATATATATATATATAATTTAAAATTTAAAAATAATTATGTATCTATAAAAAGTTGAAATTATAAAATTTAAATCTTTAAAAATAATTATGTAAAATAATTTAAAAAAAAAAGAAAAATTATTAAGTGTAATTTAAAATGAATCTATATATGATTTTTATGTATAACTATGTTATATGTATATTGTAATATATATGAGAAATATATAATCAATATATGTTATTATATATAGTGGAGAGTTGTTAAATATTACATAGTTAATAATATGTAATATAAACATAATAAATTACTATACTAGTACTACTTACAGTAAAATAAATATTAATACATTATTAATAATATTATCATATAAAAATGAAATTTGATATATATTATTATTAACACTAATAATATTAATACTATTATAACTAGTAGTAAAATTATAATGGTTAATATTAATATTGTTATTAGATATCATTATTATTACTATTATTAAGAACTATTAATATTATAATTAGCATTATTATTAATATCAATATGTTTATTATCATTTTCTTTTATTATGATTATCATTAAGATTAATTAAACTTATCTTTTATTTAAAAATTCCATTATCTTTATTATTAATATTATCATATCAACATTTTCTATCACACATTATTATTTGATATTATTAAGGATATACTTAATTCTATTATTATTAGTATTAGTATTTTTATCTATATTCGATAATTACAAATACGATCTTTATTATTATTAGAAAATAATACATTTTATTTTTATCTACATTATTAACATTTTTATTGTTATTATACATAAAATTCTAATAATTGCAAGGGATGATTATCAAAACAAAGGTTATTATATTATTATAAGAATGATTAAAATTATAATCTAATTATAATATAAATTTAAACATTATCATTTATTATCATGATTATCATTTTATTATTATTAAATATCATTAATGTTGATATCATTCTTATTATTAGTAATGTTTTATTATTAGTAATATTATTATTATTATTATTAGTATGTTTATTATTATTGATAATACTAAAAGTATTATTTTTATTAATGTAATTATAATTAATATTATTACTTATTATATTAATATTATGTATAAAATAAATAAAATCTGATCAGAGATCTATATTTATTTTTATCTTATTTTCTGCTTTTTCTATTTAACCCGTGAAGGAAGCCACCTTCAATTATCACAATAAAACAATCAAGCAATCGATTTTCCATTATTTATATTGTTTATATAATGTTACTTATCTCTGCATATCGATTTAAAGAAAACCCAGAAAGAGTTGAAGATCACGTATTTTTTTTTCTTCTTTTTCTGTCTGTCCTCGGTACGCCATTTTTTTTTTCAATCTTGATTTCGAATGATTTTGAAAAATTTGGAATTGCAGTCTTGTTAGGAACTTTTCAATAAATGTATCTGCAAATTTTGACAACTTAATTCTTTCTAACGATCAAGAATTTAGGAGTCAAAGTATTTTTGTAAAAAAGTCAAACAACGAGTTCATCAGGAAATTTGAGTTCATGTTTGTGTTTCAAGAGCAATTAACGGTTCCAATAGTTTCTATATACGATTATCAAACTATTTTATGTTATAACCAAAGTCTAATACGCGTTCGAAATTAAAAATCAAATAATTTTTTTTTCCAACTGTGAACAAACAGCGAGCTGCTATGTTTTTTTTTTTTAATTTTTTTTCGATTTCAGTTAAATATAAATATGTGATTTTGATTTATGTTTATCTGGAAATATTTAAATTCATGTTGTGGAAGTTTGATAAATCCTTGGGTCGATGTGTTTTCAAGAGGAAGAAGGAGAAAGGGGAAAACAGATTATATGGGTTTAAATATTTATACGGGGTATACATAAACAGAAAAGTGGAATGGGAGGAATGGTTTAGGAATGTTTTGGGTATTCGTGAGGTCGAGGGTTCGAGTCCCGTCTGGAACATTTCTTTTTATTCAAAGCTTTCAAGGGTATACCCATTTTCTTTATTATTATTATTATTATTATTATTATTATTATTATTATTATTATTATTATTATTATTATTATTATTATTATTATTATTATTATTGTTATGTTAATAATAATATTATGAAGGTTATTATTATCATTTTAGCTATTATTATGTAATATAACAACTAGTACTAGTATTAGGACAAGTATTATTATTATTGTTATTAGTTATTATTATTATCATCATCACATGTATCATAACTATTAATATTATCAATGCCAAAATAAGTATGAGTTATCTTTTTCATCATTATTAACACTATTATTAATATTAGTTGTATCATTGAAATTATTATTAGTATTATTATTATAATTGAAAACTATCATTTTTATTATGATCAATAATATTTTCATAGCAAATAAATATTAGGTATATAAAATATACTGATTTTCATATTAAACAAAATTATACATTGAGTATATGAACATTTTTTTTATATAGCAAATTATTAACTTTTGATAAAAATACTAATTACATATAAATATATATATAATCATATGTATAAATATTAATTACTTTAAAAGTATATACAAAATAAAAATAGATAACATATAATTTAAGATATACAATATCAATTTATCATAAATTTCGTATAATTACAACACTCAACATATAAATATTATAAGATTAATAAATGAAATTACTTGATTACCATTATATGTATTAATATATACAAATGATATAGGTTCGTGAATCCGAGGCCAACCCTGCATTGTTCAATGTCGTCATATGTATTTTTACTATAAAATACAAAATTGTGAGTTTTATTTGCTCCCTTTTTAAATGCTTTTGCAATATATATTTGTGATGACCCGGAAATTTCTGACCAAATTTAAACTTAATCTTTGTATGATTAACATTTTCGACACGATAAGCAAAGTCTGTAAAACTGAATCTCAAAATTTTTGAACTAATTTCATATATTCAAATACCTTTCGGTTATTCTTGACGATTCGCGAACAATTATATGTATATATACTATAACTTGAAAACGTAACAATGTATTAATTGTTTGATACTGTACATTAAACTTATTGGTTTAAATATTTATTTGAATATATATGATAAGTTAGAATATTAATTATATGAATAACTTGCGACGTATATTTAAAACGTGTTTATGAATGTTGAAAATATATATTAATTTGGTCATAAAACATTTTGTTATTATATATATATTAACAAATAGCGAGACAACGATTTATAGAAGTAAATGACCAAAACACTCGAAAGTTTAAGATACACTTTGAATGATATAGTTTATTGATAATTTAAGACTATATTTTGACAAAGGTATGAGTCACAAAATGTAAATTGCGAGTTTTCTAAGCGTACAAAAATGCGTTCGAGAAACCGGAACCGGGACATAAGTCGAGTGACAACGTACGAGTCATCGGAACGAAAATTACAAGTCAACTATGCACATGAATTTAATATAATATATAATTAATTATTTAAATTATATATATTATATATATTATAAAATATTATGTCGACAAACAAGAAGTTAAAAATTTGTGAGCTGTCCCAGGGTGTCATGCGATCGCATGGCCTTGAAGCACAAATCCCATGCGATCGCATGAGGTACTTTTTCAGAAAAGGTTCTATAAATTCAAACTATTTCATTTCAATCACACACATATTTATTTATGTTACTTCCTCCGTATTTAAATTATTATTATTATTATTATTATTATTATTATTATTATTATTATTATTATTATTATTATTATTATTATTATTATTATTATTATTATTATTATTATTAAGATTAATATTATTATTAATCTTATTAATTATTAGTATTATTAATTATTAATTAGTAATATACATAAAATACTACGACGAGGTTATGAGCGTGTCACTTTCAAAAATGGGTTTTTGAGCGGGATAAAATTAAGGAAATTATGGGTTATAGCTATGGAGGTTATGGGTAATGTTCATGGGTATTATTTACAAGTCAAACCTACTATTATCATCTATGTTGTGTCTACGTACTTTTTTGCAATATTGAATCACAATATTGATACGTAAGCATTTATATTTTATCTTTTATACATTAATTGTGTATCCATGTCTAGTGCTCGAGTATATATATTTATACATGTTTGTATGCTAAATTTCGTCGTTAAACAGTTTATAATGAATCACGAATTAAATACATATATTACTGGTAAAAGGTATATGATATACATGTTTTCGGAAAGCTGGCGAAAAATCAATAACTTTTCATTTATACACCGAATAGTTTCGATGAACGGATTAAAAGATATGATCAACTGAATTATGATTGACGTTAATTGAAATTGCTTTTGAATCTGCAATTAAGATTTAAACAACTTGTTTACGAGATTGATAAAGTGAACTTTTAAATATTACCAACCGAGTAAATGACTCCTTATATAAGGTATGTCTCGTTTTGTTGAACTATTGTCAAAATTGACTTTTTGAAACGACTTTGGATAATTTTTGTATGTCGATCTTGAGCATTAGGATTATGATACACTATGACCTGACCTAGCTTGATAGACATTTATTGACCAACATATGTTCTCTAGGTTGAGATCTACGGTTATTTGGTAATCCGAGTTTCAGTCACATTTTGGTGAACGACTTTATATGCTGCTAAGGTGAGTTTCATTTGCTCCCTTTTTAAATGATTTTGCAATATATATTTTTGGGCTGAGAATACATGCACTTTATTTTAAAAACAATGGACACAAGTACATACTAAATTCTATACTGAGTTTGAACCGAAAATCCCTTAGCTTTGGTAACTAGTAACTGCCGGTTATAAGAACTGGTGGGCGCGAGTAGTAGTATATGGATCCATAGGGCTTGATATCCCCGTCCGAGCTAGAGCACTAGCCTTTTAACGGACGTATGCTATTTGAGAAGCGTACACATTGGTTTGCGTGTATTATTAAGATGATTATACAAAGGGCACAAATTATATAAACGTTAAAGCTTAGTTACCAGGGTGCTCAATCTTGTAGAATATTTTGATAAACGTTTCTGGATGAAACAACTGAAATCTTGTGATCCACCTTTATATACAGATTATACGAAACATTAAAACTATGAACTCACCAACCTTTGTGTTGACACTTGTTAGCATGTTTATTCTCAGGTTTCCTAGAAGTCTTCCGCTGTTTGCTTAGATATTAGACAAGCTATGTGCATGGAGTCTTACATGACATATTTTTTAAGGAAACGTTGCATTCACCAAATCATCACCATATATCTTATTTTGACTGCATTGTCAATGGAAGTACTGTTGTAAACTATTATTTATGGTGATTGTCTATATGTAGAAATCATCAGATGTCGAAAACCTTTGATTTAAATATTCATTTATGGCGTGCCTTTTCAAAAGAATGCAATGTTTACAAAACGTATCATATAGAGGTCAAATACCTCGTAATGAAATCAATGAATGACGTGTTCGTCCATATGGCTTTAGAGCGATCGTCACAGTTGGTATCAGAGCGTTGGTCCTAGTGAACCAGGTCTTGCATGAGTGTGTCTAACTGATAGTTGTTAAGATGCATTAGTAAGTCTGGACTTCGACCGTGTCTGCATGTTAAAATTTTTGCTTATCATTTCTTATCGGAAATTACATGC
Source organism: Rutidosis leptorrhynchoides (assembly GCF_046630445.1). Taxonomy (NCBI): domain Eukaryota; kingdom Viridiplantae; phylum Streptophyta; class Magnoliopsida; order Asterales; family Asteraceae; genus Rutidosis; species Rutidosis leptorrhynchoides. The sequence goes on from NC_092334.1 coordinate 12,570,569, forward strand.
TTATCATTCTTAAGTCTAGACACATTTTACTGTATTGATTGCATAAATAGTGTATAGAAAAAATTCATATCTTAGCGTATCTGTTACTATAAACTTTGACTGCCATCTTCTGAAAATTTCTCCGTAATTTACGGAATTTTGGTATTATATATACATATGTAAATTATGTATTGAAGAGTACCAATCTAAATTCTATAATCTATTTCATATCAAAAATTATCTATCTAATTATACAAGATGGATCCCGTATCCAATTCAAATTCCTTAAATTCCGACAGCTATTCCGATATGGATATTCACCTGAACTCTGAAGAAAGTGTAACCGGAATGGATCAACCAATTAGCCATCATCTATTCTGGATAAATTGGGAATGAGTTCGTAGCCTACTTAATTATTAGAGACAAGAAGAAGGTGATCCCTTCCATCCACCACATTGCCCTCTTGGCGAAGAACCTGAAGCACTTACCGGCGAACCTGTTCGTAATACCATTTTCTCTCTCATCTCCAGAATATCTCGTCATGATCATATACTCTCTCAAATTCTGGATCTTATTCATCCGCTCGTCCGAACCGCCAATCATCCCGGTGTAGTAGAAGAAGTCAACAAGCTTCGCGCTCGGGTAGTGGCTTTGGAGAATATGGTGCAAAGGTTACAAGCACCAGCAGCATCACCGGCATCAACAGTACCACCGACAACAACACCAACAGTACCATTACCACCACCAACAACATCCGCATCGCAAACCTCAACTTCACAATCTGTTCCACGAGCATCAACGTCATACGCACCGTAGTTACCAAGAAATACCAGCAACAATAACCGATGAAGTATTAACTAATTTCCCCTGAAGAAATTTTATGTATATTTAATATATATGAATTTTGAAATCAAAATAAATCTTTTCGTACCAAGTTATTACGTGTGAATCTTAACTGGTAGGTACTACTCGGTTAATTCATATTACTAATATGATATGATGTACATCCTTCGTTAATGACATAACCATCGTTAACTACAATCTCTGTTTCCAACTCAATGAATTCCATTTCATAATAAACTAATTATATTATTCAATTATATGGTTGATTTTATATTTTCATCTTCGATGTATTCGAAACTTTCTAGAAAACATCATTCGTACCTTGCGAAGTTAGCAAGAGTTCCATGAGCACCAACATGATTCACTGAGAAAATATCAATAAAACTGAGTATTGATTACATTAGTGAAATACTCCGTAAAGATTATTAAATCTTTATTGTTTTAGAGATTATTCATTTCTAATTCAAGTCAAAAATTAAATGAGCTTAATATGATATTAACTCATCAAATCTGTATTACATCTGAAGAAAATATACATACATATATTTTCATAAAGACGGTAATAAAAATTCTTTTGTACAAAATATTACTTGTGAAATCTTTAACGGATAGGTAATTCCCGGGAAATATATAAGTTCACAATTAATATGTTATACTGTACATTCTTCAACTTTGATTCAAAAATTATTAACTATGCTCACAGCGCTATACAATCGTTTCCACACAAATTCAATTACATATTCTGATATTGACGGATCAGAATCCAAGTCAAGATTTAACGGGTGACATCATTCTTAGATCTCTACATCTTTCAAAGCTATACTTTGACTTCAAAAATGTGAAAGATCCTTTAGCATTATTATTACTGAAAATAACCTTGCAATTTCTTTTCAAAGTATCCAGTATTATCAACCGTTCAACTAGTCAACGACGACCTTTCAGACTTGTAACTTTGGCATATACGTTTTTGTTATCGGGGAATCTTTCATGTTCCACCACATTAGCAGTAAATTTACCAACAACTTCATTGAACTTTGACCTTCCGAAAAATCCTTATACTCATTGAAACCGTATCATGTACTCATCCACATCTTATAACGGCAATTGCCATACCAACTATCGGGAATTAGCAAGCAGTATTTTGAAATCTTGCAGCACGTCTACGCCAACAGTTATATGTGTTCATATAACGTCTACCTCCTGGACTTACATACTTCGAATGTGAAGTTTTCGAAAAACACCCCAAACTACGAAACTAGTTCTCCGAATTTTGGAAAAATGTTGATGAAGCAGCAAAAACTGTAAACGACCTTAACAGTCAAAAGTTTGATGATAAAGAATAGTATGGTGGTAAAGCTGAGAAAAAGAGAAGGTTTGGAACTGAAAAATGGATTGAGTAAAGTATGAAAGAGGCTGTGAATAAATCACAAAGACTGAACCTGCCTTCAAAGAATCCAAATGATTCAGTGACTGCTGAAACCATTAGTAAGAACCTTACTTCTTATTCTAAACCTTCACAGACAGATTTTCCACATCATCCTCTGATATTAGAAATTCTAAGATATCATCGTATCTTTCATTATAAATATCCTCGATATTTCTGGAGATATCTTCATACCTATTCTTATCGGAAATCATTCATCTCTTCACACTATCTGTGTTACATCATAAAAGAAACTATTTTAGTTCCTAAAATATGAAAAATTCGAAAAAAATGGATGTTTTGAAGTAATATTGGGAACTGAAGCATGAGTTAGTATAATATAATGACACTTGATCAACGTGATTATATTATAGTAAATCATTCTGAGTTTCTAACGGAACGTGATAAAGGTTCACAGATCTCACCCTCATCATGAACCATGTTACATAACTCTTTCATTCTATTTAATCTCTAAATATATCAAGAAAATACTTTTCTTGATGATTCGGTCTTTTCCAGATATTCTGGTAATTTGACAAATCAAGATCGTGTCATTACAATTTCTTTCTTAGAACATTAACTATGTTCATTCCGAAATGTATAGCTACGAATTCTGGACCATTATTCGTTTGACTTAAAGTCGGGAAGAGAAAACGAAAGCATGAAGCTCCGAAATATAATGAAAAATATAAAGCCCGAAAACAACTCCGAAATTACAAATCGTGTATATCAATGCGTATAGCAATATAAAGACACGGGAGAATGAAAAACAATATAACCCTAAGGTAATAGTAGAAGAAAATAACCTCCTCTGGTGGCAGATGAAAAAGAAGAATGAATGATATGATAGCCAAGAAAATATCAAGAATCAGAACTGGATGAAGCATTTTCACAAATCTTTTGAAAGTATGAAATGAGGAAGAAGATGTAGGAGTAGTGAAAATAATGAAACAGAAGAGGTCAATTTATAGCAAAATATCGGACGCAGCAATAGAGGCAGATTACGCATTTAATCAAAGAAAATCCTAATTTCCGCAAATTTCATAAAATCAAATCTTATTTAAATTATGAAGATTTTCTATTCCTTAAAATCCGGAAATCAATCGTTACTACATCAAGAGATAAGACGCATCTCTATTCTCCATTTTACTTGATTACGATAACTTCTCTCATACGCTTCGAGTAATTGGATTATTTTATCCATTTCACTTGACTATGAAAATGAAGATCCTTAAGGAAATTGGATCTTTATGAAAATATTTGATCTTTTGAAAATTCAATCTAACTTTTACCCTAGATAAGTTTTCCGGAATAACCCTTCACCGGTGTTGCAAAATATTTTTGTGGGTTTTGTGGGTTTCAGATTTGAAAATTTTAGCTCAAAACTTATGGTTTTGTGTCACCCACTTGCTAACCTTGTATTAGGAAAGCAACACGTCCAGTTTACTTGTCCCGTATATTACCTTTCGACAAACTACCGTCCGGTTGTAAAGGAAAGCGATGAACAAGAAACTGTTAAGGCAATGTCTAATGACATGCATTTGATTATGGTCTATATCATGTCGGATGCTAGTACTATCCTTTGTAGGAGCAATAGTAAGATCATCCTATAATTTTTTCGGTCTGGCACAAGGTCCTGTCTCCGACCATGCTATGCAACCACCGTTCTTACGGTTGACACCCGATTTGGTTCAGGTGACCTAATGAATTCCAGGTGAATTCCTAGGATTTTACGTTCAATGGTAATGAACGCATTGAAAATTGGTTTTCAGAAAACAAATCGGTTTGTATTTTTGATCAAAATATTTTCTCGTTCAAGCTCGAGTTTAGATATCATTGAATTCCATAAGTTTGTAATTCTCAATCTTTAAGGTCAATCTCAAGGATTGAGTAATATCAGTCTTAAAAGCTGATTTTTGATCTTTAAGGAGATTATCCTTTCTGGGGATCTGATTCATTAGTCTTATCAAGCTAATTTGCACGGTGCCCCCCATTGTACGAGATAAATCCTTCTCATGGTTAGGATAAATCTGACCACCTGGCGACCCTGTTTGATGCTGAGGTCTGTGAATTTCCTGCTGATTTTAGAGATGACTTATCTAGATTTTTCGTCAACCTACAGCTGGTCTGGACGACAATTTCTTGACCTAAATCAAGAAGCGCGTGTCTTTTTCGGAAGACTTTACTTCCTTTTAATGATGGAATTGATTCATCGTGTAGATTCATCTCTCTTTACAGTAAATCGGGTAAGACAGCTAATTTAGTCCAAAAAGCACCTGCAATAACTTTACAGAAACAAGTGGTAGATAGTTTTTAATTGAATAACTTGGTACATTCTCCCCACACTTGGCTTTTTTCATGCGTATTTTTATATCTTAAATAAATAAATTCAAGAGTTTGAGTTGTTTCTCAATTTATGTCCCTTTCGAGGTAACGATAATTTCGGTATTAACACCTAGTTTTCATCGTTCATAAATATGTATAAACATGATTTTGAATTCATTTAGTTGAAAATTTTTTAAAATTTTCACAAAATTTAGAAAATAAGCCAAGAATAGACCCGGGAGAATTTATAACCCTAATATCCCCACACTTGAGATCATGCAATGCCCTCATTTGCATGAAATCAGACTATAATTATAAATTCATGAGGGTGATTAGTGTAGAAAAGTGATTGAAAATACCCAGTTTGTAATTTCAAAGCTCGTTGAATGATAGATGGCGCGCCTCATCGTTCATTCCTTCTTGTTTTATCACAAATGTTTTTCTTCAAAAACGGTTGCTTTTCTGAACTGTTTGTTAATATTTGAAAATGCGTCTTTTACCCTAACTTATCATGCATTTTTATTAACGAGTTATGCACTAACCCGAACCCCTAATTTAACGTTAAGTGGGGTTAGACTTCCCCACACTTAGCTGACGACATGTGAAGTCGGTAGAATAAGTTCCACGAATTAGAATAGTGAGCCAGTTATTTACATCTCGGGTGGTATAAAATATATAAATGGGTTTAAAGTTTAGAACCACCCGATCGTCGCTACTTAATTCTTTTTTAAGTGTAGCTTTTACTAAATGGATATGTCTCTTTTCTGGTTCTTGGTCAAATGGATCGATATACACCGACATACTTATTTCTATAGGGTGGACAATTCCTAATATTTTCTTCCTTTTATTCTCGTGATCAAAGTTTTCACCTCTATTACCCGGTTGGGTAAAATCCGAGGTGTCATTATCTATTACAGCTCGTAGTTCATCTTCGGTAGATGACTCGTCTATTGAGAATATTGGGTTGGAAGGTTGTGTAATGGTGAAGTTCGGTTTGGCCTCGGGGGTAAAATTTTCAACGTTATCGTTTTCCCAAGAGTACCAATTTGTCACCCTTACTTCTTCTTCATCGTCCATTGATGGATTGATGATTTCGTCGGTAGAGGCTAATGTGTCATTATGTTGTGAAATTGGTAAGATTGAATAAAAAGTATCATCGGGATAGTTGGTGATTTCGGAGCTCTCGAATTCATCAAAATTCGATGATCTGAGATTTTCTTGCACACTACTCCTCAGATCAACAGCTGTATAATCTGATAGAGTTTCAACTTGCCTATTTACAAACTCTCTCATTTGTTCATTTTGAGCATGAAGTTCTTCGAGTTTGATTTTCATATAATCTAAAGAATTTTCAGACACATACTTTTCCTCGTCCTCTGGTTGTTGAGTTTGGATATATTCTTGGGAATAATCCCAATTAGAATTGTATTCCTCATAATCATTCCATTCAGGTTTATGGGTTCATAATTTTCCATAGGAACGTAATAATAACATTCCCATGTTGAGTGATAATCTCCACAGATTTCACAACCAATTATTATTTCGTCATTTGTGATCCAAGATTGACTAAACGAATTACCATCAAAACCCGTTTGAGAGTATTGATTTAATTGATTTTGGAGTTCAAAAAGAGTTTCCAAGGCCTTGTTTTCAAAATTTTCTATTTTATTGCGATGGCCAAATTTTAGCTACAATGTGGTGCATTCACTAATTATCCTATTAGTTATAAAATAGAAAAACTTATATAAGTTGTCCAATTAATAGACTTTTCTGATTTTTGCCCACGTTTCGAATAGCCAAAAGATGCAGCAGGAAGCCAGGACCCTTTAAATCGGAAGCCCACAACTTGCCACTAACAAATCCAACTATTACTACGAACCAGAAAATTTGGATGCCTATTAACTTAACCGCTTAAATAATTTTTCTTTCCGTTTGGAGAATTAGATAAGAAGTAGAGAAAATTTCTAAGTCCTAAAAACTAAAGCGTCGAGAAATAAGAAAGAAAAAGATTGCGCGTTGAAAAACGTCGAAAAATAAAAATAAGAAAGTAGCGCGTCGTAACTTAAAAGGTACTAAAATTTATAAACAGCGTCGCAAAATTCTAAAGCACCTAAATTTTAGTCTAAAGAAATAAGCACTTAAGGAATTTTACGGCAAATCCTAAAAATCTAAAAATAAAAACACTAACCTTAAAACTAGATACAAACGACAAAAATACAAATATTACGATTAAACAAATAAAAAGATACAAAAATAAAACTAAGCTTAAAATTGATAAAATTATTTATTTTTATAAAAATATTATTTTTATATTTATTTTATAAAAGTATTCAATTTTATATATATTAAAACTAATTATAATTAATATTACAAATTAATTAATAAAACTAAACTAATTATAATAATAATTAAGTAAATAGGGTTAAATAAAAAAATAATAAATAATAATTACTCCGTACTTAATGCGAATTAGGGTTTGTGGTGGCCTGACAAGGCGGCTCCGCGAGTCGCGGTTCCACCTGGCAACAAACTCCGCGAGTCGCGGAGATTTGAAATTAAAATGACAAGTTTCGTTTTTTTTAAATATTTATATTAATTAAATAAAACTTATATTTAAAAACTAAAATATAAATACTTTATAATTTTATAAATAGAAATCTAAAAAAAATAAATTTATATATATATTTTTTTCGATTTTTAATTTTTAAATTTTTTTTTTTAATATTTTTGGACACTTATAATAAATAAGAAAATATTTTTACGAAATAAGAAATAATATATTTTTACAAAAATATAGTTTTTCACCCGATCCCCGACAGTGGCGCCAAAAACTTGATGTTATGCGAGGGGTATATGAAATAGCATTAATTTTTATAACGAAAAACTATACAATTTACACAAGTTTTATTTATTTATTTACAGATGGGATATACCTAAACCTTGCTACAACACTATAGGTAGTGTACCTAATCGTAGAGTAGTATAGTTTTTAGTAAGTCTGGTTCGTTCCAAAGGAGACGACTTATTTTACACTATATTTTTAAACAATTATATTTGTACAAAATATATATAATTATATATAATAATATATAAAAGGGGGTTTTACCGTTTAATGACCGGTTTTTCGATTTTAAAACTTTAGTCACAGTTAAAACCTAATGTAAAATATTAAAAATAAATACAACTTAATTTTAAACGTAAAGTAAATAACGATAATGAAATTGCGATGAATAAAAGTGCGATAATTAAAAAGTACGATAATATACGATGACAATAAATAAAAGTGCGATAATTAAAAGTGCAATTAAATATGAAAATAAAGGAATTATGCTTATTTAAACTTCCGTATTCATGATGTTTGATGTGTTGATTTTTAGTTTATTCCCATGGGTTAATTGTTCTTTGTCCTGGATTATTCAATATGTCCGTCTGGTTTTTGTCCATAACAGTCCATCAGTCATAAATATAAAGTGCAAGTGTCCTCGTCAAATTATCCTTATACCCGAAGTCAAATATTCCAACTAATTGGGGACTTAAACTGTAACGAGGTTTTAATACTTTGTTTAATAATTACACCAGGATATCGACTGCGTGTAACCCAATGTTTTAATACTTTGTTAACAATTACGCCAAGTGTCCTTGTACATAATTTCACCCCTGTTTTAATAATTCCATAGACTATTAATCCATTCCCGTGTCCGGTAAAATGAACGATTATTCGTACATATAAATACCCCGCCCATCGTGTCCGATCGAGTGTAAATGGTTATTTATAGGTACGTCCAATTGTAAATCTTTATATTAAAATTAACAAACTATCATTTTGTTAAACAAATATAAAGCCCATTAATAGCCCATAGTCTAATTTCCACAAGTGTCGTTCTTTTGTCCAAACCCCAATTATGGTACAAAGCCCAATTACCCAATTTTAATATTTTTAGCCCAACATCATGATTACTTCGGCTCAAATAAGCATAATAATAACTTAAGTACGAGACATTAATTTAAAAAGGAGAACATAGCTTACATTGATTATTTATCGCGTAGTGTTACACGGACAGAGCTTCGACTTTAAAACCCGTAAAATAACCTTTGCATAACCCAAACTAACTAATAAAAAACTACCCTATACTATATATATATATATATATTATATATATATTTATTTATTATTTATTACAGAGTATTATTATTATTGTGTAAAAATATCGACAGAATGCTCGAGCTTTTATAGGCCATTTCTGAATTTTGCAGTTCCGCGAGTCGCGGCATTTTAAGCCTTCAAACTCCGCGAGTCGCGGAGTTTGATTTTCCAGCTCACATAATTTTGGATCTTTGATTGTCGACGTTATTAAATAATAATATAATATATATATAATTTTTAAGAATTATTTATATATTATATTTTATTTATGTGCATAGTTGACTTGTAATTTTTGCTCCGTTGCATTGCGCGTTGAGAGTTGACTCATGTCCCAGTTCCGGATTTTCGAACGTCCTTGCGTACTATTTTATATCATGTAATTTGCGTTTTGTAACTTGTTCTCTTGTCATTTTTAGATGTTTCTCATTAATAAATTGAACCTTTTGAATTGTATCTTGTACATTTGAGCTTTTTGGACGTTTGTGTCTTCAAATCTTCGTTTTCGCCTTTTGTCTTCGCACTTATTTATTTAAACAATTACAATGAAAATATAATATAATTACATATGAAAACCTATTATTTATGAGGGATATTGCTATGAAATATATGTTCCTTTTTAGCCTTATCAAATATCCCCACACTTAAACGTTGCTTGTCCTCAAGCAATACATAACTTGAAATAAAATCACACTTCACTCGAATCACTTTTTTATTCTCACACTTTATACATCAGTGATTTTGATACGGTGGTATAAACAATAATAGTGACGATAGAACCATGGTTAAAGGTGGGTGTGCCATCCACAGTTGCCTCGGGTTTAGGTCAACGACACTTGCAATCAAATAGCCGATTTACTTTTGGTTTCCAAAGCAAAGTGCACATTTGAAAGGCGGTTTACAGTCCCACATGACTATGAAAATGTAGATCCTTAAGGAAATTGGATCTTTATGAAAATATTTGATCTTTTAAAAATTCAATCTAGCTTTTACCCTAGATAAGTTTTCCGGAATAACCCTTCACCGGTGTTGCAAAATATTTTTGTGGGTTTTGTGGGTTTCAGATTTGAAAATTTTAGCTCAAAACTTATGGTTTTGTGTCACCCACTTGCTAACCTTGTATTAGGAAAGCAACACGTCCAGTTTACTTGTCCCGTATGTTACCTTTCGGCAAACTACCGTCCGGTTGTAAAGGAAAGCGATGAACAAGAAACTGTTAAGGCAATGTCTAATGACATGCATTTGATTATGGTCTATATCATGTCGGATGCTAGTACTATCCTTTGTAGGAGCAATAGTAAGATCATCCTATAATTTTTTCGGTCTGGCACAAGGTCCTGTCTCCGACCATGCTATGCAACCACCGTTCTTACGGTTGACACCCGATTTGGTTCAGGTGACCTAATGAATTCTAGGTGAATTCCTAGGATTTTACGTTCAATGGTAATGAACGCATTGAAAATGGGTTTTCAGAAAACAAATCGGTTTGTATTTTTGATCAAAATATTTTCTCGTTCAAGCTCGAGTTTAGATATCATTGAATTCCATAAGTTTGTAATTCTCAATCTTTAAGGTCAATCTCAAGGATTGAGTAATATCAGTCTTAAAAGCTGATTTTTGATCTTTAAGGAGATTATCCTTTTTGGGGATCTGATTCATTAGTCTTATCAAGCTAATTTGCACGGTGCCCCCCCATTGTACGAGATAAATCCTTCTCATGGTTAGGATAAATCTGACCACCTGGTGACCCTGTTTGATGCTGAGGTCCGTGGATTTCCTGCTGATTTTAGAGATGACTTTTCTAGATTTTTCGTCAACCTACAGCTGGTCTGGACGACAATTTCTTGACCTAAATCAAGAAGCGCGTGTCTTTTTCGGAAGACTTTACTTCCTTTTAATGATGGAATTGATTCATCGTGTAGATTCATCTCTCTTTACAGTAAATCGGGTAAGACAGTTAATTTAGTCCAAAAAGCACCTGCAATAACTTTACAGAAACATGTGGTAGATAGTTTTTAATTGAATAACTTGGTACATTCTCCCCACACTTGGCTTTTTTCATGCGTCTTTTTATATCTTAAATAAATAAATTCAAGCATTTTAGTTGTTTCTCAATTTATGTCCTTTTCGAGGTAACGATAATTTCGGTATTAACACCTAGTTTTCATCGTTCATAAATATGTATAAAAATGATTTTGAATTCATTTAGTTGAAAATTTTTTAAAATTTTCACAAAATTTAGAAAATAAGCCAAGAATAGACCCGGGAGAATTTATAACCCTAATATCCCCACACTTGAGATCATGCAATGCCCTCATTTGCATGAAATCAGACTATAATTATAAATTTATGAGGGTGATTAGTGTAGAAAAGTGATTGAAAATACCCAGTTTGTAATTTCAAAGCTCGTTGAATGATAGATGGCGCGCCTCATCGTTCATTCCTTCTTGTTTTATCACAAATGTTTTTCTTCAAAAACGGTTGCTTTTCTGAACTGTTTGTTAATATTTGAAAATGCGTCTTTTACCCTAACTTATCATGCATTTTTATTAACGAGTTATGCACTAACCCGAACCCCTAATTTAACGTTAAGTGGGGTTAGACTTCCCCACACTTAGCTGACGACATGTGAAGTCGGTAGAATAAGTTCCACGAATTAGAATAGTGAGCAAGTTATTTACATCTCGGGTGGTATAAAATATATAAATGGGTTTAAAGTTTAGAACCACCCGATCGTCGCTACTTAATTCTTTTTTAAGTGTAGCTTTTAGTAAATGGATATGTCTCTTTTCTGGTTCTTGGTCAAATGGATCGATATACACCGACATACTTATTTCTATAGGGTGGACAATTCCTAATATTTCCTCCCTTTTATTCTCGTGATCAAAGTTTTCACCTCTATTACCCGATTGGGTGAAATCCGAGGTGTCATTATCTATTACAGCTCGTAGTTCATCTTCGGTAGATGACTCGTCTATTGAGAATATTGGGTTGGAAGGTTGTGTAATGGTGAAGTTCGGTTTGGCCTCGGGGGTAAAATTTTCAACGTTAACGTTTTCCCAAGAGTACCAATTTGTCACCCTTACTTCTTCTTCATCATCCATTGATGGATTGATGATTTCGTCGGTAGAGGCTAATGTGTCATTATGTTGTGAAATTGGTAAGACTGAATAAAAAGTATCATCGGGATAGTTGGTGATTTCGGAGCTCTCGAATTCATCAAAATTCGATGATCTGAGATTTTCTTGCACACTACTCCTAAGATCAACAGCTGTATAATATGATAGAGTTTCAACTTGCCTATTTACAAACTCTCTCATTTGTTCATTTTGAGCATGAAGTTCTTCGAGTTTGATTTTCATATAATCTAAAGAATTTTCAGACACATACTTTTCCTCGTCCTCTGGCTGTTGAGTTTGGATATATTCTTGGAAATAATCCCAATTAGAATTGTATTCCTCATAATCATTCCATTCAGGTTTATGGGTTCATAATTTTTCATAGGAACGTAATAATAACATTCCCATGTTGAGTGATAATCTCCACAGATTTCACAACCAGTTATTATTTCGTCATTCGTGATCCAAGATTGACTGAACGAATTACCATCAAAACCCGTTTGAGAGTATTGATTTAATTGATTTTGGAGTTCAAAAAGAGTTTCCAAGGCCTTGTTTTCAAAATTTTCCATTTTATTGCGATGGCTAAATTTTAGCTACAATGTGGTGCATTCACTAATTATCCTATTAGTTATAAAATAGAAAAACTTATATAAGTTGTCCAATTAATAGACTTTTCTGATTTTTGCCCACGTTTCGAATAGCCAAAAGATGCAGCAGGAAGCCAGGACCCTTTAAATCGGAAGCCTACAACTTGCCACTAACAAATCCAACTATTACTACGAACCAGAAAATTTGGATGCCTATTAACTTAACCGCTTAAATAATTTTTCTTTCCGTTTGAAGAATTAGATAAGAAGTAGAGAAAATTTCTAAGTCCTAAAAACTAAAGCGTCGAGAAATAAGAAAGAAAAAGATTGCGCTTCGAAAAACGTCGAAAAATAAAAATAAGAAAGTAGCGCGTCGTAACTTAAAAGGTACTAAAATTTATAAACAGCGTCGCAAAATTCTAAAGCACCTAAATTTTAGTCTAAAGAAATAAGCACTTAAGGAATTTTACGGCAAATCCTAAAAATCTAGAAATAAAAACACTAATCTTAAAACTAGATACAAACGACAAAAATACAAATATTACGATTAAACAAATAAAAAGATACAAAAATAAAACTAAGCTTAAAATTGATAAAATTATTTATTTTTATAAAAATATTATTTTTGTATTTATTTTATAAAAGTATTAAATTTTATATATATTAAAACTAATTATAATTAATATTACAAATTAATTAATAAAACTAAACTAATTATAATAATAATTAAGTAAATAGGGTTAAATAAATAATAATTACTCCGTACTTAATGCGAATTAGGGTTTGGGGTGGCCTGACAGGGCGGCTCCGCGAGTCGCGGTTCCACCTGGCAACAAACTCCGCGAGTCGCGGAGATTTGAAATTAAAATGACAAGTTTCGTTTTTTTTTTAAATATTTATATTAATTAAATAAAACTTATATTTAAAAACTAAAATATAAATACTTTATAATTTTATAAATAGAAATCTAAAAAAAATAAATTTATATATATATTTTTTTTCGATTTTTAATTTTTAAAATTTTTTTTTAATATTTTTGGACACTTATAATAAATAAGAAAATATTTTTACGAAATAAGAAATAATATATTTTTACAAAAATATAGTTTTTCACCTGATCTCCGGCAGCGAGGCCAAAAACTTGATGTTATGCGAGGGGTATATGAAATAGCATTAATTTTTACAACGAAAAACTATACAATTTACACAAGTTTTATTTATTTATTTACAGATGGGATATACCTAAACCTTGCTACAACACTATAGGCAGTGTACCTAATCGTAGAGTAGTATAGTTTTTAGTAAGTCTGGTTCGTTCCACAGGGAGACGACTTATTTTACACTATATTTTTAAACAATTATATTTGTACAAAATATATATAATTATATATAATAATATATAAAAGGGGGTTTTACCGTTTAATGACCAGTTTTTCGATTTTAAAACTTTAGTCGCAGTTAAAACCTAATGTAAAATATTAAAAATAAATACAACTTAATTTTAAACGTAAAGTAAATTACGATAATGAAATTGCGATGAATAAAAGTGCGATAAAATAAAATTGCGATAATTAAAAAGTACGATAATATACGATGACAATAAATAAAAGTGCGATAATTAAAAGTGCAATTAAATATGAAAATAAATGAATTATGCTTATTTAAATTTCCGTATTCATGATGTTTGACGTGTTGATTTTTAGTTTATTTCCATGGGTTAATTGTTCTTTGTCCTGGATTATTCAATATGTCCGTCTGGTTTTTGTCCATAACAGTCCATCAGTCATAAATATAAAGTGCGAGTGTCCTCGTCAAATTATCCTTATACCCGAAGTCAAATATTCCAACTAATTGGGGACTTAAACTGTAACGAGGTTTTAATACTTTGTTTAATAATTACACCAGGATATCGACTGCGTGTAACCCAATGTTTTAATATTTGTTAACAATTACGCCAAGTGTCCTTGTACATAATTTCACCCCTGTTTTAATAATTCCATAGACTATTAATCCATTCCCGTGTCCGGTAAAATGAACGATTATTCGTACATATAAATACCCCGCCCATCGTATCCGATCGAGTGTAAATGGTTATTTATAGGTACGTCCAATTGTAAATCTTTATATTAAAATTAACAAACTATCATTTAGTTAAACAAATATAAAGCCCATTAATAGCCCATAGTCTAATTTCCACAAGTGTCGTTCTTTTGTCCAAACCCTAATTATGGTACAAAGCCCAATTACCCAATTTTAATATTTTTAGCCCAACATCATGATTACTTCAGCTCAAATAAGCATAATAATAACTTAAGTACGAGACATTAATTTAAAAAGGAGAACATAGCTTACATTGATTATTTATCACGTAGTGTTACACGGACAGAGCTTCGACTTTAAAACCTGTAAAATAACCTTTGCATAACCCAAACTAACTAATATAAAACTACCCTATACTGTATATATATTATATATATATTTATTTATTATTTATTACAGAGTATTATTATTATTGTGTAAAAATATCGACAGAATGCTCGAGCTTTTATAGGCCATTTCTGAATTTTGCAGTTCCGCGAGTCGCGGCATTTTAAGCCTTCAAACTCCGCGAGTCGCGGAGTTTGATTTTCCATCTCACATCATTTTGGATCTTTGCTTGTCGACGTTATTAAATAATAATATAATATATATATAATTTTTAAGAATTATTTATATATTATATTTTATTTATGTGCATAGTTGACTTGTAATTTTCGCTCCGTTGCGTCGCGCGTTGAGAATTGACTCATGTCCCAGTTCCGGATTTTCGAACGTCCTTGCGTACTATTTTATATCGTGTACTTTGAGTTTTGTAACTTGTACTCTTGTCATTTTTAGACGTTTTTCATCAATAAATTGAACCTTTTGAATTGTATCTTGTACATTTGAGCTTTTTGGACGTTTGTGTCTTCAAATCTTCGTTTTTGCCTTTTGTCTTCGCACTTATTTATTTAAACAATTACAATGAAAATATAATACAATTACATATGAAAACCTATTATTTAGGAGGGATATTGCTATGAAATATATGTTCCTTTTTAGCCTTATCAATAAACGTTAAAGCTTAGTTACTAGGGTGCTCAATCTTGTAGAATATTTTGATAAACGTTTCTGGATGAAACAACTGAAATCTTGTGATCCACCTTTATATACAGATTATACGAAACATTAAAACTATGAACTCACCAACCTTTGTGTTGACACTTGTTAGCATGTTTATTCTCAGGTTTCCTAGAAGTCTTCCGCTGTTTGCTTAGATATTAGACAAGCTATGTGCATGGAGTCTTACATGACATATTTTTCAAGGAAACGTTGCATTCACCAAATCATCACCATGTATCTTATTTTGACTGCATTGTCAACGGAAGTACTGTTGTAAACTATTATTTATGGTGATTGTCTATATGTAGAAATCATCAGATGTCGAAAACCTTTGATTTAAATATTCATTTATGGTGTGCCTTTTCAAAAGAATGCAATGTTTACAAAACGTATCATATAGAGGTCAAATACCTCGCAATGAAATCAATGAATGACGTGTTCTTCCATATGGATTTGGAGCGATCGTCACAATATTTTTGGGACTGGGAATACATGCGCTGCTTTTATAAATGCTTTACGAAATAGACACAAGTACTGAAAACTACATTCTATGGTTGAATTATCGAAATCGAATATGTCCCTTTTTATTAAGTCTGGTAATCTAAGAATTAGGGAACAGACACCCTAATTGATGCGAATCCTAAAGATAGATCTATCGGGCCCCAACAAGCCTCATCCAATGTACCGGATGCTTTAGTACTTCGAAATTTATATCATGTCCGAAGGAGGATCCCGGAATGATGGGGATATTCTTATATGCATATTGTGAATGTCGGTTACCAGGTGTTCAATCCATATGAATGATATTTTTGTCTCTATGCATGGGACGTATGTTTATGAGAAATGGAAATATGAAATCTTGTGGTCTATTAAAATTATGAAATGATTATTTATGTTAAACTAATGAACTCACCAACCTTTTGGTTGACACTTTAAAGCATATTTATTCTCAGGTACGAAAGAGATCTTCCGCTGTGCATTTGCTCATTTTAAAGATATTACTTGGAGTCATTCATAGCATATTTCAAAAGACGTTGCATTCGAGTCGTTGAATTCATCAAGATTATTGTTAAGTCGTTGATATTCTGATATATTATGAAATGTGATGCATGCCTGTCAACTTTCGATGTTGTCTTTCAAAAACGAATGCAATGTTTGTTAAATATATCATATAGAGGTCAAGTACCTCGCGATGTAATCAACTGTTGTGAATCGTTTATAATCGATATGGACTTCGTCCGGATGGATTAGGACGGGTCATGAAACTAGTCATCCTGAACCAGCTTCTAATAGATGAAATGTCCCGTTCTTATTGATTAAAAACGTTCCATATTAATTGATTTCGTTGCGAGGTTTTGACCTCTATATGAGACGTTTTTCAAAGACTGCAATCATTTTTAAAACAAACCATAACCTTTATTTCATAAATAAAGGTTTAAAAAGCTTTATGTAGATTATCAAATAATGATAATCTAAAATATCCTGTTTACACACGACCATTACATAATGGTTTACAATACAAATATGTTACATCGAAATCAGTTTCTTGAATGCAGTTTTTACACAATATCATACAAACATGGACTCCAAATCTTGTCCTTATTTTAGTATGCAACAGCGGAAGCTCTTAGTATTCACCTGAGAATAAACATGCTTTAAACGTCAACAAAAATGTTGGTGAGTTATAGGTTTAACCTATATATATCAAATCGTAACAATAGACCACAAGATTTTATATTTCAATACACATCCCATACATAGAGATAAAAATCATTCATATGGAGAACACCTGGTAAACGACATTAACAAGATGCATATATAAAATATCCCCATCATTCCGGGACACCCTTCGGATATGATATAAATTTCGAAGTACTAAAGCATCCGGTACTTTGGATGGGGTTTGTTAGGCCCAATAGATCTATCTTTAGGATTCGCGTCAATTAGGGTGTCTGTTCCCTAATTCTTAGATTACCAGACTTAATAAAAAGGGGCATATTCGATTTCGATAATTCAACCATAGAATGTAGTTTCACGTACTTGTGTCTATTTTGCAAATCATTTATAAAACCTGCATGTATTCTCATCCCAAAAATATTAGATTTTAAAAGTGGGACTATAACTCACTTTCACAGATTTTTACTTCGTCGGGAAGTAAGACTTGGCCACTGGTTGATTCACGAACCTATAACAATATATACATATATATCAAAGTATGTTCAAAATATATTTACAACACTTTTAATATATTTTGATGTTTTAAGTTTATTAAGTCAACTGTCCTCGTTAGTAACCTACAACTAGTTGTCCACAGTTAGATGTACAGAAATAAATCGATAAATATTATCTTGAATCAATTCACGACCCAGTGTATACGTATCTCAGTATTGATCACAACTCAAACTATATATATTTTGGAATCAACCTCAACCCTGTATAGCTAACTCCAACATTCACATATAGAGTGTCTATGGTTGTTCTGAAATATATATAGATGTGTCGACATGATAGGTCGAAACATTGTATACGTGTCTATGGTATCTCAAGATTACATAATATACAATACAAGTTGATTAAGTTATCGTTGGAATAGATTTGTTACCAATTTTCACGTAGCTAAAATGAGAAAAATTATCCAATCTTGTTTTACCCATAACTTCTTCATTTTAAATCCGTTTTGAGTGAATCAAATTGCTATGGTTTCATATTGAACTCTATTTTATGAATCTAAATAGAAAAAGTATAGGTTTATAGTCGGAAAAATAAGTTACAAGTCGTTTTTGTAAAGGTAGTCATTTCAGTCGAAAGAACGACGTCTAGATGACCATTTTAGAAAACATACTTCCACTTTGAGTTTAACCATAATTTTTGGATATAGTTTCATGTTCATAATAAAAATCATTTTCCCAGAATAACAACTTTTAAATCAAAGTTTATCATAGTTTTTAATTAACTAACCCAAAACAGCCCGCGGTGTTACTACGACGGCGTAAATCCGGTTTTACGTTGTTTTTCGTGCTTCCAGGTTTTAAATCATTAAGTTAGCATATCATATAGATATAGAACATGTGTTTAGTTGATTTTAAAAGTCAAGTTAGAAGGATTAACTTTTATTTGCGAACAAGTTTAGAATTAACTAAACTATGTTCTAGTGATTACAAGTTTAAACCTTCGAATAAGATAGCTTTATATGTATGAATCGAATGATGTTATGAATATCATTACTACCTCAATTTCCTTGGATAAACCTACTGGAAATGATAAAAATAGATCTAGCTTCAAAGGATCATTGGATGGCTTGAAAGTTCTTGAAGCAGAATCATGACACGAAAACAATTTCAAGTAAGATTTCCACTCGAAATAAGATTGTTATAGTTATAGAAATTGAATTAAAGTTTGAATATGATTATTACCTTGTATTAGAAAGATAACCTACTGTAAGTAACAAAGGTTTCTTGATCTTGGATGATTACTTGGAATGGATTTAGAAAACTTGGAAGTAAACTTGCAATCTTGGAAGTATTCTTGATTTTATGAAACTAGAACTTTTGGAATTTATGAAGAACACTTAGAACTTGAAGATAGAACTTGAGAGAGATCAATTAGATGAAGAAAATTGAAGAATGAAAGTGTTTGTAGGTGTTTTTGGTCGTTGGTGTATGGATTAGATATAAAGGATATGTAATTTTGTTTTCATGTAAATAAGTCATGAATGATTACTCATATTTTTGTAATTTTATGAGATATTTCATGCTAGTTGCCAAATGATGGTTCCCACATGTGTTAGGTGACTCACATGGGCTGCTAAGAGCTGATCATTGGAGTGTATATACCAATAGTACATACATCTAAAAGCTGTGTATTGTACGAGTACGAATACGGGTGCATACGAGTAGAATTATTGATGAAACTGAACGAGGATGTAATTGTAAGCATTTTTGTTAAGTAGAAGTATTTTGATAAGTGTCTTGAAGTCTTTCAAAAGTGTATGAATACATATTAAAACACTACATGTATATACATTTTAACTGAGTCGTTAAGTCATCATTAGTCGTTACATGTAAATGTTGTTTTGAAACCTTTAGGTTAACGATCTTGTTGAATGTTGTTAACCCATTGTTTATTATAACAAATGAGATGTTAAATTGTTATATTATCATGATATTATGATATATAATATATCTTAGTATGATGTATATACAGTTAAATGTCGTTACAACGATAATCGTTACATATATGTCTCGTTTCGAAATCATTAAGTTAGTAGTCTTATTTTTACATATGTATTTCAATATCTTAATATGATTCATATGTACCTAGTAAGACGTTGTTATAACGATAATCTTTATATATATCGTTTTCGAGTTTCTTAAATTAATAGTCTCATTTTTATGTATATAACTCATTGTTAAAATACCTAATGAGATACATACTTATAATAAAATTATGTTAACTATATATATAACCATATATATGTCATCGTATAGTTTTTACAAGTTTTAACGTTCGTGAATCACCGATCAACTTGGGTGGTCAATTGTCTATATGAAACCTATTTCAATTAATCAAGTCTTAAAAAGTTTGATTGCTTAACATGTTGGAAACACTTAATCATGTAAATAACAATTTCATTTAATATATATATAAACATGGAAAAGTTCGGGTCACTACATTACCTACCCGTTAAATAAATTTCGTCCCGAAATTTTAAGCAGTTGGAGGTGTTGACGTATCTTCTGGAAATAAATGCGGGTATTTCTTCTTCATCTGATCTTCTCGTTCCCAGGTGAACTTGGGTCCTCTACGAGCATTCCATCGAACCTTAACAATTGGTATCTTGTTTTGCTTAAGTCTTTTAACCTCACGATCCATTATTTCGACGGGTTCTTCGATAAATTGAAGTTTTTCGTTGATTTGGATTTCATCTAACGGAATAGTGAGATCTTCTTTAGCAAAACATTTCTTCAAATTCGTGACGTGGAAAGTGTTATGTACAGCCACGAGTTGTTGAGGTAACTCAAGTCGGTAAGCTACTGGTCCGACACGATCAATAATCTTGAATGGTCCAATATACCTTGGATTTAATTTCCCTCATTTACCAAATCGAACAACGCCTTTCCAAGGTGCAACTTTAAGCATGACCATCTCTCTAATTTCAAATTCTATATCTTTTCTGTTAATGTCAGCGTAGCTCTTTTGTCGACTTTGGGCGGTTTTCAACCGTTGTTGAATTTGGATGATCTTCTCGGTAGTTTATTGTATTATCTCCGGACCCGTAATCTTTCTATCCCCCACTTCACTCCAACAAATCGGAGACCTGCACTTTCTACCATAAAGTGCTTCAAACGGTGCCATCTCAATGCTTGAATGGTAGCTGTTGTTGTAGGAAAATTCTGCTAACGGTAGATGTCGATCCCAACTGTTTCCGAAATCAATAACACATGCTCGTAGCATGTCTTCAAGCGTTTTTATCATCCTTTCACTCTGCCCATCAGTTTGTGGATGATAGGCAGTACTCATGTCTAGACGAGTTCCTAATGCTTGATGTAATGTCTGCCAGAATCTTGAAATAAATCTGCCATCCCTATCAGAGATAATAGAGATTGGTATTCCATGTCTGGAGACGACTTCCTTCAAATACAGTCGTGCTAACTTCTCCATCTTGTCATCTTCTCTTATTGGCAGGAAGTGTGCTGATTTGGTGAGACGATCAACTATTACCCAAATAGTATCAAAACCACTTGCAGTCCTTGGCAATTAGTGATGAAATACATGGTAATCTTTTCCCATTTCCATTCCGGGATTTCGGGTTGTTGAAGTAGATCTGATGGTTTCTGATGCTCAGCTTTGACCTTAGAACACGTCAAACATTCTCCTACGTATTTAGCAACATCGGCTTTCATACCCGACCACCAAAAATGTTTCTTGAGATCCTTGTACATCTTCCCCGTTCCAGGATGTATTGAGTATCTGGTTTTATGAGCTTCTCTAAGTACCATTTCTCTCATATCTCCAAATTTTGGTACCCAAATCCTTTCAGCCCTATACCGGGTTCCGTCTTCCCGAATATTAAGATGCTTCTCCGATCCTTTGGGTATTTCATCCTTTAAATTTCCCTCTTTTAAAACTCCTTGTTGCGCCTCCTTTATTTGAGTAGTAAGGTTATTGTGAATCATTATATTCATAGATTTTACTCGAATGGATTCTCGGTCCTTCCTGCTCAAGGCGTCGGCTACCACATTTGCCTTCCCCGGGTGGTAACGAATCTCAAAGTCGTAATCATTCAACAATTCAATCCACCTACGCTGCCTCATATTCAGTTGTTTCTGATTAAATATGTGTTGAAGACTTTTGTGGTCGGTATATATAATACTTTTGACCCCATATAAGTAGTGCCTCCAAGTCTTTAATGCAAAAACAACCGCGCCTAATTCCAAATCATGCGTCGTATAATTTTGCTCGTGAATCTTCAATTGTCTAGACGCATAAGCAATCACCTTCGTTCGTTGCATTAATACACAACCGAGACCTTGCTTTGATGCGTCACAATAAATCACAAAATCATCATTCCCTTCAGGCAATGACAATATAGGTGCCGTAGTTAGCTTTTTCTTCAATAACTGAAACGCTTTCTCTTGTTCATCCTTCTATTCAAATTTCTTCCCTTTATGCGTTAATGCAGTCAAGGGTTTTGCTATTTTGGAGAAATCTTGGATGAATCTTCTATAGTAACCAGCCAATCCTAAAAATTGACGTATATGCTTCGGAGTTTTTGGGGTTTCCCACTTTTCGACGGGTTCGATCTTTGCTGGGTCCACCTGGATACCTTCTTTGTTCACTATGTGACCGAGGAATTGAACTTCTTCCAACCAAAATGCACACTTTGAAAACATAGCGTACAGTTTTTCTTTCCTCAATACTTCTAGCACTTTTCTCAAATGTTCTTCGTGCTCTTGATCATTCTTTGAGTAAATAAGTATGTCATCAATGAAAACAATGACAAACTTGTCAAGATATAGCCCACACACTCGGTTCATAAGGTCCATGAACATAGCTGGTGCGTTAGTCAATCCAAACGGCATAACCATAAACTCGTAATGACCATAACGCGTCCTAAAAGCAGTTTTTGGAATATCATCCTCCTTTACTCGCATTTGATGATATCCAGAACGTAAATCGATCTTTGAATAAACCGACGAGCCTTGTAGTTAATCAAATAAGTCGTCAATTCTCGGCAGTGGATAACGGTTTTTGATTGTAAGTTTGTTCAACTCTCTGTAGTTAATACACAACCTAAATGTACCATCCTTCTTCTTGACAAACAAAACAGGAGCTCCCCATGGTGATGTGTTTGGTAGAATGAAACCATTTTCTAATAGTTCTTGCAGTTGGCTTTGCAGTTCTTTCATCTCGCTGGGTGCGAGTCTATAAGGAGCACGAGCTATTGGTGCAGCTCCTGGTACAAGATCTATTTGAAATTCAACAGATCGATGTGGAGGTAGTCCCGGTAATTCTTTCGGAAATACATCGGGAAATTCTTTTGCGACGGGAACATCATTGATGCTCTTTTCTTCAGTTTGTACTTTCTCGACGTGTGCTAGAATAGCATAGCAACCTTTTCTTATTAGTTTTTGTGCATTCAAATTACTAATAAGATGTAGCTTCATGTTGCCCTTTTCTCCGTACACCATTAAGGGTTCTCCTTCTTCTCGTACAATGCGAATTGCATTTTTATAACATACGATCTCTGCTTTCACCTTCTTCAGCCAGTCCATGCCAACTATTACATCAAAACTCCCTAACTCTACTGGTATCAAATCAATCTTAAATATTTCGCTACCCAGTTTAATTTCTTGATTCCGGCATATATTATCTGCTGAAATTAATTTACCGTTTGCTAATTCGAGTAAAAATTTACTATCCAACGGCGTCAATGGACAACTTAATTTAGCACAAAAATCTCTACTCATATAGCTTCTATCCGCACCCGAATCAAATAAAACGTAAGCAGATTTATTGTCAATAAGAAACGTACCCGTAACAAGCTCCGGGTCTTCCTGTGCCTCTGCCGCATTAATATTGAAAACTCTTCCGCGGCCTTGTCCATTCGTGTTCTCCTGGTTCGGGCAATTTCTAATAATGTGGCCCGGTTTTCCACATTTATAACAAACTACATTGGCATAACTTGCTCCGACACTACTTGCTCCGCCATTACTCATTCTGACACCATTTGTTCCTTTCGTTCTGTTAACCCCTGGTCCGTAGACCTCACACTTCGCCGCGCTATGACCATTTCTTTTACACTTGTTGCAAAATTTGGTGCAGAACCCCGAGTGATAATTTTCACACCTTTGGCATAGCTGCTTCTGATTGTTGTTGTTATTGCGGTTGTTATTGTTGTTGGGATGATTGTTGTAGTTGCTGTTGTTGTTGTTGTTGTTGTTGGGCCGTTTGTTGTAGTTGCGATTGATGTTGCGATTGTTGGGATAATTGTTGCGATTATTATTGTAATTGCTGTTGTTGTTGTATTGGTGATTCTTATCACCGTTTTCCTCCCACTTTCTTTTGACTTGCTTCACATTGGCCTCTTCAGCCGTCTGTTCTTTAATTCTTTCCTCAATCTGGTTCACTAGTTTGTAAGCCATTCTACATGCCTGTTGTATGGAGGCGGGCTCGTGTGAACTTATATCTTCTTGGATTCTTTCCGGTAATCCTTTCACAAACGCGTCGATCTTCTCTTCCTCATCTTCGAACGCTCCCGGACACAATAGGCACAATTCTGTGAATCATGTTTCGTACGTGGTAATATCAAATCCTTGGGTTCGTAACCCTCTAAGTTCTGTCTTGAGCTTATTGACCTCGGTTCTGGGACGGTACTTCTCGTTCATCAAGTGCATGAATGCTGACCACGGTAGTGCGTAAGCATCATCTTGTCCCATTTGCTCTAGATAGGTATTCCACCATGTTAACGCAGAACCTGTGAAGGTATGCGTAGCGTACTTCACTTTGTCCTCTTCAGTACACTTACTTATGGCAAACACCGATTCGACCTTCACGGTCCACCGTTTCAATCCGATCGGTCCTTCGGTTCCATCAAATTCCAAAGGTTTGCAGGCAGTAAATTCTTTGTAGGTGCATCCTACACGATTTCCTGTACTGCTAGATCCAAGGTTATTGTTGGTATGTAGCGCAGCCTGTACTGCGGCTATGTTTGAAGCTAAAAAAGTACGGAATTCCTCTTCATTCATATTCACGGTGTGTCGAGTAGTCGGTGCCATTTCCTTCAAAATAGTCAAATGGAACAAGTTAATCATACAGAATATTAAGAGTAGTTAATAGTATTTCGTAGCATAATATGAACTCATTTATAAAAGCTTTTTCTTCATATTAGCATTTTATAAGTTTAAATTCGGGTAGTACCTACCCGTTAAGTTCATACTTAGTAGCTAATATACAATTCAACTACTACAATTCTATATGAAAAATTGATTATAATAATATTTCATGTTCAAACTTTTATACAATATTTTACAAACTTACAATACCGCTTATTTTACATAAAGCATGAAATATAGCACACAATAACTTTGATACAAGATAGATGTGAAGATAATTCTAGCTAGTACACAAGTCGTTCAGCAAAGGCAATAAAGACACGTAATTCATACGTCCAGAAACAAGTCATGCATTCTGGTTTTACTAGGACTACTTCCCATCCTTGGTCTTGTGGAACATAACCGTTATGGCCGTTGATAAGACAGCGTGTTGTAACATCGTCAAAGGGACGAGGGTTACGTAATGACCAACAGTCTCGTAATAACCTAAAAACCTCATTTCTTACCCCAATTACCGACTCCGTCACTTGTGGGAACGTTTTGTTTAATAGTTGTAGCCCGATGTTCTTTTTCTCACTTTGGTGAAAAGCGAACATTACTAACCCGTAAGCATAGCATGCTTCTTTATGTTGCATGTTAGCCGCTTTTTCTAAATCATGAAGTCCTATATTCGGATACATTGAGTCAAAATAATTTCTTAACCCGTTGCGTAAAATAGCATTTGGGTTCCCCGCAATATATGCGTCAAAGTAAACACATCGTAACTTATGGGTTTCCCAATGTGATATCCCCCATCTTTCAAATGAAAGTCTCTTATAAACCAAGACATTCTTGGAACGTTCTTCGAATGTCTTACAAACTGATTTCGCCGTAAATAGTTGTGCCGAAGAATTCTGACCGACTCTAGACAAGATTTCATCAATCATGTCTCCGGGTAGGTCTCTTAAAATATTGGGTTTTCTATCTATTTTGTGTTTTTATACTGTAAAATAGACAAGAGTTAGATTCATAAAAAAAAATACTTATTAATACAAGCAATTTTTACATATATCATAAAGCATAAGCACACTATATTACATATATTACACCACACGAATACAACTATCTTATTTCGACTCGCTCGTTTCTTCTTCTTCGGTTTTGGTTCGTTTTGCCAAGTTTCTAGGGATATATGATGTTCCCCTAATACGAGCTGTCGTTTTCCACAACGGTTTAGAAAAACCTGGTGGTTTAGAGGTTCCCGGGTCATTGTTACAACTTAAGGGCTTCGGGGGTTGACGATACATATAAAGTTCATCGGGGTTGGAATTAGATTTCTCTATTTTTATGCCCTTTCCCTTATTATTTTCTTTTGCCTTTTTAAATTCAGTTAGGGTAATTTCTATAACATCATCGAAATTCTCGTCAGAATCCGATTCATCAGAGAATTGGTAATCCTCCCAATATTTTGCTTCCTTGGCGGAAACACCATTGACCATAATTAACCTTGGTTGGTTGGTTGAGAATTTTCTTTTACTTAACCGTTTTATTATTTCCCCCACCGGTTCTATTTCCTCCTCCGGTTCCTCCTCTTCCGGTTCTGATTCTTCTTCCGGTTCTGATTCTTCTTCCGGTTCCTCTTCGGGAACTTGCGAATCAGTCCAATATATATTCGACTCTTCGTTATTATTAGGTGAGTCAATGGGATTTGTGCTAGAGGTAGACATCTATCACACAATATCAAACATGTTAAGAGATTAATATATCACATAATATATACATGTTAATAATATATAGTTTCCAACAAAAATGTTAAGCAATCATTTTTAAAGAAAACACGGTCGAAGTCCAGACTCACTAATGCATCCTAACAAACTCGATAAGACACACTAATGAAAATTTTCTGGTTCTCTAAGACCAACGCTCGAATACCAACTGAAATGTCCCGTTCTTATTGATTAAAAACGTTCCATATTAATTGATTTCGTTGCGAGGTTTTGACCTCTATATGAGACGTTTTTCAAAGACTGCATTCATTTTTAAAATAAACCATAACCTTTATTTCATAAATAAAGGTTTAAAAAGCTTTACGTAGATTATCAAATAATGATAATCTAAAATATCCTGTTTACACACGACCATTACATAATGGTTTACAATACAAATATGTTACATCGAAATCAGTTTCTTGAATGCAATTTTTACACAATATCATACAAACATGGACTTCAAATCTTGTCCTTATTTTAGTATGCAACAGCGGAAGCTCTTAGTATTCACCTGAGAATAAACATGCTTTAAACGTCAACAAAAATGTTGATGAGTTATAGGTTTAACCTATATATATCAAATCGTAACAATAGACCACAAGATTTCATATTTCAATACACATCCCATACATAGAGATAAAAATCATTCATATGGTGAACACCTGGTAAACGACATTAACAAGATGCATATATAAAATATCCCCATCATTCCGGGACACCCTTCGGATATGATATAAATTTCGAAGTACTAAAGCATCCGGTACTTTGGATGGGGTTTGTTAGGCCCAATAGATCTATCTTTAGGATTCGCGTCAATTAGGGTGTCTGTTCCCTAATTCTTAGATTACCAGACTTAATAAAAAGGGGCATATTCGATTTCGATAATTCAACCATAGAATGTAGTTTCACGTACTTGTGTCTATTTTGTAAATCATTTATAAAACCTGCATGTATTCTCATCCCAAAAATATTAGATTTTAAAAGTGAGACTATAACTCACTTTCACAGATTTTTACTTCGTCGGAAAGTAAGACTTGGCCACTGGTTGATTTACGAACCTATAACAATATATACATATATATCAAAGTATGTTCAAAATATATTTACAACACTTTTAATATATTTTGATGTTTTAAGTTTATTAAGTCAGCTGTCCTCGTTAGTAACCTACAACTAGTTGTCCACAGTTAGATGTATAGAAATAAATCGATAAATATTATCTTGAATCAATCCACGACCCAGTGTATACGTATCTCAGTATTGATCACAACTCAAACTATATATATTTTGGAATCAACATCAACCCTGTATAGCTAACTCCAACATTCACATATAGAGTGTCTATGGTTGTTCCGAAATATATATAGATGTGTCGACATGATAGGTCGAAACATTGTATACGTGTCTATGGTATCTCAAGATTACATAATATACAATACAAGTTGATTAAGTTATGGTTGGAATAGATTTGTTACCAATTTTCACGTAGCTAAAATGAGAAAAATTATCCAATCTTGTTTTACCCATAACTTCTTCATTTTAAATCCGTTTTGAGTGAATCAAATTGCTATGGTTTCATATTGAACTCTATTTTATGAATCTAAACAAAAAAAGTATAGGTTTATAGTCGGAAAAATAAGTTACAAGTTATTTTTGTAAAGGTAGTCATTTCAGTCGAAAGAACGATGTCTAGATGACCATTTTAGAAAACATACTTCCACTTTGAGTTTAACCATAATTTTTGGATATAGTTTCATGTTCATAATAAAAATCATTTTCCCAGAATAACAACTTTTAAATCAAAGTTTATCATAGTTTTTAATTAACTAACCCAAAACAGCCCGCGGTGTTACTACGACGGCGTAAATCCGGTTTTACGGTATTTTTCGTGTTTCCAGGTTTTAAATCATTAAGTTAGCATATAATATAGATATAGAACATGTGTTTAGTTGATTTTAAAAGTCAAGTTAGAAGGATTAACTTTTATTTGCGAACAAGTTTAGAATTAACTAAACTATGTTCTAGTGATTACAAGTTTAAACCTTCGAATAAGATAGCTTTATATGTATGAATCGAATGATGTTATGAACATCATTACTACCTCAAGTTCCTTGGATAAACCTACTGGAAATGATAAAAATAGATCTAGCTTCAAAGGATCCTTGGATGGCTTGAAAGTTCTTGAAGCAGAATCATGACACGAAAACAATTTCAAGTAAGATTTCCACTCGAAATAAGATTGTTATAGTTATAGAAATTGAATTAAAGTTTGAATATGATTATTACCTTGTATTAGAAAGATAACCTACTGTAAGTAACAAAGGTTTCTTGATCTTGGATGATTACTTGGAATGGATTTAGAAAACTTGGAAGTAAACTTGCAATCTTGGAAGTATTCTTGATTTTATGAAACTAGAACTTTTGGAATTTATGAAGAACACTTAGAACTTGAAGATAGAACTTGAGAGAGATCAATTAGATGAAGAAAATTGAAGAATGAAAGTGTTTGTATGTGTTTTTGGTCGTTGGTGTATGGATTAGATATAAAGGATATGTAATTTTGTTTTCATGTAAATAAGTCATGAATGATTACTCATATTTTTGTAATTTTATGAGATATTTCATGCTAGTTGCCAAATGATGGTTCCCACATGTGTTAGGTGACTCACATGGGCTGCTAAGAGCTGATCATTGGAGTGTATATACCAATAGTACATACATCTAAAAGCTGTGTATTGTACGAGTACGAATACGGGTGCATACGAGTAGAATTGTTGATGAAACTGAACGAGGATGTAATTGTAAGCATTTTTGTTAAGTAGAAGTATTTTGATAAGTGTCTTGAAGTCTTTCAAAAGTGTATGAATACATATTAAAACACTACATGTATATACATTTTAACTAAGTCGTTAAGTCATCGTTAGTCGTTACATGTAAATGTTGTTTTGAAACCTTTAGGTTAACGATCTTGTTGAATGTTGTTAACCCATTGTTTATTATAACAAATGAGATGTTAAATTGTTATATTATCATGATATTATGATATATAATATATCTTAGTATGATGTATATACAGTTAAATGTCGTTACAACGATAATCGTTACATATATGTCTCGTTTCGAAATCATTAAGTTAGTAGTCTTATTTTTACATATGTATTTCATTGTTAATACACTTAATAATATATTTACTTATCATTTAACATAATTAACCAAGTGTATCAATATCTTAATATGATTCATATGTACCTAGTAAGACGTTGTTATAACGATAATCGTTATATATATATCGTTTTCGAGTTTCTTAAATTAATAGTCTCATTTTTATGTATATAACTCATTGTTAAAATACCTAATGAGATACATACTTATAATAAAATCATGTTAACTATATATATAACCATATATATGTCATCGTATAGTTTTTACAAGTTTTAACGTTCGTGAATCACCGGTCAACTTGGGTGGTCAATTGTCTATATGAAACCTATTTCAATTAATCAAGTCTTAACAAGTTTGATTACTTAACATGTTGGAAACACTTAATCATGTAAATAACAATTTCATTTAATATATATATAAACATGGAAAAGTTCGGGTCACTACAATACATACGCAACACTAAAGGTTTTGTTTAATGGTAATTTGATTTATGGAAGAATAATCATACATAGGTTGTTTGGAAAAGGTTGCAAGTGTTTGCTACGTGATGGAGTATTGAATTGGCACAAGCGGTGGAATTTAGTGAGACGGGTGGTGATGAGAGTAGATTTGCCCAACTAATTTATTAATTAATCGCAACAATGCAAGTAGAATCAATTCTTAGACGAGTTGTAGTAGTGGTATGGCCACGGCGTCTCAGCCGATGTGGCAGCCGGCCACGCCTCCAAGGGTGGGGTTTCCGTGCGTGGGGGAGGAGAGAGTGGAGGGGGTGTGTTGCCCTGCAACGGAAGAAGCCACACCCGTGGTTGAATTTTTGTAATTTTTATTAATTAATTTAAAATATTATTTTATATCTCTTTTTAATACTTAACCCAATTATATTTTAACACATCATCACAATACTCCCAACCAACACCAAAAACTCACACCACCACTACTCCACAAAAACAACCCACACGTCTCAACCCACACGTTCTAGTCATCAAAAAGCAACTCATGGCCTCAACCACTACAAGTGGTCTTAGAAAAATATTTTTTTTATGAGAACTAATGTAGCTGAATGACAGTAAAAGAAAAGTGCACGTGTATACTATCAACACTAAGCATGTGTATATGAGAGATGAATTATAAAAAATTTGTAGTGGAGAATATAAAGATAGGATATGTACACATCAAAAAATTACACATACACAACTAATTATGCTTTAATGTGTTATAATGTGTAACAACTTAAAGCATAATTAGTTGTGTACGTGTAATTTTTGATTGTGTATATATCACTTTCTATAGAGATAAAGGACAGCGACAGTGGTTTATGGATATCACCTTCAGCAGATAAGTAACGAAGTGACGGGGAAAAAATAAAACCCTAAAGTGTGAGGCGCGATATCATGTTGAACATAATATTGTATTATTCTGAATGAATACATTGTACATGACATCTGTCAATAAATAGGTAAATAACCTAACAAGTACAAATAGGTTAAGCCCATCACATATAATACATGAGCTAATTAATATATGCTAACAATTAAAAGTAAAACACAGATACCACCCAAGTAATTTTTATAAAAAATAAAAGTAAGTACTACTCCTAGTACTTCTAAAGATTATATCCGAAAAAATTACGCTGCTGCTACATGTTGTTTGTTTACACTATCATGACAACACCTAAACTTTTTTTGTTGCGTAGTTGGTACCTAGATTTTATTTCACTTACGTGGTTGGTACCCTAACTAACTGCAGTCAAACTGCGCATAATAAATAAAAGGTTTAAATGATATGAAGATGTAAACCATTAAAATCCCATGTTTTTTTTCCGGAAACAATA
Source organism: Rutidosis leptorrhynchoides (assembly GCF_046630445.1). Lineage (NCBI taxonomy): Eukaryota > Viridiplantae > Streptophyta > Magnoliopsida > Asterales > Asteraceae > Rutidosis > Rutidosis leptorrhynchoides. The sequence goes on from NC_092334.1 coordinate 12,602,206, forward strand.
TTAATATATATATATATATATATATATATATATATATATATATATATATATATATATATATATATATATATATATATATATATAAGATCGTAAAGATCCGGTGGTAAACACGAACGACAAAAAATTGAAAGGTCTCGCTCTGATCGTCCTATACACAATAGACGATAATATTGAAAGAGAGCGAGCACATTGAAAATGTAAAGGCAGTACACACGTATAAACCACCAAACCTAAATCTAAAACATACATAACACTTATCTCGTATCTAACACCACATTCACCGCTACACAAAAGCAGCAAACCCAAAGTGAACGCCAGGCACTCTAGCAGCACCTAACCCGAGGCCTGCAAACCAAAGTAACCTCTCGTACCCGAAAACCATGTATCAACTCCAAAAATAGAGAACCACTAGCCCGTTGAATAAGATCAAATCCTCATTCGAGCGGAAAAAATGATCCTGTAAGAAACACTCCAGTAAACATCAATTTTCCGAGGTTAACTAAGTCAACACACATCGGCAACAACATCGAGCCACCCGAATAGACTAGACTACGGGATAAGTATGACCAAATCAAACAAGCAGCAATCAACAACGCAGTGTGCAGAGTCAAACCAATAGAAATCAGGCCATCATCACCAAATTTTCGGAGGATTTACAAAACCGCAGACACCGGCAGCCAACAACCAGCAGGTAGCTCCCGTCGACTACCACCAGCGAGAACCGATAGCCACCAGCAGAAACCGACTATAACCACACCGCCTTAGACTGCAAGTAGCCTCTAATGGCCACTACTAGCCTCACAGCAAACTGCCATCGGCAGCGACTAAAAGCCACCAAACAGCCACCTTAGCAATAAGCATTAGCCCCCACCCACTAGTTGTAGCCACTCACCGCCACCCATAACAGTTGTCAACAGCTAGCAGCCACCTAAGGCCGCTAGCAGTCGCCAACCGTCGACAGTAGCAGCATGCAACAAACAGTCCACCAGAGTCCAACGAGTTTCAACACAAAGCACAAAAACCACCGAAAAACCAAACACAACCCTCACCTCAAACCGAAACCGATAACAAACCTGAGAGATTATGGAATTCCGCCTGAATTCGTCGCCTACAACCACCAAAAGAAAGAAGACGGCTTCGATGAGCGGAGAGGAAGAATCCGACAAGCAAACCAAATCCGACAACAACCCTCAAAACCCAAACAAAACCCAGATCCCGTGATATTAAACTTGGAATCGCCACCTGGAAATCGCTGGGTAACCGGAGACACCAAACGGACAAAGATCGTCGCCCGATAAGTAGGACCGGAGGTTGAACCTTATTATACGGAAAGCGAAAAAAGCCAAAACCAGCAGCGAGATGTCGGTGGTCGAAAAATAGAGCACCAAAAGAGCTACAAACCGACGATGGAAGAAGGATCTAGCATAAAGGTAGATGGCGGCTGAAGAAAAAAGGATGAAACGAAGAAGAAGATGGGTTTGTACGTAGAGCTTATTAATTCTCTAAAAACCCATGTTTAACTTAGAGTTGTTGATTCAGGTACATAAAATCCTTAATCAGTAAAATTCGTTTGTGTGTGTTGAGACTAGGGATGACAATGGATACCCGATCCAGTGGATATCCATCTGATCCACCGATTATTCGTGGATATGGACGATCTAAATGGATATTGATACAGTCACTATTGTAAACGGCGTCCGTAGCATCCGTTACGACGCCCGTTGCGGAGTTTTGGTGACTAAACCGTTTCGACCCCGTCCCGTTTTCTTATAAGCCAGTCAACGGTCAAAAGTCAGGTCAAATGCAGGAAAAATTGGGTCAATGCCGGTCAAAAGTCAGAAATTCTGTCAAAATCGGTTATAAGTCGGTCAAATAAATCAAAATTGACTTAGTTTAGTATTCCATTTTGTATTATATTAACGCTAATAGCAATTATATGTAAAAACTTGTCAACGAAGGTTTTTTAGCTCTAAAATATGTGTAAATATGTGTGTGTATATATATATATATATATATATATATATATATATATATATATATATATATATATATATATATATATATAAGTCAACATTAGTCAACATCCGTTTCGACCCCGTCTCGGCCCCGTTTTTTCCGTTGACGTTTTGAGGTCGCTACCGTTTCGGCCCCGTCTCGTGTCTTTTTCAACCTTATACGGATTTGGATGAACCGAAATGGATATGGATATGGATATGGATATGGATTGGATGAAAAGTTTCATCAATGGATGAACCGCTTTCACTCGAAATAACTAAATATATAAATTTATCACTCGAATTAATGTCATTTATGTAGTGATATTTCATTAATTATATTCATCTTTCTTTATATTTTCTCTAAAAATATAATTTTTTTCTTATATTATGTTTTGTTTAAATCATTAAATGTATTTATCGTACTTTGGTGGTTTAAATGTGATTTCTTGTAACTAAAAAGTAAGCAACTTACAGGTAATCGATATCTTTACACGTTTAATAGACTATTTGTTGACTATTTGTTATATAGATTAGTAAAAATGTGACTTTCGCTCGCATAAACTATTAAGAAATACGGAGTATTACTTTTGATCGTATAAAGTAAATCACCGCTTATAATTGTCAAAAATAAAATAAATTTAAACGGATATGGATGATTATCCATTAACCCGCTTCACCCGACGGATATGGATATGGATGGATGAAATTTTTATAAATGAATATGGATATGAATATGGATTAAAAAAATAAATGGATATGGATATGGATACGGTATCACCCGATCCATATCCAATCCATTGCATCCCTACTTGAGACATTAAAATACGGGGGATGATTCTCACACACTGTTTTTTGATCCTCACACACCAATTTACTTGAACTCCTCCCTAATAATAGGGTAAAAGGGTGTGTGAGGATCAAAAAACAGTGTGTGAGAATCATCCCCCTTAAAATACTACAGTATAAAATATTAAAATATCTCTCTTAAAAGAGGAAAGAGTAATACTTTTGTATATATGTTGGATTACAGGAAGGTGCTAAAGAAAATATTACTGCCGGTGGCGCAACCCCGCTGCACATTACAGCTGATATTGGTAACACATAATTGATCACATGCTTACTAAATCACTAGCAACTTTCCCTAATCGCTTGTATTCATAATAAAATTGAAGATTACATCTGCAATCAGTTAATTATGAACTCCATGTATGTATTTATTTAATAATGATACTAGCTTAATGCCCGCGAATTCGCGGGACTTATCAAGAAAGCGGATTCAAATGATCAACTTTATGAGGTTTTTACTACGTATGTATTACCCAAAGTAGATTCAAACTTCCCTCAACTTTTTTATTACGAAACATGTATTAAGCACAAAAAACTCTTTAGCAAGCGTTCCAATTTACATATATATCTTCTACCTCTATACTTTCTTAACACCACCATACTTGTAAGCACTTGTCTTCATGTAGTTTTAGTTTTGGCAGTTTACACTACCTGCAAAAATACAATAATATAGTACAAAGCATGACATCAACGGAACGATATCACATGTTATGAAAATTGGAAAATAAAACAGGAAATGACAACTTTAAAAAATAGAAAATGATGCAAGTCCTTTACGTTGCACGTTGATGGTAGACAAGTTTATTAGCTATTGCAAGTATCATTAAAGTGACATAGATCAGTTCGCGTAAGCTGGACATGTAGTTGTTGTACCATGTACATCATAGGTGAAACACAGCTCAATACCTACAGTAAAAAATTTAATTTACCCATTTCAATAAAATGATCTATGAAGTTTATGTTTTAGAAATACAGCAACCCATTTTGCATTACATATTTAGACCAACCCATTTGACTCAATCCATTTTTTACTTACCCATTGACTACTTTTTACTAACCCATTTGAACTGTTTATAAAGATTTGGGATTATTATAATATACACTTGAGACAACCCATTTGCATTCCATAGCTTGACCAACCCATTTGACCCAATCCATTTTTAACCAACCCATTTGACCTATATAGGAAGATGTACGCTTTGAAATACACTTGGGACAACCCATTTCCCCCTAAACCATTTTTTGATACCCATTCAAAAAACTAATTTTATAGGTTTTATGTATAGAAACTTTGACCATCTCTCTGCCCAAGTCTTTTTAACTAACCCATTTTGATGAGTCGTTAGAAATAACACATATCATCTTTAAAAAAAAAAATTAGAATCACAATCTATTAAATTATAATAAATAATCTTGTTTGATTATTAAATGTAAAAGTATTGATCTTAACAGAATTATCAACATAGAAATTACCTCCTGTTACCGGTAGTGCGCGTCAATCTCTTCGATATACTCAAACAAATTAAGTGGAATTTTTTTCTCAACTTCATCAATGTCCTATGTGAACACCACATAATCAAAGTTTAAACTTAAAGCTGGTAGTTATAACAAAATATACATTGTCTACACAAAATTACATGCTCATTTTCCCATTGGGTCCTCTTTGAGTCCTTTATCACCTGCAAAACAACAATATAAAGAACCTAATTACTTTTAGAGTGAAACGTATCCCAGATCAATCATTCAAAAGTATAAAGGGTTTAAAAATTAACTTACGAACTTCCATCAGTATCAAACAGCATGAATCATTCAAAGTATAAAGTCCAAACAGATTAATGTGCATTTTCGCCAGAAGTCCAAACAGTACCACTATTATTAGCAAGATATTTGTACAGAGTTCCTGAAACATGACATAAATTATTATGAGGGAAAAAAATAAGATGATTATAGCCATCATTACGTTCTTAGACTATAAACTTAGATTGTATCAACTTGCCTGATATTCCACCATCTACGTTATTACAGAATATTTCAAGATTGGCCATTGTTGGCATATTCATTCTCAGGCATCCCTTGTAGACTTCATGTAGTGACCCGAACTTTTCTATTATTATATATTAAATGAAATTGATATCTACATGATTAAATGTTTCCAACATGTTAAGCAATCGAACTTGTTAAGACTTGATTAATTGAAATAAGTTTCATGTAGACAATTGACCACCCAAGTTGACCGGCGATTCAACAACAACAACAACAACAACAACAATAACCAATTCCACTAGAGTGGAGTATGGGGGAGGTTAGATGTAGACAGTCCTTTCCTCTACCCTAAAGTAAAAGGGAAGCCATTCCTCCACCCACGGATACCTATCGGTCCCCAGGTAGAGGAAGTCGTCCCTCCCTATTCTGTAGAGCAGAGAGGCTGCTTCCTAGGGACCTCCGACCATAAAGAACCATGAATTCCGATATGTGCAGTAAAAGTATACAAGTAAAGTAGATAAAAAAGAAACTTTACCATGAATAAAGTATATACCAATACGATATGTATAGGTAAATAAAGCATGTAACAAAATAATGTAATATAACATATAATTAAAATATGTGCGTGTCAAATATGCAAGTATAACCAGTCATGTAAGTACAATAAGTATACGAAAACATGTTGGTAAGAAGCATGTAGGTATACTATGCAGTATAAAATAGATGGTATACAATGTAAACATAGACAAATAAGCATACAATGATAGCATAAAAGCATGTGATATGTAAGTATGTATAAATTAATTGTTATATAATGTAATACAAACATGTAACCATATAGTGCAATAAATCCTCTGAAAATGCTACAATAAGTATAGATATATAATATAACCGTAAAACAGGTACAGCCAATACGATAAGGCACACAAGCAAGTAGGCAGGAAATATAATATAAATATATAAAAAAAAATAAACAAAATGTAGAGCCTAGTCATCTATTCTAATTCTACTCCTCCACAAATTCCTATCAGAAGTCATGTCCTCAGTCAATAAGAGCTCCTTCATGTCAAGCTTCAATCTATCCTCCAACCTACGTCTGGGTCTACCCCTTCTCCTTACGCCCCCAACAACAAGGGTCTCGACTCTCCTAACCGGGGCTAAAAGTGGGCGCCTCAAAACATGTCCAAACCATCTTAGTCGTCCTTCCCTCAGCTTGTTGGTTATGTTCCCAACTTTCAAGTTCTCCCTAAAAACTCCATTTGGTATCAAATCTAGCATTGTCTTACCACACGTCCACCTAAGCATCCTCATTTCTGCCACCTCCATCCTTCTCTCCTGGGCTTTCGTCATTGGCCAACACTCCGATCCGTACAACATGGCCGGTCTGATTGCCACCTTGAAGAATTTCCCTTTCAATTTAAGGGGTACCTTCTTGTCGCACACCACCCCTTTCGCTGCCCTCCACTTCAACCATCCTACTCGTATACGATGTGTCACGTCCTCATCTATCCTTCCCGATTTGTGAAGCATCGAGCCTAAATATCTAAAGGACTCTTGTGGAGGTAAAATTTGGTCCCCAATTCGGACGTCCACAATATCCTCTTGTTCCTCTTCGCTCGTCCTGAAATCGCATCTAAGGTACTCCGACTTAAGTCTGCTAATCCGTAGGCCATTTGATTCTAGGGCGCTCCTCCATTGCTCTATCCTTCTGTTAAGCTCATCCTGGGAATCCGAAACTAATACAATATCGTCCGCAAATATTAGGCACCATGGGATGTTATCTTGTATCCTTTGAGTCAGTTCGTCTAGAATCAAAGCGAAAAGATATGGGCTAAGGGCCGATCCCTGATGTAAACCTACCTCTACTGGGAAAAACTCAGTGTTTCCTACCGTCGTACGTACACGAGTCTTCGCCCCCTCATACATATCTCTAATAGTCCTTATATATCTACTTGGGACACCCCTAACATTAAGGGTCTTCCAAATCAGCTCACGCGGGACACAGTCATAAGCCTTTTCCAAGTCTACGAATGCCATGTGTAGGTTCTTTTGTTTTTCCCTATACTTCTCCATAAGGCTTCTAACGATGTGGATCGCTTCTATCGACGAACGTCCTGGCATGAAACCGAACTGGTTCTCTGAAACCTTTGTCTCACGTCGGAGCCTCGTCTCAATCACTCTCTCCCAAAGCTTCATTGTATGACTAAGTAACTTTATGCCTCTATAATTACTACATATTTGCGCATCTCCCTTATTCTTGTAAATGGGAATAACCTCACTAAGTCTCCATTCCATAGGCATCTTTGCGCTTCTAAACGTCATGTTGAAAAGGTTTGTCAGCCATCTAACCCCTTCATCTCCTAGGCACCTCCATGCCTCAATCGGAATTTGGTCTGGTCCTACTGCTTTGTTTCTCCCCATCTTTCGTAGAGACGATCTAACTTCCTCCTGGTTAATCCTCGTACAGAAACAGTTGTTTTGATACTCACGAACCTCATGGAGTTCCCCGTTCCGCTCGGGTCTTTCCCTACAGAAGAGGGATGCAAAATACTCCTCCCATCTATTCCTAATAAGGTCTTCTTTCACTATAGTTTGACCCGCTTCATTCTTGATAAATTTGACGTTAACCAAGTCCCTGCTTCTTCGCTCCCTAGCTTTAGCTATCCTATATATGTCATTAGCTCCCTCTTTAGAGTTTAGTTTCCTATGTAAATCTTCATATGCTTTGTCTTTAGCAATAGCTACGGCCTTCTTTGCTTCTCTTTTAGCTTCTTTATATCTTTCTTCTATCCTAGTTCTCTCTGCAGGTGTCCCTTCTCCAAAAGTAATGAGCTCCCTAAACCTCGTCTGTTTTAACGTGACTTTCGTTTGGACATCGTCATTAAGCCACCACGATTCTCTACTACTCTTATGGGCTCTCGATGTCCCTATTGCCACCCCTAAAGTCTCTTTTGCCACATCTCTGATAGCGGACGCCATGCGGTTCCAAATCTGATCTACATCAGTAGGGGCTACGTAATCCCCTTCTACCCTCAATCTATCAGCAACAGTCGCTCTAAAAGTCTCTGCATTCGCTCTATGCAGGTTCTTCCAAAGGACTCTAGGTTGCACAACCCTGGCCCTCCTACCAACTCTTCCCCGAGTGACTAGGTCCATGACCAACAATCGATGCTGGGAGGAGCACGTCAATGCTGGAAGGACCTTACAGTCCCTACAAGTCCTAAGTTCCCCTTTACGGAGGAGCAAAAAGTCAATCTGGGTGCTACGACCCCCGCTATGAAAAGTAGCTAACTGAGCATCCCTCTTCTTGAAGAAAAAGTTTGCTACGACCATCTCGTGGGCAATGGCAAACTCCAGGATTGAGCGCCCTTCTTCGTTTCTAGGGCCAAACCCAAAGCCCCCATGGGCTCCCTCGTAACCTTCTGCCTCCACTCCTATGTGTCCATTCAGATCACCCCCTATAATCAGTCGATGGTCAGCTGGGCACCCCCTCACTACCTCATCTAACAATTCCCAAAAACTCTTCTTTTCCGCATCACTTAAGCCCGTGTGAGGTGCATATGCGCTTATGACCGTGAAAGTCTCCTCCTTAATAATTAGACTAACCGACATAATCCTATCGCTAAGCTTACTCACGTCAACAACGTTATCCTTATGTAGTTTGCCCAAAAAGATACCTACCCCGTTTCGTGCTATCCTAGAACCCGAGTACCACAACCTATAGTCTTTAATATCTACCGCCCCTTCACCCTTCCATCTAGTCTCTTGAACACACCCTATGTCTACATTACTCTTAAGAAATGTATCAACGAGCTCAATCCTCTTGCCCGTCAAGGTTCCTATATTCCAACTACCCACTCTAATCCCACCCGAGGTAGCAACCCTATTACCCCCTCTAACCCCTCTAGTCCTATCCGCCCCTAATCTAGGAGGACATGACCTCAGGTGATCATAGGTGCTAGTAGGGTCTATATTAACCTATAAAGAAAATAAAAATGGAGAGAATTCAAAACAAAAAAGTAAAATACAATAAAGACCAGGCTATACAATAGTAAACAGTCAAAGTAAGGCAAAAGATAGGAAAAAGATAGCAAATAGTAAGAAATAAATAGATGAGATAAGAAAATAAATAAATAAACAAGTTCAGCAAGTTAGAAAAATACTCCGTATATTCTAATAATACCAATCACGTAACTCGTATACAAAAAAGTAAGGCTCACAAGATTAGGATAATACAGTCAAAGTAAGGTTAAGGGTAAAAGAAGTTTAAGGGTAGAAAGAAACAAACACAGCCTTGTGTAAACAAGGAAATTCCGGCAGCGGTGGCTAGCGACGGCACAAGGGCAGCAGGAGGCGGCGGAATTAGCGAAGCTTCGTTTTAATACCTGCGAAAAGAACAGAGAAAGTGCCCGGAAAAAATTCCGGCGAACTGAGCGACGGCGCGTGGCGGCGCGTGGCGGCGCGTTTCGAAACGCTTGCCGGCGAAAATCGAACTCACATAATCAGAAAAATGCCGCAAGTTTAATGATGTAGGTTACGGCTTCTAATTCACTAGAAAATAGGAACAATTTCCGTTTACAAATTAGGAGTAATTGTTTGCTTTTGGGGTGGGGAAAGTGTCAGAGAGAGAGAGAGAGATTATGATAAGTATCTCACTAAGTATATTAACAATGAGTTATATACATAAAAAATGAGACTATTGAATTAAGAAACTCGAAACGGTATATATAACGATTATTGTTATAACAACGTCTTACTGAATACATATGTATCGTATTAAGATATTGATACACTATGTTTAACATGATAAAATGATAATTAAATATATCATTAAGTGTGTTAACAATGAACTACATATGTAAAACAAGACTACTAACTTAAGAATTTTGAAACGAGTTATATATGTAACGATTATCGTTGTAACGACATTTTAATATATATCTCGTATTAAGATATATTCATACACCATGTATCATGTTAACATAACTTTTTAACATCTCATTATCTCATTAAGTATAAAAACAATGGATTAATTACATTTAACAAGATCGTTAACTTAAAGGCTTCAAAACAACACTTACATGTAACGACTAACGATGACTTAACGACTCAGTAAAAATGTATATACATGTAGTGTATTAGGATGTATTAATAAACTTTTGAAAGACTTTATGACACATATCAAAATACTTCTACTTAACAAAAATGGTTACAATTCCATTCTCATTCATTTTCATCAACAATTCTACTCGTATCCACTCGGTATTCGTAATCGTATGATACGTAGCTTCTAGTTGTATTTACTATTGGTATATACACTTCAATGATCAGCTCCTTAGCAGCCTTAATGAGTCATCAAACATGTGGGAACCATCATTTGGCAACTAGCATGAATGATTACACAAAATTACAAACTAATGTGACCTTATATTGACAAGCAAGTTCACGTGAACTTCCTCACTCACAAACACATTTTCATTTCAATTTTCTTGAATCAAACTCATCTCTCTCAAGTTTTCTCTCATTGTTGTAAGTGTTCTTCATCATTTTCTTCTTAATCTAGCTCAATCTAGTTAACCTAGATCAACATACAAAACAACTACTCAAGAACACATCAAGAACACTTTCAAGTTTGCAAGTCCACTTCCAAGCTTTCTAATCCATTCCAAGCAATCATCTAACATCAAGAAACCTTTGTTATTTACAGTAGGTTATCTCTCTAATTCAAGGTAATACTCATATTCAAACTTTGATTTAATTTCTATAACTATAACAATCTTAATTCGAGTAGTAATCTTACTTGAATTTGTTTTCGTATCATGATTCTACTTCAAGAACTTTCAAGCCATCCAAGATCCTTTGAAGCTAGATCATTTCTTGTCACTTCCAGTAGGTTTATCTACTATACTTGAGGTAGTAATGATGTTCATAACATTATTCGATTCATATATATATAACTATCTTATTCGAAGATTTAAACTTGTAATCACTAGAACATAGTTTAGTTAATTCTAAACTTGTTCGCAAACAAAGTTAATCCTTCTAACTTAACTTTTAAAATCAACTAAACACATGTTCTATATCTATATGATATTCTAACTTAATGATTTAAAACCTGGAAACACGAAGAACACCGTAAAACCGGACATACGCCGTCGTAGTAAAACCGGGGGCTGTTTTGGGTTGGATAACTAAAAACTATGATAAAATTTGATTTAAAAGTTGTTCTTCTGGGAAAATGATATTTCTTATGAACATGAAACTATATCTAAAGATCATGGTTAAACTCAAAGTGGAAGTATGTTTTTCAAAATGGTCATCAAGATGTCGTTCTTTCGACAGAAATGACTATCTCTTTCAAAAACGACTTGTAAACTATATTTTCGACTATAAACCTATACTTTTTCTGTTTAGATTATTAATCTTTGGTTCGATATGAAACCATGGCAATTTGATTCACTCAAAACGGATTTAAAACGAAAAAATTATGGGCAAAACAAAATTGAATATTTTTGCTTGTTTTAGCTACGTGAAATTTTGTAACAAATCTATACTAACCATAACTTAACTAACTTATATTGTATTATACATGTATTCTAACATATATTATGTAATCTTGATAGACCATAGACACGTATACAATGTTTTGACATATCATATCGACGTCATCTATATATATTATTTGGAATAACCGTAAGTCACTCTATATGCGGTAATGATCGAGTTAGCATATAAAGGGTCGAGGTTGATTCTAAAATAATATATATACCTTGAGTTGTGATCGTGTCTGAGACTTGTATACACTGGGTCGTGGATTGATTCGAGAAAATATATTGATTTATGTATACTAACTGTGGACTACTAATTGTGGACTACTAACGTTGGAATGCTAACTTAACAACTTAAATCGTTAAAACGTAATAAAATATGTTGTGAATATATTTCGATCATACTTTGATATATATATATATATATATATATATATATATATATATATATATATATATTTGTTATAGGTTCGTGAATCGACCCGTAGCCAAGTCTTATTTTCCGACGAAGTGTAAATACGTGAAAGTGAGTTATAGTCCCACTTTTAAAATCTAATATTTTTAGGATGAGAATACATGCAGTTTTATAAATGTTTTACAAAATAGACACAAGTACGCGAAACTACATTCTATGGTTGGATTATTGAAATCGAATATCGCCCTTCAAGTCTGGTAACCTAAGAATTAGGGAAATGGCCCCTAATTGACGCGAATCCTAAAGATAGATCTATTGGGCCTAACAACCCCCATTCATGTATATGGATGGCTTTAGTACTTCGAGATTATTATTATACAGACGATATGTCTGTGGGGATATTCTATGCATTAAGGTTAATGTTTGTTACCAGGTGTTCAATTCATATGAATGATTTTTATGCAGATGGCTATATGCATGCATGATGTTTATGAGAAATGGAAATATGAAATCTTGTAGTCTATTATTACGATTTGCTAAATATATAAGTTAAACCTATAACTCACCAACATTTTTGTTGACGTTTAAAGCATGTTTATTCTCAGGTGATTATTAAGAGCTTCCGCTGTTGCATGCTAAATAAAGACGGGAATTGGAGTCTGCATGCTTGTATAATATTGTTTAAAAACTGCATTCGGAGATTTAAATCGATGTGTAATATTATTGTAAACCATTATGTAATGGTCGTGTGCAAAACGTTATATTTTAGATTATCATTACTTAATAATCTATGTTATGCTTTTAAACCTTTATCGATAAAATAAAGGTTATGGTTTGTTTTTAAAATCGAATGCAGTCTTTGAAAAACGTCTCATATAGAGGTTAAAACCTCGCAACGAAACCAATTAATATGAAACGTTTATAATCGATATGAACGGGACATTTCACTTCATAGGGTAAAATAGTTCCATTCCATAATGCATCATCCATCTGCTCAAAGTTAAAATTGCCAAGCACTTAGCCTAAATTTGATTTCAATTACAACATACATAAAAACAGCTGATTACATAATTTTTATACTACCCCAATGTAAATGTTTGTCTACATGTTTTTATCTCCACCATTGTGATTACCTGAATCTAATTATACACATGTAACTAACAAAGATTCGTGAGTAAAAAAAAATTGAACTTTCTTATGCAAAACAAATTTCAATTACTGATAAATCTTAAAGGGTTATTATTTGTGCAATACGTTCCATGATTTGGATCTATACAACAAACAACACACGGAATCACTCATCTCAAATATGTAAAATAGTTAAAATATATAACCTAATTTGGTTGATTTTTACTTATGTTTTTTGAAATATAAATACCAAATTCAAACCCTAAAATCTACAAATTCGTAACAAAAGCATTACACTACCTGATAGATCTACGACGGAGACGATGACAGTGCTTTTGAAGGAGTAGGTTACAGGCAGAGAAATCGACGCTGCTTGCACCAAATACGCTGACGGTGACGGAGGTGGTGACTGGTGAAGGAGACTGGTGGTGACTGCTTCCACCAAAATATTAGGGTTAAAATTGGCGATTGAAATTGTAAAATTGGCCGCCACTTTTTTTTTTTTTTTGTCTCCATTTTTGTAATTAAACAATTAAGCTTAGGTTTATGAGGTAATTAGCAAGATTATGAAAAAATTAGGTGTGTAGATTATTGATGATTATTTTAATGTGGCTAAGATTGATTTTGTTATCTAAAAATGATCTATTTTGAATTTTGTTATTATAATATAAATAGATAAATAGATTGTTGAGTTTTTTTCACTCCGATCAATCAATTATATCGGTGAGTTATAGCGGTCAGGTATCATCAGTCAATTTGAACTCTCTAAAACCTTTAACTTGAGATTCCAAACTTGTACTACTTTATCGTCACTTTAATTTGCTATTGTTAGAGTGCTCCCAATGGTTCGCCCAGCCCACCCGCTCAGCACCGCCCACCCTGGGCGCCGATGGCACGAAGGCCGCCCAGGGGTCCGCCCAGCTCCCTCTGCTTCGATTTCGTCCAGTTTGAAGATATTTGTGAACGATGTTTTACCGTTGCAAAAAAATAAAAAAATAAAAAGCCCAACGGCTACAAGTAACGGCTATATGCCATTTTATTATTATTATTTTCTTTTTTTACTCTATTTAAACTCCAACCATTTACTTCATTTTACACACACAAATTTCATATTACTTCTCTCATTTTCATCTTTTTTATACACTTCCACTCTCACTTTTTAACCACAAAAATGAGTTCCAAAAAAACACCAAACAAAGGAAAAGCGAAACAACGTCCAGTAGTTCAAGATCCAAATGCGGTGGGTCGAGATGTGATGCAAAATTACTCGAAAACTCGCAACTAACTACCTGGTTTTCTCGATTTGCAAATGCTAATCCATTTGCGGGTATGTTTGGAAATATCCAACAACAAAGTCAACAATCTCAACAAGTTTCATACTACCCGAACCAATAACAAACTCAACAAGTTCCATTCTACCTGAACCAACAATCTCAACAAGTTCCATACTACCCGAACCAACAATCTCAACAAGTCCCTTACTACCCGAACCAATAACAAACTCAACAAACACCTTATTATCCAAGTCTAAGTCTCCGTGACGAATCGTCCGACGAAGATGTTCCCGAAACACCACTCCAAAATGAACCCGAATCCGATCCCGAGCCCGAACCCAAACCCGAACGTGATCCGACAAAAGGAAAAAGAAAGAAAGTGGGTGTCCGAAGACAGCGTGGGCCGACTTAGAGACAATAATTTTAGCCGAGCGTTGGGTGTATGTTTCCGAACATCCGAGTGTCGGAAACGACCAAAATCATAATTCATTTTGGGGAGAAGTCTGAAGACAATATAATTCGATTGTTCTGGTGAAAAGACGTCCAGATCAAATAAGTGGAAAATGGTCTAAAATGCAAAGGGATGTCAAGATATGGATCAGGATTTACAACAAATACGATGGAATGTGGGAAAGTGGTTGTAATAACGACGACATTATGACCGCGGCCCGAACCGCTTTCAAAGCGCAAACAAAGGACCGACACTTAATCACTAGCTTATCAGTTAGTGGAATGTCATAACTCCATTATCACCTACCTTTATCCATTCCACTTGAATTCTAGAGAGAGGGGAGAGTTCTTGAGTGAGAAAGCTCAAATCAAAGAGGAAGAAGTTGATTTCGGGCCAACGTGCGTGTGTTAAAGTTGTTCATCTAATCACTAGCAACGTTGTGATTGTGGTGGTAAGCCCTAACTTTTATTTCCTTATTTTAATTTGTTTAAGGGTTAGGGTTTGGGTTAGTAATGAACATAAAACCCATATTTGGTGATTTTGGGTGTTCTTGGGTAAGATTGGGTCATGAGGACTCAAAGATGACTAACCTAGGGTTTTGGGATGATAAATGGGCTTATGAGTCATAGTTGGTTAGTTAATTACTAGTACACCTAGTTATTAAGCAAATGGGTGTTAATTGGGTTAGTGGATGACCCGAAATGGGTGTGTGACTTTAACATGGTCAAATGAGTAATAATTGACCTAGTTGGGAAATATGGGTATGAAATACCTTAATTGTGTATTAGTTAGTGTTGTTGGACCTTAATCACTAGCTTTTAGTGATTTATGATGGTCTTGACCTTAAATGGACAGTTTTTGGTGTAAATGGGGTTTAGTCCAACTAGTTTGTGTGTTGATTGAGTACTTATTGTATTAGGTACTTTGCTTTGAAGCTTTCGGAAGTTTAAAACCGTCACCGAATCGTTAAGGTGAGTGGAGTAATTATATATGTATGTATATGATTTATTTGCTTGTGGGGTATGGGTTAAAGTTCGATGTTAACGATACCATATCCTAGAGTATATTGTTGATTGTTTAGATGAGGGTTAAAGTTCGATGTTGACGATACCTCAAGTATGGATTTAAAGTTCGATGTTGACGAAGCCATACCACTATTGTAGTGACGTTTGTTTGATGAGGGTTTAAGTTCGGTGTTGACGATACCTCATATGTGGGTTTAAGTGCGATGTTGACGATACCACATTTATTAGGACGAATGGGGATTAAGTTCGATGTTGAAGATACCATTCGTAGGGCTAGCCTTGAGATTTGAATACTAATGGATGTTGTGAACATCAATGATGTGTATTGTGTTGTAGCATATTGTATTGTTTATGTTATATGCTATTGTTATACTAGCTTATGTTATCGAGGATTTAGCATTATACATTATGAAGGCTCCGGCGTGGATAAGGGTAAGGGCGTTCGTTTGGATTAGTGATCCCGCTTTGTTTTGATAGGGGACGCTTTTTGTGTGACGACCCGGAAATTTCTGACCAAATTTAAACTTAATCTTTATATGATTTCAACACGATAAGCAAAGTCTGTAATATTGAGTCTCTGAAATTTTGGGAAAACTATGTTCACATATGCAATTACCCTTCGACCACGCCCAACGATTCTTATATATATATATATATATATATATATATATATATATATATATATATTGTAACATAAGTAAATTGTAAATAATATATATATATATATATATATATATATATATATATATATATATATATATATATATATATATATATAGAAATTTATAATAATTTATTTCATATAAATAGTTATGTGATAATATTATTTTATTATATTAAAAAGTATTGGCAATTCTATTATTGTTTTATTTTTATCTTTATCAATATCATTATTAATAAAATTATTATTAATTGTTATTATTAACATTAACATACCTATTATTATCATTATCATTAATATTATTATTATATCTATTATTATTATTATTATTATTATTTATTATTATTATTATTAATATTATCAATATCAATATTATTAATTAAATAAAACTTATGGATACCAATAGATACAAAATCGGTTTTCATTTCCCATCTGCTTTTATTATTTTATATTAGATTTCTCCTTGATTAAACATTTCTTGTTCCCCACTGAATCACATGCATCCGTGAATGAGTGTTATTATCAAAGTTACTGTATAAGATTGATTGACACAGTGTTTAATTTTTGTTTCCTTCGCATCGCTGAATCACAAAGGAGTCATATTATATATATACATATACATATGATACAATGAACCAACACCCATTTATCTTTGTCTCCTTACTAACTTACTCAAGCACTAGACACTCTACCACCATAGTAATCACTCCTAACCGCAACTTAAACCACCATACAACCGGTTACTACTCAAGACAACCATCACCTTATATCAAACCCACTTAAATTAGATTACTATCACGAATCATCTACGATCACTAACATCAAATATGATCGAACACCATGTCAATCACCATTACAACCACAACCACCATCAATAATAATCAATCATCAAAACCATGGTATACTTTCTGCTTTCTATTTCTTTTCAAATCGTTAATCACATAAACCACCGAAACCACCATGTATTAGTTTTATGTTTGCTTTTTCTGTTCAAGTAAGACTAAACCAACAATCCTCGAGCTCCATTAGCACCCACTTGTTGTCGTTGAATCGAAACCAATGAACCACCATCGTTAACTTCTGCTTACTCTCCTACAAATCGAACAAACCAGAACCATCAACGAACTAAATTATTCTTGTCGCCTTCTTGCTACTGCCGAAAATGTACACTCACTTTGAACAAACTGCATTTGTTTTCGTTTTATTATTGATTCAGTTCCACAACTCAAACAATCCTAAAACCCACTCCATAACCACCGCCATCATACACTATCCTTGATTTTTTTTTTCTTTCTTTCGTTTCTATTGAATCACGAATATTACCAAAAACCTGCTGCAGCTACACTTATACTTCTATTTTTTTCTGTTAAACGAACCCAACTGCAACTTATAAATCTGTTCCTGTTCCACGGAATCATATCATTACCTTAACATCTTCTTTTCTTTTCTTTTCTCCTCTCTCATTCTTATCTGCTAATACTGCCATATGAACCGGTTCTGTTGCAGGTTGCTATCACTCACCATCACCCTCTTTATCCTTAAAAACTGCCGCTGTTACACTTTAAACTCACCACAAAACCACCGATATACGTTTGTTATTTTTACATCATCTACAACAAGTAGCACGATAGAAAAGACGATTGATATGATTAATTGATGTTACAACTTGAAAGTGATATTATAAGGCTGCCATTTTCTTTCTTTGGCCGACAATTACAAATTAGGTATTCCCCACTTGATTATAAAAAGAAAAAGGAACTGAACCCTTTTTGTGCTTATTACCTGGGTCGATTAATTTATTACGGTGTGGGCTCCTAGTGGATTAGATATGATTATAGTGGGACTTGTGATTCAAAGTCAAGACATCTAACATTTCCTGTATAATCAAAACCATTCAGATTCTTTAAATGGGCCGTATGAACTTCATGGCTGCCATTATATATATATTTTTTTCATACGCAATTGATATTGATAATGCTAGGGTAATGGTGATGCTATGATTAGTGTTGAGTGAAAATAAAATGACGATGGTGTTAAGTAAGAACGAAGATGATAAATGATTGTTTGATGTTTATGATGACGCCGTATGTTTAAGTGGTTATGGTTAGTGTTTATGATTATGATAAGATTAAGATATTGATTATGTTTACGAGTTGGTGATGCTACTTTAACCATGATAATATTAGTAAAGATCATGATATTATATGTTGATGATAAGGTGGTGATATTAACGGATAATGATAATGATCCATGATGATAATGATAACGTGATTAGGAGATGATGCACGATGATAAGTAATATGATGATGATGATGATGATTATGATGCATGCTAACGTGATAATTGTATAAAGGATAATGATATAGATATAATAATAAGATAATTAAGATGATAATGATTCATGATCGATGATAATAATATTGGTCACCATGATGATGATATTATGGACATAAAACGATGATGACGATTTCATGTGAACTATGAAGAATAAGGGAGCAGATTCAATTGAGTTTAAATGATTTAGGTTAGTGGTTAAATCAGAAATGAAATGACGATGGAATGGTTAAAGACGTTATCGGGTTAGCGGGATGTCGCGGGTTCAAACCCGGGCTTGGGCATTTTTTTTAGGACTACTTCTTTGAGGTAGTTTAATTATTACTCATTTTTTTTATTATTATTATTGTTATTATTATTATTATCATTTTTAATGTAAGTAGTATCATTATTGAAATTAATTTTTTTTATAAAAATTATCATATTTATTATTAGAACTATCCTTATTATTATTATTAGAATTATCATTATTTTTATCATTATTATTTTTATTATCATTTTTATTATTTCTAACACTAATATTATTATTTTTATCATTATTATTATTAGTATTATTAATATATCAAATAAAGATTTTATATATAAAAATATATTATTTACATAAAACATAACTATATTAATATGTTTGTAATAAATATTAATTATCTATTTAATGTATATAAAAATAAATATAGTTAATTTATTTATTAATGGAACGTACAAGTTACTAAAATAACAATTAATAATAATACCTAAATTTGTTCGATTACCATTATATGTGTTAATATACATATAAATGATATAGGTTCGTGAATCCAAGGCCAACCTTACACTTGTTCAGTGCCGTCATATGTATTTTTACTACAAAATACAGTATAGTGAGTTTCATTTGCTTCCTTTTTAAATGCTTTTGCAATATATATTTTTGGGACTGAGAATACAAGCGCTTTTATAAATATTTTACAAAATAGACACAAGTAATCGAAACTACATTATATGGTTGAATGGATCGAAGCCGAATATGCCCCTTTTAGCCTGGTAATCTAAGAATTAGGGAACTGGCCCCTAATTGACGCGAATCCTAAAGGTAGATCTACGGGAACTAACAACCCCCATTCTGGAATTTGGAATGCTTTAGTACTTCGAGTTTATCATGTTCGATGGGTGTCCCGGAATGATGGGGATATTCTATATGCATATTGTTAATGTCGATTATTAGGTGTTCAATCCATATGAATGATTTTTGTCTCTATGCATGGGACGTATTTTTATGAGAAATGAAAATGAAAATCTTGTGGTCTATTAAAATGATGAAAATGATTGATTATGATAAACTAATGAACTCACCAACCTTTTGGTTGACACTTTAAAGCATGTTTATTCTCAAGTATGAAAGAAATCTTCCGCTGTGCATTTGCTCATTTTAGAGATATTACTTGGAGTCATTCATGACATATGTCAAAAGACGTTGCATTCGAGTCGTTGAGTTCATCAAGATTATTATTAAATCAATTATAGTTGGATATATTATAAAATGGTATGCATGCCGTTAACTGTCGATGAAATGAAAGATTGTCTTTTAAAAATGAATGCAATGTTCGTAAAATGTATCATATAGAGGTCAAGTACCTCGCGATGTAATCAACTATTATGAATCGTTTATA
The DNA here is from genome assembly GCF_046630445.1 of Rutidosis leptorrhynchoides. Lineage (NCBI taxonomy): Eukaryota > Viridiplantae > Streptophyta > Magnoliopsida > Asterales > Asteraceae > Rutidosis > Rutidosis leptorrhynchoides. The sequence continues at coordinate 12,622,511 of NC_092334.1, forward strand.
ATCGGTATGAACGGGGCATTTAATTTTGGATGTGTTAGCTTTTGAAGTTTGACCGAGATTTGGGAAGTTTAACCCCCAAACATCATGCTCTAGTGTCGTTTGGAATTTAAACTAGTGTGGTCAAAACTTACATTTTGTATGAAACTCGTAACTCGGGTCGATGTGGGCCCCATTTCATAAAACTTATTTTATTATTGAATCGTGTGAGTTTTTCATATATTAATGTGTTGTGAAAAGCGTTTCGTCTATAAGTGTCGGGAAGTGGGAGATCTTTAAACGAAAAATGCAAATTTCAGACAGAAGCTGAAACAGCTTGTGCGCGCCGCCACCCTAAGGTGTTCCGCGCCGCACACTGTTCTGTATAATAAAAAAAAAATCACGTATTCAGTTGGATAATGGGTTGGGTTGTTACAAGTGGTATCAGATCATGGTCTAAGGGATTTAGGTGACTTGAGATAGGTGCCTAGACTTAGACTTTATTGTGCATGCGCGTTATGCGGGACTTGTAGGAGACGGGTCAGACCGGGGATTGGATAGTGCCTAGGTTTAGGTGAACTAACTGTAGTGACCCGAACTTTTCCATGTTTATATATATTAATTGAGATTGATATTTACATGATTAAATGTTTCCAACATGTTAAGCAATCAAACTTGTTAAGACTTGATTAATTGAAATATGTTTCATATAGACAATTGACCACCCAAGTTGACCGGTGATTCACGAACGTTAAAACTTGTAAAAACTATATGATGACATATATATGGATATATATATAGTTAACATGATACTATGATAAGTAAACATATCATTAAGTATATTAACAATGAACTACATATGTAAAAACAAGACTACTAACTTAATGATTTTTAAACGAAACAGACATTTAATGTATATATATATCATATTAAGAGATATTCATACATGATAATATCATGATAATATAATAATTTAAAATCTCATTTGATATTATAAACATTGGGTTAACAACATTTAACAAGATCGTTAACCTAAAGGTTTCAAAACAACACTTACATGTAACGACTAACGATGACTTAATGACTCAGTTAAAATGTATATACATGTAGTGTTTTAATATGTATTTATACACTTTTGAAAGACTTCAATACACTTATCAAAATACTTCTACTTAACAAAAATGCTTACAATTACATCCTCATTCAGTTTCATCAACAATTCTACTCGTATGCACCCGTATTCGTACTCGTACAATACACAGCTTTTAGATGTATGTACTATTGGTATATACACTTCAATAATCAGATCTTAGCAGCCCATGTGAGTCACCTAACACATGTGGGAACCATCATTTAGCAACTAGAATGAAATATCTCATAAAATTACAAAAATATGAGTAATCATTCATGACTTATTTACATGAAAACAAAATAACATATCCTTTATATCTAATCCATACACCAATGACCAAAAACACCTACAAACACTTTTATTCTTCAATTTTCTTCATCTAATTGATCTCTCTCAAGTTCTATCTTCAAGTTCTAAGTGTTCTTCATAAATTCCAAAAGTTCTAGTTTCATAAAATCAAGAATACTTTCAAGTTTGCTAGCTCACTTCCAATCTTGTAAGGTGATCATCCAACCTCAAGAAATCTTTGTTTATTACAGTAGGTTATCATTCTAATACAAGGTAATAATCATATTCAAACTTTAGTTCAATTTCTATAACTATAACAATCTTATTTCAAGTGATGATCTTACTTGAACTTGTTTTCGTGTCATGATTCTGCTTCAAGAACTTCGAGCCATCCAAGGATCCATTGAAGCTAGATCCATTTTTCTCTTTTCCAGTAGGTTTATCCAAGGAACTTAAGGTAGTAATGATGTTCATAACATCATTCGATTCATACATATAAAGCTATCTTATTCGAAGGTTTAAACTTGTAATCACTAGAACATAGTTTAGTTAATTCTAAACTTGTTCGCAAACAAAAGTTAATCCTTCTAACTTGACTTTTAAAATAAACTAAACACATGTTCTATATCTATATGATATGCTAACTTAATGATTTAAAACCTGGAAACACGAAAAATACCGTAAAACCGGATTTACGCCGTCGTAGTAACACCGAGGGCTGTTTTGGGTTAGTTAATTAAAAACTATGATAAACTTTGATTTAAAAGTTGTAATTCTAAGAAAATGATTTTTATTATGAACATGAAACTATATCCAAAAATTATGGTTAAACTCAAAGTGGAAGTATGTTTTCTAAAATGGTCATCTAGACGTCGTTCTTTCGACTGAAATGACTACCTTTACAAAAATGACTTGTAACTTATTTTTCTGACTATAAACCTATACTTTTTCTATTTAGATTCATAAAATAGAGTTCAATATGAAACCATAGCAATTTGATTCACTCAAAACGGATTTAAAATGAAGAAGTTATGGGTAAAACAAGATTGGATAATTTTTCTCATTTTAGCTACGTGAAAATTGGTAACAAATCTATTCCAACCATAACTTAATCAACTTGTATTGTATATTATGTAATCTTGAGATACCATAGACACGTATACAATGTTTTGACCTATCATGTCGACACATCTATATATATTTCGGAACAACCATAGACACTCTATATGTGAATGTTGGAGTTAACTATACAGGGTTGAGGTTGATTCCAAAATATATATAGTTTGAGTTGTGATCAATACTGAGATACGTATACACTGGGTCGTGGATTGATTCAAGATAATATTTATCGATTTATTTCTGTACATCTAACTGTGGACAACTAGTTGTAGGTTACTAACGAGGACAGCTGACTTAATAAACTTAAAACATCAAAATATATTAAAAGTGTTGTAAATATATTTTGAACATACTTTGATATACATGTATATATTGTTATAGGTTCGTGAATCAACCAGTGGCCAAGTCTTACTTCCCGACGAAGTAAAAATCTGTGAAAGTGAGTTATAGTCCCACTTTTAAAATCTAATATTTTTGGGATGAGAATACATGCAGGTTTTATAAATGATTTACAAAATAGACACAAGTACGTGAAACTACATTCTATGGTTGAATTATCGAAATCGAATATGCCCCTTTTTATTAAGTCTGGTAATCTAAGAATTAGGGAACAGACACCCTAATTGACGCGAATCCTAAAGATAGATCTATCGGGCCCAACAAGCCCCATCCAAAGTACCGGATGCTTTAGTACTTCGAAATTTATATCATATCCGAAGGGTGTCCCGGAATGATGGGGATATTCTTATATATGCATCTTGTTAATGTCGGTTACCAGGTGTTCACCATATGAATAATTTTTATCTCTATGTATGGGATGTGTATTAAAATATGAAATCTTGTGGTCTATTATTATGATTTGATATATATAGGTTAAACCTATAACTCACCAACATTTTTGTTGACGTTTTAAGCATGTTTATTCTCAGGTGATTATTAAGAGCTTCCGCTGTCGCATACTTAAATAAGGACGAGATTTGGAGTCCATGCTTGTATGATATTGTGTAAAAACTGCATTCAAGAAACTTATTTTGTTGTAACATATTTGTATTGTAAACCATTATGTAATGGTCGTGTGTAAACAGGATATTTTAGATTATCATTATTTGATAATCTACGTAAAGCTTTTTAAACCTTTATTGATGAAATAAAGGTTATGGTTTGTTTTAAAATGAATGCAGTCTTTGAAAAACGTCTCATATAGAGGTCAAAACCTCGCAACGAAATCAATTAATATGGAACGTTTTTAATCAATAAGAACGGGACATTTCAGTTGGTATCCGAGCGTTGGTTTTAGAGAACCAGAATTTTGCATTAGTGTGTCTTATCGAGTTTGTTAGGATGCATTAGTGAGTCTGGACTTCGACCGTGTTTACTTGAAAAATGATTGCTTAACAAATTTTGTTGGAAACTATATATTTTTAACATGTGAATATTATGTGATATATTAATCTCTTAACGCGTTTGATATTATGTGATAGATGTCTACCTCTAGAACAAGTCCCATTGACTCACCTAATAATAATGAAGAGTCAAATGTAAATTAGAATGATTCGTGGACTGATTCACAAGTTCCCGAAGAGGAACCGGAAGAAGAGTCGGAACCGGAAGAAGAGTCGGAACCGGAAGAAGAATCGGAACCGGATGAAGAAATAGAACCGGTGGGGGAAATAATAAAACGGTTAAGTAAAAGAAAATCCTCAACCAACCGACCAAGGTTAATTATGGTCAATGGTGTTTCCGCCAAGGAAGCAAAATATTGGGAGGATTACCAATTCTCCGATGAATCGGATTCCGACGAGAATTCCGATGATGTTATAGAAATTACCCCAACTGAATTTAAAAAGGCAAAAGAAAATAATAAGGGAAAGGGCATAAAAATAGAGAAATCTAATTCCAACCCCGATGAACTTTATATGTATCGTCAACCCCTGAAGTCCTTAAGTTGTAACAATGACCCGGGAACCTCTAAACCACCAGGTTTTTCTAAACCAATGTGGATAACGACGGCTTGTATTAGGGGAACATCGTATATCCCTAGAAACTTGGCAAAACGAACCAAAACCGAAGAAGAAGAAACAAGCGAGTCGGAATAAGATAGTTGTATTCGTGTGGTGTAATATATGTAATATAGTGTGCTTATGCTTTATGATATACGTAAAAATTGCTTGTATTAATAAGTATTTTTTTTTATGAATCTAACTCTTGTCTATTTTACAGTATAAAAACACAAAATGGATAGACAACCCAATATTTTAAGAGACCTACCCGGAGACATGATTGATGAAATCTTGTCTAGAGTCGGTCAGAATTCTTCGGCACAACTATTTAAGGCGAGATCAGTTTGTAAGACATTCGAAGAACGTTCCAAGAATGCCTTGGTTTATAAAAGGCTTTCGTTCGAAAGATGGGGGATATCACATTGGGAAATCCATAAGTTACGATGTGTTTACTTTGACGCATATATTGCGGGGAACCCAAATGCTATTTTACGCAATGGGTTAAGAAATTATTTTGACTCAATATATCAGAATATTGGACTTCGTGATTTAGAAAAAGCGGCTAACATGCAACATAAAGAAGCATGTTATGCTTATGGATTAGTAATGTTCGCTTCTCACCAAAGTGAGAACAAGAACATCGGGCTACAACTATTAAACAAAACGTTCCCACAAGTGACGGAGTCGGTAATTGGGGTAAGAAATGAGGTTTTTAGATTGTTACGGGACTGTTGGACATTACGTAACCCTCGTCCCTTTGACGACGTTACAATACGCTGTCTTATCAATGGCCATAACGGTTATGTTCCACAAGACCAAGGATGGGAAGTAATCCTAGTAAAACCAGAATGCATGACTTGTTTCTGGACGTATGAATTACGTGTCTTTATTGCCTTTGCTGAACGACTTGTGTACTAGCTAGAATTATCTTCACAACCATCTTGTATCAAATTTATTGTGTGCTATATTTCATGCTATATGTAAAATAAGCGGTATTGTAAGTTTATAAAATATTGTGTAAAAGTTTGAACGCGAAATATTATTATAATCAGTTTTTCATATAGAATTGTAGTAGTTGAATTGTATATTAGCTACTAAGTATGAACTTAACGGGTAGGTACTACCCGAATTTAAACTTATAAAATGCTAATATGAAGAAAAAGCTTTTATAAATGAGTTCATATTATGCTACGAAATACTATTAACTACTCTTAATATTCTGTATGATTAACTTGTTCCATTTGACTATTTTGAAGGAAATGGCACCGACTACTCGACACACCATGAATATGAATGAAGAGGAATTCCGTACTTTTCTAGCTTCAAACATAGCCGCAGTACAGGCTGCGCTACATACCAACAATAAACTTGGATCTAGTAGTACAGGAAATCGTGTAGGATGCACCTACAAAGAATTCACTGCCTGCAAACCTTTGGAATTTGATGGAACCGAAGGACCGATCAGATTGAAACGGTAGACCGAGAAGGTCGAATCGGTGTTTGCCATAAGTAAGTGTACTGAAGAGGACAAAGTGAAGTACGCTACGCATACCTTCACAAGTTCTGCGTTAACATGGTGGAATACCTATCTAGAGCAAGTGGGACAAGACGATGCGTACGCACTACCGTGGTCAGCATTCAAGCACTTGATGAACGAGAAGTACCGTCCCAGAACCGAGGTCAATAAGCTCAAGACAGAACTTAGAGGGTTACGAACCCAAGGATTTGATATTACCACATACGAAAGACGATTCACAGAATTGTGCCTATTGTGTCCGGGAGCATTCGAAGATGAGGAAGAGAAGATCGACGCGTTTGTGAAAGGATTACCGGAAAGAATCCAAGAAGATATAAGTTCACACGAGCCCGCCTCCATACAACAGGCATGTAGAATGGCTCACAAACTAGTGAACCAAATTGAAGAAAGAATTAAAGAACAGACTGCTGAAGAGACCAATGTGAAGCAAGTCAAAAGAAAGTGGGAGGAAAACGGTGATAAGAATCACCAATACAACAACAACAGCAATTACAACAATAATCGCAACAATTATCCCAGAAATCGCAACATCAATCGCAACTACAACAAACGGCCCAACAACAACAACAACAACAACAACAACAACAACAACAACAACAACTACAACAATCATCCCAATAACAATAATAACCGCAACAACAACAACAATCAGAAGCAGCTATGCCAAAGGTGTGAAAAGTATCACTCGGGGTTCTGCACCAAATTTTGCAACAAGTGTAAAAGAAATGGTCATAGCGCGGCGAAGTGTGAGGTCTACGGACCAGGGGTTAATAGAACGAAAGGAACAAATGGTGTCGGAACGAGTAATGGCGGAGCAAGTAATGTCGGAGCAAGTTATGCCAATGTAGTTTGTTATAAATGTGGAAAACCGGGCCACATTATTAGAAATTGCCCGAACCAGGAGAACACGAATGGACAAGGCCGTGGAAGAGTTTTCAATATTAATACGGCAGAGGCACAGGAAGACCCGGAGCTTGTTACGGGTACGTTTCTTATTGACAATAAATCTGCTTATGTTTTATTTGATTCGGGTGCGGATAGAAGCTATATGAGTAGAGATTTTTGTGCTAAATTAAGTTGTCCATTGACGCCTTTAGATAGTAAATTTTTACTCGAATTAGCAAATGGTAAATTAATTTCAGCAGATAATATATGTCGGAATCGAGAAATTAAACTGGTTAGCGAAACATTTAAGATTGATTTGATACCAGTAGAGTTAGGGAGTTTTGATGTGATAATCGGTATGGACTGGTTGAAAGAAGTGAAAGCGGAGATCGTTTGTTACAAAAATGCAATTCGCATTATACGAGAAAAAGGAAAACCCTTAATGGTGTACGGAGAAAAGGGCAACACGAAGCTACATCTTATTAGTAATTTGAAGGCACAAAAACTAATAATAAAAGGTTGCTATGCTGTTATAGCACACGTCGAGAAAGTACAAACTGAAGAAAAGAGCATCAATGATGTTCCCGTCGCAAAAGAATTTCCTGATGTATTTCCGAAAGAATTACCGGGATTACCCCCACATCGATCCGTTGAATTTCAAATAGATCTTGTACCAGGAGCTGCACCAATAGCTCGTGCTCCTTACAGACTCGCACCCAGCGAGATGAAAGAACTACAAAGCCAATTACAAGAACTTTTAGAGCGTGGTTTCATTCGACCAAGCACATCACCGTGGGGAGCTCCTGTTTTGTTTGTCAAGAAGAAAGATGGTACATTCAGGTTGTGTATCGACTACCGAGAGTTGAACAAACTTACCATCAAGAACCGCTACCCACTACCGAGAATCGATGACTTATTTGATCAACTACAAGGCTCGTCTGTTTATTCAAAGATTGACTTACGTTCCGGGTATCATCAAATGCAGGTGAAAGAAGATGATATTCCAAAGACTGCTTTCAGAACACGTTACGGTCATTACGAGTTTATGGTCATGCCGTTTGGTTTAACTAATGCACCAGCTGTATTCATGGACCTTATGAACCGAGTGTGTGGACCATACCTTGACAAGTTTGTCATTGTTTTCATTGATGACATACTTATTTACTCAAAGAATGACCAAGAACACGGTGAACATTTGAGAAAGGTGTTAGAAGTATTGAGGAAGGAAGAATTGTACTCTAAGTTTTCAAAGTGTGCATTTTGGTTGGAAGAAGTTCAATTCCTCGGTCACATAGTGAACAAAGAAGGTATTAAGGTGGATCCGGCAAAGATAGAAACTGTTGAAAAGTGGGAAACCCCGAAAACTCCGAAACACATACGCCAGTTTTTAGGACTAGCTGGTTACTACAGAAGGTTCATCCAAGACTTTTCCAGAATAGCAAAACCCTTGACTGCATTAACGCATAAAGGGAAGAAATTTGAATGGAATGATGAACAAGAGAAAGCGTTTCAGTTATTAAAGAAAAAGCTAACTACGGCACCTATATTGTCATTGCCTGAAGGGAATGATGATTTTGTGATTTATTGTGATGCATCAAAGCAAGGTCTCGGTTGTGTATTAATGCAACGAACGAAGGTGATTGCTTATGCGTCTAGACAATTGAAGATTCACGAACAAAATTATACGACGCATGATTTGGAATTAGGCGCGGTTGTTTTTGCATTAAAGACTTGGAGGCACTACTTATATGGGGTCAAAAGTATTATATATACCGACCACAAAAGTCTTCAACACATATTTAATCAGAAACAACTGAATATGAGGCAGCGTAGGTGGATTGAATTATTAAATGATTACGACTTTGAGATTCGTTACCACCCGGGGAAGGCAAATGTGGTAGCCGATGCCTTGAGCAGGAAGGACAGAGAACCCATTCGAGTAAAATCTATGAATATAATGATTCATAATAACATTACTACTCAAATAAAGGAGGCGCAACAAGGAGTTTTAAAAGAGAGAAATTTAAAGGATGAAATACCCAAAGGATCGGAGAAGCATCTTAATATTTCGGGAAGACGGAACCCGGTATAGGGCTGAAAGGATTTGGGTACCAAAATTTGGAGATATGAGAGAAATGGTACTTAGAGAAGCTCATAAAACCAGATACTCAATACATCCTGGAACTGGGAAGATGTACAAGGATCTCAAGAAACATTTTTGGTGGCCGGGTATGAAAGCCGATGTTGCTAAATACGTAGGAGAATGTTTGACGTGTTCTAAGGTCAAAGCTGAGCATCAGAAACCATCAGGTCTACTTCAACAACCCGAAATCCCGGAATGGAAATGGAAAAACATTACCATGGATTTCATCACTAAATTGCCAAGGACTGCAAGTGGTTTTGATACTATTTGGGTAATAGTTGATCGTCTCACCAAATCAGCACACTTCCTGCCAATAAGAGAAGATGACAAGATGGAGAAGTTAGCACGACTGTATTTGAAGGAAGTCGTCTCCAGACATGGAATACCAATCTCTATTATCTCTGATAGGGATGGCAGATTTATTTCAAGATTCTGGCAGACATTACAGCAAGCATTAGGAACTCGTCTAGACATGAGTACTGCCTATCATCCACAAACTGATGGGCAGAGTGAAAGGACGATACAAACGCTTGAAGACATGCTACGAGCATGTGTTATTGATTTCGGAAACAGTTGGGATCGACATCTACCGTTAGCAGAATTTTCCTACAACAACAGCTACCATTCAAGCATTGAGATGGCGCCGTTTGAAGCACTTTATGGTAGAAAGTGCAGGTCTCCGATTTTTTGGAGTGAAGTGGGGGATAGACAGATTACGGGTCCGGAGATTATACAAGAAACTACCGAGAAGATCATCCAAATTCAACAATGGTTGAAAACCGCCCAAAGTCGACAAAAGAGCTACGCTAACATTAAAAGAAAAGATATAGAATTTGAAATTGGAGAGATGGTCATGCTTAGAGTTGCACCTTGGAAAGGCGTTGTTCGATTTGGTAAACGAGGGAAATTAAATCCAAGGTATATTGGACCATTCAAGATTATTGATCGTGTCGGACCAGTAGCTTACCGACTTGAGTTACCTCAACAACTCGCGGCTGTACATAACACTTTCCACGTCTCGAATTTGAAGAAATGTTTTGCTAAAGAAGATCTCACTATTCCGTTAGATGAAATCCAAATCAACGAAAAACTCCAATTCATCGAAGAACCCGTCGAAATAATGGATCGTGAGGTTAAAAGACTTAAGCAAAACAAGATACCAATTGTTAAGGTTCGATGGAATGCTCGTAGAGGACCCGAGTTCACCTGGGAGCGTGAAGATCAGATGAAGAAGAAATACCCGCATCTATTTCCAGAAGATTCGTCAACACCTTCAACAGCTTAAAATTTCGGGACGAAATTTATTTAACGGGTAGGTACTGTAGTGACCCGAACTTTTCCATGTTTATATATATTAATTGAGATTGATATTTACATGATTAAATGTTTCCAACATGTTAAGCAATCAAACTTGTTAAGACTTGATTAATTGAAATATGTTTCATATAGACAATTGACCACCCAAGTTGACCGGTGATTCACGAACGTTAAAACTTGTAAAAACTATATGATGACATATATATGGATATATATATAGTTAACATGATACTATGATAAGTAAACATATCATTAAGTATATTAACAATGAACTACATATGTAAAAACAAGACTACTAACTTAATGATTTTTAAACGAAATAGACATTTAATGTATATATATCATATTAAGAGATATTCATACATGATAATATCATGATAATATAATAATTTAAAATCTCATTTGATATTATAAACATTGGGTTAACAACATTTAACAAGATCGTTAACCTAAAGGTTTCAAAACAACACTTACATGTAACGACTAACGATGACTTAACGACTCAGTTAAAATGTATATACATGTAGTGTTTTAATATGTATTTATACACTTTTAAAAGACTTAAATACACTTATCAAAATACTTCTACTTAACAAAAATGCTTACAATTACATCCTCGTTCAGTTTCATCAACAATTCTACTCGTATGCACCCGTATTCGTACTCGTACAATACACAGCTTTTAGATGTATGTACTATTGGTATATACACTTCAATGATCAGCTCTTAGCAGCCCATGTGAGTCACCTAACACATTTGGGAACCATCATTTAGCAACTAGAATGAAATATCTCATAAAATTACAAAAATATGAGTAATCATTCATGACTTATTTACATGAAAACAAAATAACATATCCTTTATATCTAATCCATACACCAACGACCAAAAACACCTACAAACACTTTCATTCTTCAATTTTCTTCATCTAATTGATCTCTCTCAAGTTCTATCTTCAAGTTCTAAGTGTTCTTCATAAATTCCAAAAGTTCTAGTTTCATAAAATCAAGAATACTTTCAAGTTTGCTAGCTCACTTCCAATCTTGTAAGGTGATCATCCAACCTCAAGAAATCTTTGTTTCTTACAGTAGGTTATCATTCTAATACAAGGTAATAATTATATTCAAACTTTGGTTCAATTTCTATAACTATAACAATCTTATTTCAAGTGATGATCTTACTTGAACTTGTTTTCGTGTCATGATTCTGCTTCAAGAACTTCGAGCCATCCAAGGATCCATTGAAGCTAGATCCATTTTTCTCTTTTCCAGTAGGTTTATCCAAGGAACTTAAGGTAGTAATGATGTTCATAACATCATTCGATTCATACATATAAAGCTATCTTATTCGAAGGTTTAAACTTGTAATCACTAGAACATAGTTTAGTTAATTCTAAACTTGTTCGCAAACAAAAGTTAATCCTTCTAACTTGACTTTTAAAATAAACTAAACACATGTCCTATATCTATATGATATGCTAACTTAATGATTTAAAACCTGGAAACACGAAAAACACCGTAAAACCGGATTTACACCGTCGTAGTAACACCACGGGCTGTTTTGGGTTAGTTAATTAAAAACTATGATAAACTTTGATTTAAAAGTTGTTATTATAAGAAAATGATTTTTATTATGAACATGAAACTATATCCAAAAATTATGGTTAAACTCAAAGTGGAAGTATGTTTTATAAAATGGTCATCTAGACGTCGTTCTTTCGACTGAAATGACTACCTTTACAAAAACGACTTGTAACTTATTTTTCTGACTATAAACCTATACTTTTTCTGTTTAGATTCATAAAATAGAGTTCAATATGAAACCATAGCAATTTGATTCACTCAAAACGGATTTAAAATGAAGAAGTTATGGGTAAAACAAGATTGGATAATTTTTCTCATTTTAGCTACGTGAAAATTGGTAACAAATCTATTCCAACCATAACTTAATCAACTTGTATTGTATATTATGTAATCTTGAGATACCATAGACACGTATACAATGTTTCGACCTATCATGTCGACACATCTATATATATTTCGGAACAACCATAGACACTCTATATGTGAATGTTGGAGTTAACTATACAGGGGTGAGGTTGATTCCAAAATATATATAGTTTGAGTTGTGATCAATACTGAGATACGTATACACTGGGTCGTGGATTGATTCAAGATAATATTTATCGATTTATTTCTGTACATCTAACTGTGGACAACTAGTTGTAGGTTACTAACGAGGACAGCTGACTTAATAAACTTAAAACATCAAAATATATTAAAAGTGTTGTAAATATATTTTGAACATACTTTGATATACATGTATATATTGTTATAGGTTCGTGAATCAACCAGTGGCCAAGTCTTACTTCCCGACGAAGTAAAAATCTGTGAAAGTGAGTTATAGTCCCACTTTTAAAATCTAATTTTTTTGGGATGAGATTACATGCAGGTTTTATAAATGATTTACAAAATAGACACAAGTACGTGAAACTACATTATATGGTTGAATTATCGAAATCGAATATGCCCCTTTTTATTAAGTCTGGTAATCTAAGAATTAGGGAACAGACACCCTAATTGACGCGAATCCTAAAGATAGATCTATCGGGCCCAACAAGCCCCATCCAAAGTACCGGATGCTTTAGTACTTCAAAATTTATATCATATCCGAAGGGTGTCCCGGAATGATGGGGATATTCTTATATATGCATCTTGTTAATGTCGGTTACCAGGTGTTCACCATATGAATGATTTTTATCTCTATGTATGGGATGTGTATTGAAATATGAAATCTTGTGGTCTATTATTATGATTTGATATATATAGGTTAAACCTATAACTCACCAACATTTTTGTTGACGTTTTAAGCATGTTTATTCTCAGGTGATTATTAAGAGCTTCCGCTGTCACATACTTAAATAAGGACGAGATTTGGAGTCCATGCTTGTATGAAATTGTGTAAAAACTGCATTCAAGAAACTTATTTTGTTGTAACATATTTGTATTGTAAACCATTATGTAATGGTCGTGTGTAAACAGGATATTTTAGATTATCATTATTTGATAATCTACGTAAAGCTTTTTAAACCTTTATTGATGAAATAAAGGTTATGGTTTGTTTTAAAATGAATGCAGTCTTTGAAAAACGTCTCATATAGAGGTCAAAACCTCGCAACGAAATCAATTAATATGGAACGTTTTTAATCAATAAGAACGGGACATTTCACTAACTATATGCTAATTGTATTGTGTTGTATTTTGCAATCATCAAGCGAGATAGACGTTGTACTAGCGAGTTAATGCGACGTGCTCGCGTAACAATGATTAACTACCATTGTTACGGGTTCAAATTGTGTCAAACAAGTGATGTACGACGATTGTTAAGTAAGATGGGGCAGTGAGGTGTATATGAATATGGTGTTGTGTCCTTTCGTTTCATTGATTAACCTATTTTCGTTTTATTGTATGAAGATGAGAAATGGACCCTAAAACAATGACGGAAGTACGAGCGAGGACGCCGAGTTTACGGCCAAATTTGAGGCTATCTTTAAGAAGCAAAAAGCGGAATTTCTTGAGGACGTCCGAAAAGTTTTCCAAGATTCGGTTGATGGGCAAGTAACCGATTTAATAAATGAACGAATGAGTGCCGCAATCGAAGAGGCACTCGATGCTAGAAACATCCATCCTCGTGGCGAAGGAGGTGATGGTAATGGGGGACATGGAAGGCGGGACTTCCATTATAAAAATTTCAAGGATGCCCAACCTCCTATGTTTAATGGAGTGAGGGATCCGGTGAAGAGTACATGTTGGATCTTCGACATCGAGGGGGCTTTCCGTACCACGGAATGTCCTCCCGAGAAGAAAACGAGGTACGATTCTAGTATGTTGCGTGAAGAGGCCAAGTTGTGGTGGGACGATAAAATCTAATTATATGGGGAAGAGCAATGCATGAGCTTGACGTGGGAAGAGTTTAAAAAGGTATTTTCAAAGAATACTCAACTCCTTCCCACCTTGATAGAATCCAGGACGAGTTGCACAATTTGCGATAAGGTTCAATGGACTTGGTTACTCTCAAGTCTACCTTCTTGGCAAAGACTCGTTTTTGTCCGGAGTATGTTGGTGATCATCACAAGTTGATGCAAGATTTCTACCGTACTATGAACGATGAATTTAAGGGTAAGATTAGCCGGGGAATGGCTAAGTCTTTTGACGAGTTATTTGAATTGGCTCTGGGTTTCGAGCCGGAGGTTCCAAAAAGAAGCGACTTCTCTTTCTCAAAGAGAAAATTTGATGGTTCGAGCCATTCGAAATTTTCCAACAAGAAAAGCAAGAAGGGTTCCGAAAGTGTAAATAGTGTGAAGAAGGGAGGTTTCGGGAACTCTATCCCTACTTGCTACAATTATGGGATACGAGGTCATTTGGCTCGAGATTGTACGAAGCCTTCTTCGACAAACAAACTCACTTGTTTTAATTGCAACAAAGAAGGACACCGAAAGTCGGAGTGTCCCGATTTAAACACCGATCATGTTAAACGGTTGGAGAAAGCGGTGGGCATGGCTAGGGGTCGTAATTATTTGATGACGAATGATGAGGCCAAGCAATCCAATGAAGTTGTCTCAGGTACTTTCATGGTTAACTCTAATCCGGCAAGGATACTATTTGATAGCGGTGCTAATTTATCGTTTGTATCTTCGCGTTTTGTGTCTAAGCTTGATAAACCTTTAGCTAAGTTAAGTCATCCGGTAGAAGTTGAAATAGCAGATGGTAAGACACTGCTAGGGGTTGATGTTTATAACGATTGTGATATTATGTTTGGTTCCGAAATGTTTAAAATTGATCTTATCCCGATGACCTTGGGTGAATTCGATATTGTCATTGGTATGGATTGGCTCGATCGTCATAGAGCCGATATTGCATGCCATAAAAAATTTATTCGTGTGAAGACCCCAAGTGGGGGAGAGTTAATTATTCACGGCGAGAAACGGAGAACTGGAAAAGACTTGTGCCATTATGCACTATTGCACGGGCACGTCATTTTCTTAGTAGAGGTGGCATGACTTTTCTTGCTCATGTAGTTGATACTCGTGAAGAGCCACCATCCATTCGTGAAATTTCGGTGGTTACTGAATTTGAAGATGTATTTCTGGATGAATTACCGGGTGTTCCGGTGGAAAGACAAGTTGAATTTCGCACTGAGTTGGTTCCGGGTGCTACTCCCATTGCTAAAACTCCTTATCGTTTAGCACCAACGGAAATGCAAGAGTTGTTAAATCAAACCCAAGAGTTGCTTGAGAAGGGTTTTATTTGACCGAGTGCTTCGCTGTGGGGCGCTCCGATTTTATTTGTGAAGAAGAAGGATGGTAGTATGCGGATGTGCATCGATTATCAGGAGTTGAACAAAGTGACGATCAAGAATTGTTATCCATTGCCTCGAATTGACGATTTGTTTGACCAACTCCAAGGTGCGATGTATTTCTCTAAAATTGACTTACGGTCCGGCTATCACCAAATGCGGGTCCGTGAGGAAGATATTGAGAAAACGGCTTTCCGAACGCGTAACGGGCATTTTGTGTTTGTAGTTATGCCTTTTGGTCTTACGAATGCACTGGCGGCATTCATGGATCTTATGAACCGAGTGTGTCAACCTATGTTGGACAAGTCGGTAATTGTGTTCATTGACGACATACTTGTCTATTCGAAGAGTATGAAGGAACATGAACACCATTTGCGGGGTGTGTTAAAAATGTTGCGAAAGGAGAAGTTGTATGCTAAGCTCTCCAAATTTGAATTTTGGCTAAGGGAAGTTCAATTCCTTGGTCATATTGTAAATAAGGAAGGTATATAAGTAGATCCGGGGAAGATAGAGACGGTGAAGAGTTGGGGACAACCGACTACACCTACGGAAATCCGAAGTTTTCTCGGATTGGCCGGTTATTATCGTCAGTTTATCCAAGACTTTTCTAAATCGCTCCTCCATTGACGAAGTTGACGAGGAAGAACGCGAGATTTAATTGGGAGAACGAGCAAGAAATCGCTTTTCAATTGTTAAAAGAAAAGTTGTGTCAAGCTCCGGTGTTAGTGTTGCCGGAAGGGGTAGAAGACATGACGGTTTATTGTGATGCGTCTTTAAATGGGCTCGGGTGTGTTCTAATGCAAAGAGGTAAAGTCATCGCGTACGCCTCTCGACAATTAAAGGAACACGAAACGAGATATCCGACTCATGATCTTGAGTTGGTGGCGGTTGTTCATGCATTGAAAATTTGGAGCCATTATTTGTACGGTGTCAAGTGTACAATATATTCGGATCACAAGAGCTTAAAACACCTTTTTGATCAACGAGATTTGAATTATCGTCAACGTAGGTGGATGGATGTGGTAAAAGATTATGATTGTGAAATACTTTATCATCCGGGTAAGGCGAACGTGGTTGCGGATGCGTTAAGTCGGAAGAGTCAACATCCGGCGATACGAGTAGGATCGTTACGCATGATTATTACTAACGATTTTCTTTTAAAGCTTGGTGAGATACAAATTGAAGCTTTTGTTAACAACAAACATGAGGAACGAATCGTGGGCCAAACGAAGTTTATTACCTTAGGTCCGCATGGTTTGTTATCTTTTCAAGGAAGAGTGTGGGTGCCTAAGATGGTAGATTATCGACGAGTGCTACTTGATGAATCACATAAGTCAAAGTATTCTATTCATCCGGGCGCGACGAAAATGTATCTTGATTTAAGGAAGGAGTATTGGTGGTCGGGCATGAAACGTGATGTTGCTAAGTATGTTGAACAATGCGTCACGTGTTTGCAAGTTAAAGCCGAACACCAAAAGCCGTATGGTATTTTACAACCGTTAGAAATCCCGACATGAAAATGGGAGCACATTACCATGGATTTCATTACAAAGTTACCAAAGACGGCGAGGACCCAATTTGATTCGATTTGGGTGATAGTTGATCGATTGACGAAAAGTGCCTTGTTTATTCCCATTCAGGAAGCGATATCGTCGGAGACTTTGTCTAAGTTGTTTATCAAGGAGGTGATATCGAGACACGGGGTTCCTATATCTATTATTTCGGATCGAGATACTCGTTTCACATCTCGGTTTTGGGAAAAATTCCATGAAGATATGGGTACACAATTGAAATTGAGCACGGCGTACCATCCTCAAATGGATGGTCAAACTGAACGTACTAATCAAACATTGGAGGATATGTTACAGGTGTGTATTATTGATTTCGGTGGTAGTTGGGATGAGCACTTACCGTTGGTGGAATTCTCGTACAATAATAGTTATCATACTAGTATCGGGATGCCACCTTACGAGATGCTTTATGGGGGTAGGTGTTGATAGGGTGCCTAAAGTGTGGATAACAGTGGGTAAATAAACAGAGACCAGAACCTGTTCAGACCATAGGTGCGCGCCGCGCACTTCTCCAGCTGGCAGATTATGTTTCTTTTAATTAGATATTTTAGAAGGGCTTTTTGGTAAATTCACTTGGGGACGAGTTAAAGGCCACAAGATCAGTTAGTGGAGTGTCATAACTCCATTATCACCTACCTTTATCCATTCCACTTAAATTCTAGAGAGAGAGGAGAGTTCTTGAGTGAGAAAGCTCAAATCAAAGAGGAAGAAGTTGATTTCGGGCCAAAGTGCGTGTGTTAAAGTTGTTCATCTAATCACTAGCTACGTTGTGATTGTGGTGGTAAGCCCTAACTTTGATTTCCTTATTTTAATTTGTTTAAGGGCTAGGGTTTGGGTTAGTGATGAACACAAAACCCATATTTGGTGATTTTGGGTGTTCTTGGGGTCATGAGGACTCAAAGATGACTAACCTAGGGTTTTGGTATGATAAATGGGCTTATGAGTCATAATTGGTTAGTTAATTACTAGCACACCTAGTTATTAAGCAAATGGGTGTTAATTGGGTTAGTGGATGACCCGAAATGAGTGTGTGACTTTAACATGGTCAAATGAGTAATAATTGACCTAGTTGGGAAAGATGGGTATGAAATACCCTAATTGTGTATTAGTTAGTGTTGTTGGACCTTAATCACTAGCTTTTAGTGATTTATGATGGTCTTGACCTTAAATGGACGGTTTTTGGTGTAAATGGGGCATTTAATGCATTTAAGTCATTAAATGCATATGAGTGAATTGTTGGTGTTTAGTCTAACTAGTTTGTGTGTTGATTGAGTACTTATTATATTAGGTACTTTGCTTTGAAGCTTTCGGAAGTTTAAAACCGTCACCGAATCGTTAAGGTGAGTGGAGTAATTATATATGTATGTATATGATTTATTTGCTTGTGGGGTATGGGTTAAAGTTCGATGTTGACGATACCATATCCTAAAGTATATTGTTGATTGTTTAGATGAGGGTTAAAGTTCGATGTTGACGATACCTCAAGTATGGATTTAAAGTTCGATGTTGACGAAGCCATACCACTATTGTAGTGACGTTTGTTTGATGAGGGTTTAAGTTTGATGTTGACGATACCTCATATGTGGGTTTAAGTTCGATGTTGACGATACCACATTTATTAGGACGAATGGAGATTAAGTTCGATGTTGACGATACCATTCGTAGGGCTAGCCTTGGGATTTGAATACTAATGGATGTTGTGAACATCAATGATGTGTATTGTGTTGTAGCATATTGTATTGTTTACGTTATATGCTATTGTTATACTAGCTTATGTTATCGAGGATTTAGCATTATACATTATGAAGGCTCCGACGTGGATAAGGGTAAGGGCGTTCGTTTGGATTAGTGATCCCGCTTTGTTTTGATAGGGGACGCTTTTTGTGTGACGACCCGGAAATTTTCGACCAAATTTAAACTTAATCTTTATATGATTTCAACACGATAAGCAATGTCTGTAATGTTGAGTCTCTGAAATTTTGGGAAAACTATGTTCATATATGCAATTACCCTTCGACCACGCCCAACGATTCATGAACGGTTAATTGTACATAATTTTCGGACAGAAGCTGAAACAGCTTGTGCGCACCGCGCACCCTAAGGTGTTGCGCGCCGCGCACTGTTCTGTATAAAAAATAAAAAATTCGCGTATTCAGTTGGATAACGGGTTGGGTTGTTACATGCGTGCTCGAGGAAAAATTGAGACGACCCGTCCTAATCCATAAGAACGAATACAATAACATATGATTACATTGCGAGGTATTTGATCTCTATATGATACATTTTACAAACATTGCATTCGTTTTTAAAGACAAACTTTCATTTCATCGAAAGTTAACAGACATGCATACTATTTCATAATATCCAAACTATAAATGACCTAATCTGTCATTTACTTAATAATAATCTTTATAGAACTCAACGACTTTAATGCAACGTCTTTTGAATTATGCTATGAATGACTCCAAGTAATATCTTTAAAATGAGCAAATGCATAGCGGAAGATTTCTTTAATACCTGAGAATAAACATGCTTTCAAGTGTCAACCAAAAGGTTGGTGAGTTCATTAGGTTATCGTAATCAATCATTTCCATAATTTTAATAGACCACAAGATTTTCATTTCCATTTCTCATAAATATACATCTCATATCAGGCATTTCGCAAACTGCATAGAGATAAAAATCATTCATATGGTGAACACCTGGTAACCGACATTAACAAGATGCATATAGAATATACCCAAAATAGAATCCTCTCGTATGTATAATAATAAGTCGAAGTACTAAAGCATCGGATGGGGGTTTTTAGGCCCATAGATCTATCTTTAGGATTCGCGTTAATTAGGGGTACTGTTCCCTAATTCTTAGGTTACCAAGCTAAAAAGGGACATATTCGATTCGATAATCCAAACATAGAATGTAGTTTCGATTATTTGTGTCTATTTCGTAAAACATTTATAAAAACACATGTATTCTCAGTCCCAAAAATATATATTGCAAAAGCATTTAAAAAGGGAGCAAATGAAACTCACGATACTGTATTTCGTAGTAAAATACATATGACGGCATTGAACAAGTGCAAGGTTGGCCTTGGATTCACGAACCTATATTAGTTATATATATTTATATATTGGTCAATATCTGTCTAACAATTTAGGTCAAGTCGTAGTGTATCACAATCCTAATGCTCGAGACCGATATGCAAAAGTCAACAAAAGTCAACTTGACCCAAAATGACTTCCAAAATCTATACATGTTTATTATATAACTTAAATATAGTCGTCTTATATATTTAAATATATTTATTAGATTTTATTAAATTAAATAATACAAGTCATTTATTAATACATAAAAAATTATATTAAAATTTATATATGATAAAAATATACTTTTATATATATCTCAAGTAATAAAAATTATACAGTTCACTCAATATCATAAAAATATGGTGGTATGTATTATTAATGTAATTGTATCACATATTTATTTGATAAAATAATATTGATGATAATAATAATGAGTAAAAGTTGTATTATTTTGTAATAATAATAATAATTATTATTATTATTCTACTAATAATAATAATAACAATATTTATTTACTAATGATTATATTAATTATAAAAAAGTGATAATTCTAATAATGATAATTGTAATAATAAAGATACTTTTTAATATTAACTATAATAATAGTAATGGTTTATATAAAAATAATATTTTTATTCAAAATGATAATTTTTAATAATAATAATACTAAAAAATGATATCTTATAATAACAATGATATTTCTATTAAAAATTATAATTTTAATAGAAAGATAGTTTTAATATTAATGATACTTATAATAATAATAATAATGATAAAAATAATGAAAACAATATTTTTATTTAAATCAGTATCTTACAATATTTTAATTTCATCATTTATTATAATGTATTAATGATAAAAATTTATGTTAATATATAGTAAAAATATATTTTTATATAGTAAGTATTATAATTTGTATAATGTTCACATAATATCTTTTTAATGATAAAAATGTAGTGATATGTATCATAAATATATATTTGTATCAGGTATTTATTTGATTATATAATATAATATTGATAATAATAATAATGAACCAAAAGTTGTATTATTTTATAATAATAATAATATTAATTATTTTAATAATAATAATAATAATAATAATAATAATAATAATAATAATAATAATATTGATATTTACTAATGATAATAATAATTTTGATAACAAATAATAATCTTTTGTAGTAATTGATAATGCTAAAAACGAACATATATTTCATAGCATTATCCCTCAAGAAAGACAAGCTTTTAGTTGCAATTGTTCTATTTACAAGTGATATTCGTTTAAATAATAAAAGGTGAAGACAAAAGACAGATTCGACGAATTGAAGACGCAAACGACCAAAAAGCTCAAAAGTACAAAGTAGAATTAAAGTGACTCAAATTATTGATGGGAAACGTCTCAAAATTAGAAGAGTACAAGCCGCAAAATGCAAAATACAAGATATTAAATTGTAGGCAAGGACGTTCGAAAATTCGGAACCGGGACCAGAGTCAACTCTCAACGCTCGACGCAATGAACTAAAAATTACAAGTCAACTATGCACACGAATATAATATAATATTTAAATAATTCTATAAATTATTTATATATTATATTATTATTAAATACCATCGGCAAGAAAGAAAACAAACCTGTGTGAGCTGGAAAAGCAGGCCATGCGATTGTATGACCTGGAAGAGTAATTTCGATGACAACAGAAGTCAGGCCACATCCCTATAAAAAGCAGTTTGGTGAACGAGCAAAACACATCTTTTTCCTTCTTCATTCACTCAACAATTTATATATATATATATATATATTTATATTATAATTTTAATTTTAATTTTAATTTTAATAATAAGGGTATGATAGCGAATGTTGTAAGGGTGTAAGTCGAAATTCTGTCCATGTAACGCTACGCTATTATTAATCATTGTAAGTTATGTTCAACCTTTTTAAATTAATGTTTCGTAGCTAAGTTATTATTATGCTTATTTAAGCCGAAGTAATCATGATATTGGGCTAAAATATTAAAATTGGGTAATTGGGCTTTGTACCATAATTGGGGTTTGGACAAAAAAATGACACTTGTGGAAATTAGACTATGGGCTATTAATGGGCTTTATATTTGTTTAATTAAATGATCGTTTGTTAATTTAATATAAAGATTTACAGTTGGACGTACCTATAAATAACCATATACACTCGATCGGACACGATGGACGGGATATTTATAAGTACTAATAATCGTTCATTTAACCGGACACGGGAATAGATTAATAGTTAATGGACTCATTAAAACAGGGGTGAATTATGTACAAGGACACTTGGCGTAATTGTTAACAAAGTATTAAAACCTTGGGTTACACGCAGTCGATATCCTGGTGTAATTATTAAACAAAGTATTAAGACCTTGTTATAGTTTAAATCCCCAATTAGTTGGAATATTTGACTTCGGATATAAGGATAATTTGACGAGGACACTCGCACTTTATATTTATGACCGACGGACTGTTATGGACAAAAACCAGACGGACATATTGAATAATCCAGGACAAAGGACATTTAACCCATGAGAATAAACTAAAATCAACACGTCAAACATCATGATTAAGGAAGTTTAAATAAGCATAATTTATATATTTCATATTTAATTGCACTTTTAATTATCGCACTTTTATTTACTGTCCTTGTATTTAATTGCAATTTTATTTATCATACTTTTTAATTATCGCAATTTTATTTTATCGCACTTTTATTTATCGCAATTTCATTATCGTTATTTACTTTACGCTTAAAATTAAGTTATATTTATTTTTAATATTTTACATTAGGTTTTAAATGCGACTAAAGTTTTAAAATCGACAAACCGGTCATTAAACGGCAAAAACCCCCTTTTATAATAATAATACTACTTATATATATATTTATATTTTTACAAATATAGTTTTAAAAAATATAGCGTTAAACTTGGCGAGTTCCCTGTGGAAGAACCGGACTTACTAAAAACTACACTACTGTACGATTAGGTACACTGCCTATAAGTGTTGTAGCAAGGTTTAGGTATATCCACTCTATAAATAAATAAATAACTTGTGTAAAATTGTATCGTATTTAATAGTATTTCCTTGTAAAAATTAATACTATTTCATATACCCCTTGCATAACGCCAAGTATTTTTGGCGCCGCTGCCGGAGAACTGCTTAAACGCTGGAAGCGAAATGCTATCTATATAAAAAAAATTATTAATTTTTAGTTTACTTTTATAAAAATACGCTTTTGTAAAAATACATTTTAAATATTAAAAATACAAAAATAGAAAAAGAAAAAAAATAAAATTTATATACTTTTAAAAGTTTGTTATATATATATATATATATATATATATATATATATATATATATATATATATATATATATATATATAAAATTATAAAGTTTCTTTATTTTGTAAAAATATAAGTTTTATTTAAATTATATAAATATTTTTATATAAATATTAAAAACAGAAAAAAAAAATAAGTAAAAGAATCGGGCTACACTGTAGCAGCCCAATTTGTAACCTGAATATTTGGGCCATGCGTTCGCATGGATCCGTAGCCAAAAACTCATGCGACCGCATGACAGGTTCTGACACGCCATCTTTGACCTAATTTCGCATTAATTACGGAGTATTTTTATTTATTATTATTTTTAAACCCTAATTAGGTTAATTATTATAATAATTTAGTTTAAGTTTTTAATTAATTTTGTATTTTAAGTTTTAATTAGTTTTATTAATTTATAAAATTAATACTTTTATAAAATAATAAATATAAAAATAATATTTTTATAAAAATAAGTAATTTTATCACTTTTTATATCTTTTTATATTTCGTAACTTTTTAATCGCTTATTCGTAATATTGTATTTTTATCGTTCGTAACTAATTTTAAGTTCTAGTATTTTGCTGTAGCTTATTTTTATTTCTAGATTTTTAGGCTTTGCCGTAAAATCCCTTAAGTACTTTTTCTATAGACTAAGATTTAGGTGCTTTAGAATTTTGCGACGCCGTTTTTTATATTTTAGTACCTTTTTAAGATATTGCCGTTTTGGATATAGTATCCCTTTTAAGCTTTAATACCTTTAGACGCAACCTTTAATTTTTAGTTTTTAGACTTTTAAGTTTCGACGCGCTACGTTCTTTTTATTATTTTTCGACATTTTATTTTTCGACGTTTATCGACGCGCTCTTTTTCATTCTTATTTCTCGACGCTCTAGATTTTTAGGTTATAGAATTTTCTATTTCTTCTCTAAAATTTCTTTAAATTTCAACGAAAAATTATTTTAAGTGGTTAAATTGATAGACATCCAAATTTTCTGGTTCGTAGTAATAGTTAGATTTGTTAGTGGCGAGTTGTGGGCTTCCAATTTAAAGGGTCCTGGCTACCTGCTGCATCTATTGGCTATTCGAAACGTGGGCAAAATCAGAAAAGTCTATTAATTTGATAACTTATATAATTTTTATCTTTTATTACTAATAGGATATTGAGTGAATGCACCGAGCAAAACGTTCACCACCTGTAACCAGATCAAGACATCTAGCCAATATTGTCGCCGTTGATTTTTCTTTAGAATCGTCATCAAGTCGACCAAGTACTCCAATTCAAATTTCCGATAATCCATTTTTTGAACCCGATCTCACAATTGAGAATCCGGAGGATATTCAGGGACAATTCAGAGATCCTGAACCACTAATCTTTCCTCCAGAACCACCAATCATTCAAACAGAGATTGTCGAGGAACAACCCATTAAATCAGAATCCTCTAGTGATTCAGATTCAACAAACTCAATAATGGAAAATCTGGAACCTCTAAGTATGGAAGACCGAATGAGAGCTAAACGCACTGGCCAAGGTCACGCAATTACTCAACCAGACATTAATGCGCCAGATTATGAAATCAAAGGACAAATCCTACACATGGTAACTAATCAATGCCAATTTAGTGGTGCGCCGAAGGAAGATCCAAACGAACATCTTCGTACCTTTAATAGGATTTGTAATTTATTCAAAATAAGAGAAGTGGAGGATGAACATATATATCTCATGTTATTTCCCTGGACTTTAAAGGGAGAAGCCAAATATTGGTTAGAATCGTTACCTGAAGGGGCGATTGATACATGGGATGTTTTAGTTGAAAAATTTCTTAAACAATTCTTTCCGGCATCTAAAGCCGTAAGACTTCAAGGAGAAATAGTTACGTTCACACAAAAGCCAAATGAAACTCTATATGAAGCATGGACAAGATTTGGAAAGTTATTGAGAGGATGTCCGCAACATGGTTTAGACACTTGTCAAATAGTATAAATATTCTACCAAGGATGCGACATCACTACAAGAAAAGACATAGATATAGCAGCTGGTGGTTCCATTATGAAGAAAACCGCAACTGACGCTTACAAAATTATTGATAACACTGCTTCCCACTCACATGAGTGGCATCAAGAAAAAGATATCGTTAGATCATCTAAAGTGGCTAGAGCCGATTCTAGCCATGACTTAGATTCCATTTCTGCAAAGATAGATGCTGTCGAGAGACGAATGGAAAAGATGACTAAAGATATTCACTCAATACGAATTAGTTGTGAGCAGTGTGGAGGACCACATTTAACAAAAGATTGTCTCAGTATTGAACAAACAATGGAACAAAGAGAGAATGTTTCATATCTAAACCAAAGGCCTGAAAATAATTATCAGAATAATTATCAACCGCCAAGAGCAATCTACAATCAAAATCAGAATTATAACCAAAATGTTCCATACAACAACCAACAAGGTCCTAGCAATCAAAAAGTATCTAATAATACTTACAATTAGCAAAGACCTATTTTTCAAAACAAACCACCACAAACCGATGATAAAAAGCCAAATTTAGAAGATATGATGTCGAAGCTAGTTGAATCTCAAACGCAGTTTTTCACATCTCAGAAACAAACCAATGAACAAAATGCTCAAGCATTTAGAAATCAACAAGCTTCTATTCAAAATTTGGAACAAGAAGTAAGTAACCTAGCAAGGTTAATAGGTGAAAGAAAACCGGGAAGTCTACCTAGTGATACACATGCTAACCCCCGGAATTGAAATGCCCCGACCTAATCCATCTGGACGAAGTCTTCAACAGTTGGTCCCATTGCGAGGTTCTGACCTCTATATGCCATGAACGACTCCTAATAATATGAGCAAATGCACAGCGGAAGATTTCTTTTATACATGAGAATAAACATGCTTTCAAATGTCAACCAAAAGGTTGGTGAGTTCATAGGTTTATCATAAAACAATAAAATTCATCATTTTGATAGACCACAAGATTTAAATGATGCATGGTACAAATGGGCCCGAATCCTATACCCACCTGTAATGTACATGCGATATCTTTTAAATACAGTACACCTTTCTCGTGTACGAAATCATCTTTCATAAATCTTAGTAACCGTACACATATCTTGTGCACAAAAATAACATACACATAACCTGTGTATAAAATCATTCTCTCGATACATAACATTCATATCAATTGGTGGCAATTATCATGTCCACATAATTCAATGGTGGCAATTATCATGTCCACATAATTCAATGGTGGCAATTATCATGTCCACATAATTCAATAATAATCTGCAGAACTTCTGTCTGCATAATAATTCATTCGAGGAATGTTTTACTTGTGTTTATCTCGTCAAACATTTATAAAAGCATTTCATGTATTCGCAGTTCAAAATATATTTCAAAAGCATTTAATAAAGTAGTTATAAAAACAGCGCATGTATTCTCAGTCCCAAAAATGTAAAGAGTAAAAGGGAGCAAATGAAACTCACGCATATAAATATTGTAAAACAGTTAATAAAGCATTTGCATGTATTCTCAGCCCAAAAATGTAATGAGTAAAAAGGGATTAAATAAACTCACATACTGTATTTTGTAGTAAAAATACATATAACGACATTTGAACAAGAGTAGGGTTGGTCTCGGATTCACGAACCTATATCATTTATGTATATTAATAGATATAAGCGTAATCAAACAATTTATATATATTTAGTTATGTATTACTATTTACTATTTATATATGTGATTTGATTTAAAATATATTTATATATTATTTGTGACTTAATTATAATAACATTTGATTAAAACAAAATAGTATTTAATATTAATATAGATGTATAATATATTTTTACATAAATGTACTTTATTTATTAAAGTAATATTTTTAATACTAAAATAGTGACAATAATAATAATGATAGTAATAATAATAATGATTTTAATCATAATAATACTACTAATAATAACCTTAATGATAATACTTAATAATAATACTTATAATAATAATAATAATAATAATAATAATAATAATAATAATAATAATAATAATAATAATAATAATAATAACTACCTCAAAGGCGAAAAAGAAAATATTTGCTCCAGCCCGGGCTCGATCCCGCGACCTCTAGTTAATCCAAATCACACCCAGACCATTTCTCCAAATCTTCTTTTCTATTATAACCCCTAACTCATATATAATTAACTCGTTCCTTTCTGTTTCCATTCATCTTCCTCTTCATCAATTTTAATCGAATTCTTGTTACAGTTTAATCATGATTATAATCATATACGATTAACATTATAACCATAATCATAATTCATGATCATTCATCTTATTATTTCCATAATCTATTACCATCATTATCATCATTTTCTATATCAAAATCATCATCTTCATTTTTACCATAACCCTACTATAATTACCATTACCTAATCATAATCATTCTTCTTCCTCGTTCATAATATTTCATCATCGTTGTTTTCATGTTATTATCACTATCGAGTATCATTCACCATAAGCATAATCATTTTTCATCCTCATAGTATACGCTTCTGTCATCATCATCTTCATCGATATTAATAAGTTTCATCATCATTGTATACATTTATCATAATCATGATGAATTTAACATCCTAGTGTCCTATCAATTTCATCCCAACTAAAACATGCATTTGGAACTCGCCTAACATAAAATTTCGGCCCAATACCTAGATTTGAAGTCCAATTTGGTACTCCATAAAATAGCCTGATTAAATTTAATTGTTGGATTGTGTTTTGAACTTCTTGCTACGACAGCAGCTTTAGAAGGGAAAAAAAATATATAATCGATCGCCTCTTGTGGGAAGACCCAATACGTCGGCCATCAACCTCATTTGTATAGTTGGCGAAAGAAAAAAATTATATTAACTTAGCAACCCTACCACTATCTCACCTTTATCAAATGGGATTAATTTGCTTTAGCATATGTCGGGTAAAGGAGAAAAAGGTTTTGCAAGTGGCAGTTTAATATTTGGATAAATCATTGGATCGACCATATAGGAAGAAATGAGCACTCGACTTCTTTACTATTATTCTTACTTCCATAACACCTTTTCACGTTAATTTAAAAGGGATAGAAACAGCAGCAGGCACGTAGTAGCAGATTTGGGCTGTTTAATATTCGAACAAAAAAAATAGGAAAACATAAACGTACAGAAGAGTAAGGTGGCGGTCCTTGTGTTAAAACAGGAAGGAATGAATATGCAGCTGTAGTTGTTGCAATTGGGCTGTGAGAAGGTGGTTTGTTGTAGATTGTCGATGATGGTTTGTAGGTTACTATCGAATAGTAATAACCCAAAGACACGCAGGTGAAACAAATGGGTTTGTATTTGGTTTCTGTCGTGTACCAAAACAGAAAACAAGCAGGTGAGATTCTTCTTTGTTTCTTCCCTCTTCGCTGATCAGAATAGGAAGAAAAAAAAAGACTATAGAAACACTATAGTAATGGCAGAAAACAAAGGTGGTGTGTGGTTTTGATTTCCTATAGAAGATAGAACAGAAGCAGCTGCAGTTCGTGGTGTTTGAGATTGAATATAATGGTGTGTCCATGGTGGAATTGGTGGTGATTCAAGGTGGTAGTTTTCGAATGAGAGAAGAACGGACGCAATAGCTTATGTTTAAAGATGGTGATGATGAATGTAATTTCTATAACTCTCTCTACCTATATGCTTGGTATATATAATTATATATATATATATATATATATATATATATATATATATATATATATATATATATATATATATATATATATTTTCTGAGACATACTGCAATAATAATTTGATCACATTTTGTTTTGTAGATTTATGGTGGTCGACCGAAATATTCTAGCCAGAAGGAAGAAAACAAGGAAATAAAAGTAGATAGAGATTGGAAACAGATTCGTATTATTTACTATTGTCTATGACAACTTTATTTGATCAGCTTGTTTGTATTAAGAAGTTAATTTGAACGGGTAACAAGTTGAAGATAGGAAGGACAGAATTTCCATTCAGGAGAAATAAAAATATTTAACAGATAGCTACGTTCAACTGATTCTGTAATTCACTGAAGTAAAAGACAGAGGGAAAAGAAGAAAAAAATATATAAAGGGATGGTGACAGGAACAAGTTCAGAAGAAGAAAGAAAAAAAAATAAAGATGTAGAAAGTAGAAAATGATAGGCAACTGATTCGTACGATTTTGATCTTAATATCTAACAAGAAACAAAAATTGCAAAGGTTGAAAGCAATTGAATTGGAATCTGTTTGAATGATATCTATATGTATATTTACTATAAATATAAATATATAATAATAATAATAATAATTCTTTTATTAATAACAATAATAATAATAATAAGGATAATAATAATTATTAATAATAATGTTAATGATAATATTAATAATAACAAAAATGATAATAATATAATTTGTATCTTAATAAAAATAACAATACTTATAATAATTTTTAATAGAAATAATAATTTTATTAATTATGATAATGAAAAAAATAAAACAATAATAATAATGAAAGTAATACTAATAATATTAATTTATCATTTATATTCAAATTTATAATTTAATATAATACTATATTATTATTTATGTATTATTATATTATAAAATGACATTTATTGAATAGTTAATATTTATATATTATATGTATATTCTATAAAAATAATATATAGATTCATAGTAACATATATATATATTTACAAACAAGTGTTCGTGAATCGTCGGAAATAATCAAATGGTCAATTGAACATATGAACATAGTTCCAAAGTTTTCGAGACTCAACATTACAGACTTTGCTTATCGTATCGAAATCAAATAAGATTCAAGTTTAAATTTGGTCGGAAATTCCCGGGTCATCACAGTACCTACCCGTTAAAGAAATTTCGTCCCGAAATTTGAGTGAGGTCGTCATGGCTAACAATAAATATGTTTTCCTGACGAATATGAGCTGATAAATAGAGTTTTATAATTATTGAATAATACAGATAAAATAATTCGATTATTCGAAGAGCACGAATAAAGCTATCACAATAAAGTGAAATGAATGAAGTTTCGTTTTAACTTTTGACGTTGCCTTGGTTGAATTCCGGAATTCAAGGGATATAAAGAAAATCTTCGAAATCTAAAAGTTTTGATTCTTCGATGAATAAGGAAATTAAGATCTTCATAATTAAATACGGTGATCTGCCTCGATTACTATGTCTGATATTTTCATTATAAATTAAACTTTTTCCGTTCCATTATTCTCACCATTCCTATACTTTCTTTCTTAGTTCATACATCCAAAAGATCGTAAAAATGCTTCATCCTATTCTAATCCTTGATATTTTCCTAATTATCATTTATGTCATCCTTCTTTTCAATCTTCTACCAGAAAGATTTGGTTACTTCTACTATTACCTTGGGATGATATTATTCTTAATTATACCGTATCTTTATGTTGCTATTCTTATTAATATCCACGGTTTGTAACCTCCGTGTTGTTATTGGGCTTAATATTTTCTCTTATATTTTGAAGCTCTTTGCCTTTTTATTATCCTCCCGACCTCTAGTAAAGCGAGTAACAGTCTAGAATTCATAAGTATGGAATTTTGGATACACATCACGTTCTAAATAAGAAAGAATGTATTAGCACGATTTGATTTGTTAAATTACCAGAATCACTGAGAATAGAACTATCAAGAATATATTTTCTTGATATGTTCAAAAGTTAATCAGAATGAAAAAGTTATGTAACATGACACATGATTACGTTATAATCTGTGAATCACCATGTTCCATTTAGAAACTCAGCATGACTTACTGTAATATAATCACGTTGATTAAGTGTCATTATATTATACTAACTCATGCATCAGTTCCCAACATTACTTCAATAACATTCATATTTTAAGCTCAAAAGTTTACAGAATATAGAAACTTAACAGTTTCTATGAAAGAACCCGTTCATATACATTATAAACGATTCACAATAGTTGATTACATCGCGAGGCATTTGACCTCTATATGATACGTTTTACAAACATTGCATTCGTTTTTAAAAGACAAATTTTCTTTACATCAAAAATTGATGGCATGCATACCATTTCATATTACATCCAACTATAATTGACTTAATATTAATCTTGATGAACTCAACGACTCGAATGCAACGTCTTTCAAAGTATGTCATGAATGACTCCAGGTAATATCCTTAAAATGAGCTAATGCACAGCGGAAGATTTTTTTAATACCTGAGAATAAACATGCTTTAAAGTGTCAACTAAAAGGTTGGTGAGTTCATTAGTTTATCATAATCAATCATTTCTGTAATAGTAATAGACCGCAAGATTTCAGTTTCCATAAATATCCGTACACTCGCAAGTGTTTAAAAGTATTCTATAAGTTGTAGGCACCCGGTAACAAGCCTTAACATTCATGTTTTACCCTCTGAAGTACACCAGATCAGGTGTGTTTAAAATAACCTCGAAGTACTAAAGCATCCCATAGTCAGGATGGGGTTTGTCAGGCCCAATAGATCTATCTTTAGGATTCGCGCCTACCGTACATAGACAAGTAGTTTAATGTTACCAAGCTAAAGGTATATTTCTGGTTTAAACCCACATAGAATTAGTTTTAGTACTTGTGCCTACTTCGTAAAACATTTATAAAACAGTGCATGTATTCTCAGCCCAAAAATATATATTGCAAAAGCAATTAAAAAGGGAGCAAATGAAACTCACAATACTGTATTTCGTAGCAATTATGTATATGACGGCACTGAACAAGTGCAGGGTTTGTCTCGGATTCACGAACGTATCAATATTGTGATTCAATATTGCAGGAAAGTACGTAGACGCAATGAAAATGATAAACGTTAGGTTGACCTCACGAGCAATACCCTCGATCAATACCCATAACCTCCATAGCTATAACTCATAATTTTCTTAGCTCTATCCCGTTTGAAAACTTATTTTGAAATCGTCTGAGTATAACTCCGTCGTAGTATTTTATGTATACTAATAATATCTTGAAATAATACAAAGAAAATATATATATATGTAATTCAATTGAGAGAGTTTAGAGAAATATATTTTCAAGGTTCTATGAAATAATGAAACCTATTCAAATATATTTATAATAGATTTTTGAATTATTAAAGTGAATTATTAAAGTATGAATTATTAAAGTGAATTATTAAAGTGAATTATTAATGTATGAATTATTAAAGTGAATTATTAAAGTGAATTATTAAAGTATGAATTATTAAAGTGAATTATTAAAGTGAATTATTAAAGTGTGAATTATTAAAGTATGAATTATTAAAGTATGAATTATTAAAGTTAAAGTAAAGTAAAAGTAAAGTAAAGGTAAAGTTAAAGTATATAGTAAAAGTATAAAACTATATACATATAATACGCGTATAAATATATATAATATTAATTTAAATCGTTATATATATTTAATAAAATAAAATATAAATATCATTATCTTTATCATACTGGTTAAGTAATGAGTTGTCAAAAGTGGTTCTAGATATTTATAAAAGATATATACGTTTTAATAATAAATTTCTTTTTAAACTGAAAACGTTTTTTTGTACTTTTGAAACTAAATCAAATAAATATGATAATTTTGTTTTCCAAAACTAAATGTATTTAAGAATCATTTTGTTAAAAGGTTAAAATAATAGAAATCGTTATATCATAAAACATTTTAGAAAAGTAGAATTATATATATTCATAATAGGTTTCAAGTTTTTAAATTACAGTCTGTTGGTGAAGCATGGGATAAAGTCCAAAGGTTAAATAAATGTATGAAATCATCTTAATGAAAAATGTCGAGTTACTTAACTTGTCGATATCCAACATCTAAGTTATTTACACTCCACGTTCTTATTTTCATATTAAATAAAATGAAAGTTAACATAGTTATCTTATCAAGGTCACGAGGAAAATATTATAAAACATGCCTTGGAAATTAAACAGGAATTTCCACTAACCCTTGTCTAGTTCCCGTTAATTGACACATTTGTTCTTATTTTTAAATCACTTTACCATTTTTCGAATGTTGTCAAAAAGAATATATTTCTTAAATCACAGTGGACCTCATAACATAGGCCCGTAATCATATCATAATGTATCTGATAATTCAATCATTTGATATTATCTCTTAATTCTGTCGATAAATATATCGAAACAAATACGTTCATGTAAAGTATCATATATCTAATACTTTGTTAATGTTTTCAGTTAATATTATATATTATATATACATATCTATATACTCATAATTGTTCGTGAATCGTCGAACACGGTCAAAGGGTAATTGATTACATGAATGTAGTTCCAAACTTTTTGAGATTCAACATTACAAATTCTGCTTAGCGTGTCGGAAACATATAAAGGTTAAGTTTAAATTTGGTCAAAAATTTCAGGGTCGTCACATTCTATATGATGTAACACTGATAGCACTAAGAGATTAATGATTTCAGATAAGAATAGTTATGAAAATATCTTCAGAAATATAGAGGATATTTATAATGAAAGATACGATGATATCTTGGAATTTCTAAATCAAATTGTGATGATGAAATTCATTCACGATGATTTAGAGCAATTAAGGAGCAAGGTATTCATTAAAGATTTCATCAGAAATAGAATCGTCAGGATTCTTTTATGTACAAGTTTAGTCCTTGTGATTTGTTCAGAGACTCCTTCGTAGTTTGCTCAATCAGTTTTTCAGTTTCAAACTTTTTCTGAGCTTTGCCAACATACAATTCTTTATCATCAACTTTTAGCTGTTGAGATCGTTTAAAGTTTTTGTTGCTTCATTCAACATTTCAAAATTCAGAGTATTAATTCACAGACTGGGCGCATTTCAGAATTTCAGAATGGAAGATCATAATTCTAAGAGATAAATGTTATATGGATACATATAACTGTTGATGTGGAAACGTTGTGAGACGCACAATACAGATTTGCTGATTCCTAGTAATTGGTATGGCAATTCTTGTTACAAGATGCGGATGAGTACATGATGAGACTTCAATAGGTAATTATAGTGATTTATCGGAGAGATTTAAACCAAGGAGCGACAAGGTTACTGGTACATCTGCTGGTAATATGGTGGAATATAAAAGGTTCCCCGGTAACAATGATGAAAGGCAAACTTATATAGTAAGGTTATAGTAAGGCTAATCCGAATGAAAATTCGAAGTTGACCTACTGGAGCTGTGACAGAATTGGCTAATTTGCAAAAGGAACTGCAAAGTTATTTTCGATAATAACAACGCCAAAGGAACTAGCACAGATACATGTTAAACGTTTACTCACTTTCCAAGAGTTGTTCAGGTGCATATCTATATGCATCAATCTTTTCTTCCGTTGATGAGGTACAGTTGGTTTATCCTCTCGATTGAGGTGTTTTTCAAGAATTATGAAAGGTTTGAACGTGAATTGTAATCGTCAAGATACAATTGAGGTTTAAGATGAAATCAAGTGGCAAACTTGAAGAATTGTTTATTTTCATATGTTATAATCAATATTTTAATCCATTTTAATTGTCCAATGTTATTAGTTCACAGTCGATAGTCCACAGTAATAGTCCAATAATTCATATATAGTTTAATATATAATATTCGAATTAATTAATACGTATCGTGACCCGTGTACATGTCTCAGACTTGATCACAACTCAAACTATATATATTATTATAGAATCAACCTCAACCCTGTATAGAGAACTCGATCATTACTGCATATAGAGTGTCTATATATATATATATATATATATATATATATATATATATATATATATATATATATATATATATATATATATATATATATATATATATATATATATATATATATATATATATATATATATAGTGATGATCGCTCCAAATCCATATGGACAATACGTCATTCATTGATTTCATTGCGAGGTATTTGACCTCTATATGATACGTTTTGTAAACATTGCATTCTTTTGAAAAGGCACACCATAAATGAATATTTAAATCAAAGGTTTTCGACATCTGATGATTTCTACATATAGACAATCACAGTAAATAATAGTTTACAATAGTACTTCCGTTGACAATGCAGTCAAAATAAGATACATGGTGATAATTTCGTGAATGCAACGTTTCCTTGAAAAGTATGTCATGTAAGACTCCATGTACATAGCTTGTCTAACATATAAGCAACAGCGGAAGACTTCTAGGAAACCTGAGAATAAACATGCTAACAAGTGTCAACACAAAGGTTGGTGAGTTCATAGTTTTAATGTTTCGCATAATCTGTGTATAAAGGTGGATCACAAGATTTCAGTTGTTTCATCCAGAAACATTTATCAAAATATTTTACAAGATTGAGCACTCTGGTAACTAAACTTAACGTATATATAATTTATACCCTTTGTATAATCATCTTAATAGTACACGCAAACCAACGTGTACGCTTCTCAAATAGCATACGTCCGTTAAAAGGCTAGCGCTCTAGCTCGGACGGGGATATCAAGCCCTATGGATCCATATACTGTTATTCGCGCCCACCAGTCCACATCCTATGTACTGGCAGTTACTAGTTACCAAAGCTAAGGGATTTTCGGTTTAAACTCAGTGTAGAATTAAGTATGTACTTGTATCCATTGCGTTTAAAATAAATTGCATGTATTCTCAGCCCAAAAATATATATTGCAAAAGCAATTAAAAAGGGAGCAATGAAACTCACCTTAGCAGCACATAAAGTTGTTCACCAAAACGTGACTGAAACTCGGATTACCAAATAACCGTAGATCTCAACCTAGAGAACATATGTTGGTCAATAAATGTCTATCAAGCTAGGTTAGGTCATAGTGTATAACAATCCTAATGTTCGATATCGACATACAAAAGTTATCCAAAGTCGTTTCAAAAAGTCAATTTTGACAATAGTTCAACAAAACGAGACATACTTTATATAAGGATTCATTTACTCGGTTGGTAATATTCAAAAATCCAATTTATCAATCTCGTAAACAAGTTGTTTAAATCTTAATTGTAGATTCAAAAGCAATTTCAATTAACGTTAATCATAATTCAGTTGATCATATCTTTTAATCCGTTCATCGAAATTATTCGATATCTAAATGAAAAGTTATTGATTTTTCGCCAGCTTTCCAAAAACATGTATATCATATACCTTTTACCAGTAATATATGTATTTACTTCGTGATTCATCATAACTGTTTAACGACAAAATTTAGCATACAAGCATGCATAAATATATATACTCGAGCACTAGACATGGATACACAATTAATGTATAAAAGATAAAATATGAGTGCTTACGTATCAATATTGAGATTCAATATTGTTGGAAAGTACGTAGATGCAACAGAGATGATAAACACTAGATTTGATTCACAAATATACCCTCGAACATTACCCATAACCTCCTTGACAATAACCCATAATTTCCTTAGCTCTATCCCGCTCAAAAACCCATTTTGAAGGTGACACGCTCATAACCTCGTCGTAGTATTTTAGGTATATATACTACTAATAATAATATTATAATAAGATTAATAATAATAATATTAATCTTAAAAATAATAATAATAATAATAATAATATAAAAAAATAATAATACAGAGGAATGAATCGAGCTTTTATAGTATGTGGCCTGCTACAGTACCTCATGCGATCGCATGAGCTTTCAGTGTTTTTGCCATGCGATCGCATGGCCGCCTTATCCTGTTTTTGTTTGCTAGTTCGTCGACATCAAATAGTGTTTACTGTAGCAATAGTGTTTACTGTAGCAATAGTGTTTACTGTAGCAAATAGTGTTTTAATGTAGCAAACAATGTTTATTGTAGCAAATAGTGTTTACTGCAGCAAATCACTGTAGCAAAGTCGTTTTCATTGCAGCACTGTAGCAAAATACGGTTTACTGTAGCAAATAGTGTTTTACTGTAGCAAATAGTGTTTTACGGTAGGAAAGTCATTTTACTGTAGCAAATAGTGTTTTACGGTAGGAAAGTCGTTTTTACTTGTACATATATATATATATATATACATACATATAATTGTTCATGAATCGTCGAGAGCAGTCAAATGTAATTTAATACATGAAACAGTTCTAGAGTTTTAAGATTCAACTTCATAGACTTTGCTTATCGTGTCGGAAACATTAAATCATTTAAAGATAAAGTTTTAATTTGGTCAGAAATTTCCGGGTTATCACACACACACACACACACACACACACACACATATATATATATATATATATATATATATATATATATATATATATATATATATATATATATATATATATATATATATGCGTCGATATGATATGTCAAAACCTTGTATACGTGTCCCGATATTTAAAGTGCATAAAATAAATAACATAAATTAAATGACGATAAATAAAGTGCGTAAAGTAAATAACAGCATTTAAATGACGATAAATAAAATTGCGATAATCAAATTGCGATAAATAAACTGCGATAAATAAAATGTAATCAGTTAGCTAGGAACAGTTAGCTGGAAACAGTTAGCGTGGATTCTTAACAAAATTTTTCATAGTTAATTTGTTTGTTTCTATCAATTTTTTATTTCGTCAAATGTGTCCTTCATTATGCCACTTGTTGGATTCTGATAGATTAAAATCCAAATATGAAATTGAATGAAAATGGTTATTCTGTGGTGAATCAGATTCGTATATCTGTGGATGTAAGTCGGATAGTAAACGACTGTTGAATCAGATTCGAAGAATGTATACTGTAACTTATTAACGTGAAATCTAAATATTCTTCGGGTATTACCTACCTGTTAAAATATTTTCACCATTACCTATTAACGTGAAATCTAAATATTCCTCGGGTATTACCTACCCGTTAAAATATTTTCACCATTACCAGTTTGTACGAAAGAATTTTTATTTACAATCTTTATGAAAATATATATACATATATTTTTTCTTCAGACGTAATCATGGATTTAATGAGTTAATATGATATTAAACTCATTTGATTTACCGTTAAAACAAGAATATATAATTTCTAAAACATTAGAGATTACGAAATCGTCATGTCGAACGAAGATAGATGATGTAGAACGTCATGTAGAACGATGATTATGCTCGAGGTACAGATTGAGATGTTGAGGCATGTGATGTTGAAACTTGGGTTGTTAGTGGTACTGTTGTTGATGTTGCTGAAGCTGGTATGTTTTACACCACATTTTCCAAGGTTACAACTCGGGCGCGAAGCTCGTTGACTTTTGCTATTACTCCGGGATGATTGTCGGTCGGAACGAGCGGATGAATGAGGTTTTGAATTTGAGATAGTATATGATCGTGACTAGATACTCTGGAAATGAGAGAGAAAATGGTGTCTCGATCAGGTTCGCCGGTAAACGCTTCAGGTTCATTGTCAAGAGGTGAATTCGGTTGATGGAAGGAATCGCCTTCTTCGAGTCTCCATTGATTAAGTCGACTACGAACTCATCAGATAAATTAGGGATGAATGATTGGTCGATTCATTCTAGTGACGCATGCTTTTGGAGCTCAGGTGGATATCCATGTCGAAATAGCTGTCAGAATAACTATCGGAATAGCTATCGGAATCTGAGGGACTCGAACTGGTTGAGGGATTCATCTCGTACGATCAGATGAAGGATTTTTGATAAGAAATAGATTATAGGATGTAGATTAGTACCCTGCAATACATAATTTACATATGCATGTATAATACTAAAATCCCATAAGTTACGGAGGAATCTACAGAATACGACAGGCAAAGTTTACAGTAACAGGTACGTTAAGATATGGATTAGCAGATACGCTAAGATATGAATTTATCTATACACTGTCTATGCAATAGAGGCAGTAAGACGTGTCTAGACTTTAAGGATGATAAGCAATTAATTTTCGACACTAAATGATAAGCAAAACTTTTGACATGCAGATATGGTCGAAGTTCAGACTCACTAATGCTTCTAAACAACTATCAGTTAGACACACTAATGCAAGACCTGGTTTGCTAAGACCACTGCTCTGATACCAACTGAAATGCCCTGACCTAATCCATCTGGACGAAGTCTTCAACAGTTGGTCCCATTGCGAGGTTTTGACCTCTATATGCCATGAACGACTCCTAATAATATGAGCAAATGTACAGCGAAAGATTTCTTTCATACCTGAGAATAAACATGCTTTCAAGTGTCAACCAAAAGGTTGGTGAGTTCATAGGTTTATCATAAAATAATAAAATTCATCATTTTGATAGACCACAAGATTTAAATGCTGCATGGTACAAATGGGCCCGAATCCTATACCCACCTGTAATGTACATGCGATATCTTTTAAATACAGTACACCTTTCTCATGTACGAAATCATCTTTCATAAATCTTAGTAACCGTACACATATCTTGTGCACAAAAATAACATACACATAACATGTGTATAAAATCATTCTCTCGATACATAACATTCATATCAATTGGTGGCAATTATCATGTCCACATAATTCAATGGTGGCAATTATCATGTCCACATAATTCAATGGTGGCAATTATCATATCCACATAATTCAATAATAATCTGCAGAACTTCTGTCTGCATAATAATTCATTCGAGGAATGTTTTACTTGTGTCTATCTCGTTAAACATTTATAAAAGCATTTCATGTATTCGCATTTCAAAATATATTTCAAAAGCATTTAATAAAGCAGTTGTAAAAACAGCGCATGTATTCTCAGTCCCAAAAATATAAAGAGTAAAAGGGAGCAAATGAAACTCACGCATATAAATATTGTAAAATAGTTAATAAAGCATTTGCATGTATTCTCAGCCCAAAAATGTAATGAGTAAAAAGGGATTAAATGAACTCACATACTGTATTTTGTAGTAAAAATACATATAACGACATTTGAACAAGTGTAGGGTTGGTCTCGGATTCACGAACCTATATCATTTATGTATATTAATACATATAATCGTAATCAAACAATTTATATATATTTAGTTATGTATTAATATTTACTATTTATATATGTGATTTGATTTAAAATATATTTATATATTATTTGTGACTTAATTATAATAACATTTTATTAAAACAAAATAGTATTTAATATTAATATAGATGTATAATATATTTTTACATAAATGTACTTTATTTATTAAAGTAATATTTTTAATACTAAAATAGTGACAATAATAATAATGATAGTAATAATAATAATGATTTTAATCATAATAATACTACTAATAATAACCTTAATGATAATACTTAATAATAATACTTATCATGATAATAATAATAATAATAATAATAATAATAATAATAATAATAATAATAATAATAATAATAATAATAATAATAATAATAATAATAATAATAATAATAATAATAATAATAATAACTACCTCAAAGGCGAAAAAGAAAATATTTGCTCCAGCCCGGGCTCGATCCCGCGACCTCTAGTTAATCCAAATCACACCCAGACCATTTCTCCAAATCTTCTTTTCTATTATAACCCCTAACTCATATATAATTAACTCGTTCCTTTCTGTTTCCATTCATCTTCCTCTTCATCAATTTTAATCGAATTCTTGTT
This sequence comes from Rutidosis leptorrhynchoides, assembly GCF_046630445.1. Lineage (NCBI taxonomy): Eukaryota > Viridiplantae > Streptophyta > Magnoliopsida > Asterales > Asteraceae > Rutidosis > Rutidosis leptorrhynchoides. The sequence goes on from NC_092334.1 coordinate 12,663,905, forward strand.
ACAGTTTAATCATGATTATAATCATATACGATTAACATTATAACCATAATTATAATTCAAGATCATTCATCTTATTATTTCCATAATCTATTACCATCATTATCATCATTTTCTATATCAAAATCATCATCTTCATTTTTACCATAACCCTACTATAATTACCATTACCTAATCATAATCATTCTTCTTCCTCGTTCATAATATTTCATCATCGTTGTTTTCATGTTATTATCACTATCGAGTATCATTCACCATAAGCATAATCATTTTTCATCCTCATAGTATACGCTTCTGTCATCATCATCTTCATCGATATTAATAAGTTTCATCATCATTGTATACATTTATCATAATCATGATGAATTTAACATCCTAGTGTCCTATCAATTTCGTCCCAACTGAAACATGCATTTGGAACTCGCCTAACATAAAATTTCGGCCCAATAGCTCCTAGATTTGAAGTCCAATTTGGTACTCCATAAAATAGCCAGATTAAATTTAATTGTTGGATTTTGTTTTGAACTTCTTGCCATGACAGCAGCTTTAGAAGGAAAAAAAATATATAATCGATCGCCTCTTGTGGGAAGACCCAATACGTCGGCCATCAACCTCATTTGTATAGTTGGCGAAAGAAAAAAAATTATATTAATTTAGCAACCCTACCACTATCTCACCTTTATCAAATGGGATTAATTTGCTTTAGCATATGTCGGGTAAACGAGAAAAAGGTTTTACAAGTGGCAGTTTAATATTTGGATAAATCATTGGATCGACCATATAGGAAGAAATGAGCACTCGACTTCTTTACTATTATTCTTACTTCCATAACACCTTTTCACGTTAATTTAAAAGGGATAGAAACAGCAGCAGGCACGTAGTAGCAGATTTGGGCTGTTTAATATTCGAACAAAAAAAATAGGAAAACATAAACGTACAGAAGAGTAAGGTGGCGGTCCTTGTGTTAAAACAGGAAGGAATGAATATGCAGCTGTAGTTGTTGCAATTGGGCTGTGAGAAGGTGGTTTGTTGTAAATTGTCGATGATGGTTTGTAGGTTACTATCGAATAGTAATAACCCAAAGACACGCAGGTGAAACAAATGGGTTTGTGTTTGGTTTCTGTCTTGTACCAAAATAGAAAACAAGCAGGTGAGATTCTTCTTTGTTTCTTCCCTCTTTGCTGATCAGAATAGGAAGAAAAAAAAGACTATAGAAACACTATAGTAATGGCAGAAAACAAAGGTGGTGTGTGGTTTTGATTTCCTATAGAAGATAGACCAGAAGCAGCTGCAGTTCGTGGTGTTTGAGATTGAATATAATGGTGTATCCATGGTGGAATTGGTGGTGATTCAAGGTGGTAGTTTTTGAATGAGAGAAGAACGGACGCAATAGCTTATGTTTAAAGATGGTGATGATGAATGTAATTTCTATAACTCTCTCTACCTATATGCTTGGTATATATAATTATATATGTATATATATATATTTTCTGAGACATACTGCAATAATAATTTGATCACATTTTGTTTTGTAGATTTATGGTGGTCGACCGAAATATTCTAGCCAGAAGGAAGAAAACAAGGAAATAAAAGTAGATAGAGATTGGAAACAGATTCGTACCATTTACTATTGTCTCTGACAACTTTATTTGATCAGCTTGTTTGTATTAAGAAGTTAATTTGAACGGGTAACAAGGTGAAGATAGGAAGGACAGAATTTCCATTCAGGAGAAATAAAAATATTTAACAGATAGCTACGTTCAACTGATTCTGTAATTTACTGAAGTAAAAGACAGAGGGAAAAGAAGAAAAAAATATATAAAGGGATGGTGACAGGAACAAGTTCAGAAGAAGAAAGAAAAAAAAAATAAAGATGTAGAAAGTAGAAAATGATAGGCAACTGATTCGTACGATTTTGATCTTAATATCTAACAAGAAACAAAAATTGCAAAGGTTGAAAGCAATTGAATTGGAATCTGTTTGAATGATATCTATATGTATATTTACTATAAATATAAATATACAATAATAATAATAATAATTATTTTATTAATAACAATAATAATAATAATAATAAGGATAATAATAATTATTAATAATAATTATTAATAATAATGTTAATGATAATATTAATAATAACAACAATGATAATAATATAATTTGTATCTTAATAAAAATAACAATACTTATAATAATTTTTAATAGAAATAATAATTTTATTAATTATGATAATGAAAAAAAATAAAACAATAATAATAATGAAAGTAATACTAATAATATTAATTTATCATTTATATTCAAATTTATAATTTAATATAATACTATATTATTATTTATGTACTATTATATTATAAAATGACATTTATTGAATAGTTAATATTTATATATTATATGTATATTCTATAAAAATAATATAAAGATTCATAGTAACATATATATATATATATATATATATATATATATATATATATATATATATATATATATATATATATATATATATATATTTACAAACAAGTGTTCGTGAATCGTCGGAAATAATCAAATGGTCAATTAAACATATGAACATAGTTCCAAAGTTTTTGAGACGCAACATTACAGACTTTGCTTATCGTATCGAAATCAAATAAGATTCAAGTTTAAATTTGGTCGAAAATTCCCGGGTCATTGATAATGCTAAAAACGAACATATATTTCATAGCATTATTCCTCAAGAAAGACAAGCTTTTAGTTGCAATTGTTCTATTTAAAAGTGATATTCGTTTAAATAATAAAAGGTGAAGACAAAAGACAGATTCGACGAATTGAAGACGCAAACGACCAAAAAGCTCTAAAGTACAAAATACAATCAAAGAGGTTCCAATTATTGATAAGAAACGTCTCGAAATTACAAGAGTACAAGATTCAAAAAGCAAAGTACAAGATATTAAATTGTACGCAAGGACATTAGAAAATCCGGAACCGGGACCAGAGTCAACTCTTAACGCTCGACGCAACGGACTAAAAATTACAAGTCAACTATGCACATAAATATAATATAATATTTAAATAATTCTTATAATTATTTATATATTATATAAATAATAATAATCCGTCGGCAAGAAAGACTCTAAAGTTTGTGAGCTGTATTTACAAACTCCGCGACTCGCGGAGTTTGAAGGCAAAAAGGGCCGCGAGTCGCGAAGCCCCAAATTCTGAAACTCCCTATAAAGCCAACCGAATTCTGATCATTTTTGATAACATATATCCATCCATCTCTCTATCTATATCGTAATATTTATATTTATAATTTATATTTTAATTTTAATTTTAATTATAATTCTAATAATAAGGGTATGTTAGCAAATGTTGTAAGGGTGTAAGTCGAAATTCTGTCCGTGTAACGCTACGCTATTTTTAATCATTGTAAGTTATGTTCAACCTTTTTAATTTAATGTCTCGTAGCTAAGTTATTATTATGCTTATTTAATCCGAAGTAATCATGATGTTGGGCTAATTACTAAAATTGGGTAATTGGGATTTGTACCATAATTGGGGTTTGGACAAAAGAACGACACTTGTGGAAATTAGACTATGGGCTATTAATGGGCTTTATATTTGTTTAACTAAATGATAGTTTGTTAATGTTAATATAAAGATTTACAATTGGGCGTCCCTATAAATTACCATATACACTCGATCGGACACGATGGGCGGGGTATTTATATGTACGAATAATCGTTCATTTAACCGGACACGGGAATGGATTAATAGCCACTAGAATAATTAAAACAGGGGTGAAATTATGTACAAGGACACTTGGTATAATTGATAACAAAATATTAAAACCTTGGGTTACACTCAGTCGACATCCTGGTGTAATTATTAAACAAAGTATTAAAATCTTGTTACATTTTAAGTCCCCAATTAGTTGGAATATTTAACTTCGGGTATAAGGATAATTTGACGAGGACACTCGCACTTTATATTTATGACTGATGGACTGTTATGGACAAAAACCAGACGGACATATTAAATAATCCAGGACAAAGGACAATTAACCCATGGGCATAAAACTAAAATCAACACGTCAAACATCATGATTACGGAAGTTTAAATAAGCACAATTCTTTTATTTCATATTTAATTTCCTTTATTTTATATTTAATTGCACTTCTAATTATCGCATTTTTATTGTTATTGTATTTAATTGCACTTTTAATTATCGTACTTTTTAATTATCGCAAGTTTATTTTATCGCACGTTTATTATTCGCAATTTCATTATCGTTATTTACTTTACGCTTTAAATTAAGTCTTGTATTTATTTATTATTTTACATTTGGTTTTAACTGCGACTAAAGTTTTAAAATCGATAAACCGGTCATTAAACGGTAAAAACCCCCTTTATAATAATAATATTACTTATATATATATTTGTATTTTTATAAAAGTAAACTAACATATCGTTAAGCTTTGTTTAAAGATTTTCCCTGTGGAACGAACCGGACTTACTAAAAACTACACTACTGTACGATTAGGTACACTGCCTATAAGTGTTGTAGCAAGGTTTAAGTATATCCATTCTATAAATAAATAAATATCTTGTGAAAAATTGTATCGTATTTAATAGTATTTTCCTGCTAAAATTTAATAGTATTTTATACACCTCTGCTAAAACATCAAGTTATTTTTGGCGCCGCTGCCGGGGAATCAATCTAGCTTAAAAGCCGGAAGCGCAACGCTAATATAAAAAAAAGAATTTTATTTTTAGTACGCTTTTGTAAAAATACGTTTTAAATATTCAAAAATATTAAAAGAAAAACAAAAATATAAATATTTTTTTTTTGTTTTAAGAGTTTGGTAAATATTTAAGTTTTATAAAGTTTCTTTATTTCTATTTTTTTTAGTTTGTAAAAATATAAGTTTTATTTAATTTATAAATATATTTTATATTTTACAGAAAAAACCGAAAAATATATATATATATATATATATATATATATATCTATTTTTAAGATATTTTTAAATTTATAAAGTAGTTCTATTTTTATTTAAGTTTTTAAATATAAGTTTTTATTATAATATCTTGATATAAACATAAAATATAAAACAGAAAATAAAAAAAATAAAAAAAAACGCGTCAATTTAAACTGTACCAGAGTTGAATTTTGGGACCCCGCGACTCGCGGGGTTTGCTGCTTGGAATACCGCAAGTCGCGGAGCTGCTCTGACGCCACCGACAGAAACCCTAAACATCATTAATTACGGGGTATTTATTAATTATTATTATTATAAACCCTAATTATCTATTATTATTATAATTAAGTTTTATTTTAAAGTTTCTTTTTATTTAATTTGTTTTATTTAGTTAAATTAGTTTAATTAAATTGTAAAATTAATAGTTTTAATAAATAAATAATATAAAAATAATATTTTTATAAAAATTGTACTTTTTACAACTTTTTGTATATTTTTATATTTTGTCCCTTTTTAATCGTTTTAGCGTAATATTTGTATTTTTAGCTCATATTTAGTTTTAAACTTAGTTTTTGCCATAGTTATTTTTACTTCTAGATTTTTAGGCTTTGCCGTAGAATTCCTTAAGTGCTTTTTCTTTAGACTAAGATTTAGGTACATTAGAATTTTGCGACGCCTTTTTAAGTTTTAGTTTCTTTTTAAATTATTTCCATTTGGGATATAGTTTTTCCTATAAGCTTTAATATTTTTAGACGACTTTTACCTATGTATCAATTATCATTCCAATTAGTAATTTCAATTTGCGATTATAATTTTAAGTTAGTTGTAGTAATAAGGTTAGGTTAGTCACGTGTTTTTAAGTTTTATAAGTTTCTTTTATTTTTCCGTCACCTTTTATTTTTCAACCATTTTTCTTTTTCGACCTTTTTCGACGAACTCTTTTTCTTTCTTATTTCTCGCTATTCTAGTTTTAGGACATAGATTTTTATTCTACTTCTTATCTAATTTTCTTAAAATTACGAAAATTTATTTTAAGTGGTTAAATTAATAGACATCAAAATTTTCTGGTTCGTAGTAATAGTTGGATTTGTACGTGGACCGGGTTATTGGAGCCAAACAGTCCTCAATTATATTGAGACCAAACGAATCCTGCCCCTCTGCTGCATCTTTTGGCTATTCGAAACGTGGGCAAAATCAGAAAAGTCTATTGATTGGATAACTTATTATAATTTTTCTTTCCTTTTAAAAACTAATAGGATATTCAGTGAATGCACCGAGCAAGACGTTCACCACCTTTTGTATGTTCACCACCTGTAACTAGATCAAGACATTTAGCAAATATTACTGCCGTTGATTTTTCTTTAGAATCGTCATCCAGTCGACCAAGTACTCTAGTTCAAATTTTCGATAATCCATTTTTTGAACCCGACCTCACAATTGAGAATCCGGAGAATATTCAGGAACGATTCGTAGATCCTGAACCACTAAATTTTCCTCCGGAACCACCAATCATTCAAACAGAGATTGTTGAGGAACGAACAATTAAATCAGAATCCTCTAGTGATTCCGATTCAACAAATTCAATTATGGAGAATCTGGAACCTTTAAGTATGGAAGACCGAATGAGAGCTAAACGCACTGGCCAAGGTCACGCAATTACTCATCCAGACATTAATGCGCCAGATTATAAAATCAAAGGACAAATTCTACACATGGTGACTAATCAATGCCAATTTAGTGGTGCGCCGAAGGAAGATCCAAATGAACATCTACGTACCTTTAATAGGATCTGCACACTATTTAAAATCCGAGAAGTGGAGGATGAACAGATATATCTCATGTTATTTCCCTGGACTTTAAAGGGAGAAGCCAAAGATTGGTTGGAATCGTTACCTGAAGGGGCGATTGATACATGGGATGTTTTAGTTGAAAAATTTCTTAAACAATTCTTTCCGGCATCTAAAGCCGTAAGACTTCAAGCAGAAATTGTTACGTTTACACAGAAGCCAAATGAAACTCTATATGAGGCGTGGACTAGATTTGGAAAGTTGTTAAGAGGATGTCCGCAACATGGTTTAGACACCTGTCAAATAGTACAAATATTCTATCAAGGATGCGACATCACTACAAGGAAAGACATAGATATAGCAGCTGGGGGTTCTATTATGAAGAAAACCGAAACTGATGCTTACAAAATTATTGATAACACTGCTTCCCACTCACATGAGTGGCACCAAGAAAAAGATATCGTTAGATCATCTAAAGCAGCTAGAGCCGATTCTAGCCATGACTTAGATTCCATTTCCGCAAAGATAGATGCTGTCGAGAGACGAATGGAAAAGATGACTAAGGATATTCACTCAATACGAATTAGTTGTGAGCAGTGTGGAGGACCACATTTGACAAAAGATTGTCTCAGTATTGAATTAACAATGGAACAAAGAGAGAATATTTCATACATAAACCAAAGGCCAGAAAATAATTATCAGAATAATTATCAACCGCCAAGACTGATTTACAATCAAAACCAGAATTATAACCGAAATATTCCATACAACAACCAACAAGGTCCTAGCTATCAACAAGTATCCAATAATACTTACAACCAGCAAAGACCTAATTTTCAAAACAAACCACCACAACAAACCGATGATAAAAAGCCGAATTTAGAAGATATGATGACGAAGCTAGTTGAAACTCAAACGCAATTTTTCACATCTCAGAAACAAACTAATGAACAAAATGCTCAAGCATTTAGAAATCAACAAGCTTCTATTCAAAATCTGGAACAAGAAGTAAGTAACCTAGCAAGGTTAATAGGTGAAAGAAAACCGGGAAGTCTACCTAGTGATACAAATGCTAACCCCCGGAATGAAACAGCTAAAGCCATTACCACAAGAAGTGGTACAACACTTAAACCACCTGAAATACCTGTAACTTCTGATGAAGCTATTCCTACTCCACAAGAACCTCAACCTGATCAAGATAAGGAAAAAGAACCGGTAGTTGAAACGGTTAATGAAGATAACACAGTTAAGGCTAAACCTTATGTTAAACCATACCAACCACCACTTCCTTTCCCGAGTAAAATGAAGAAAGAGAAACTTGAAGCCGAGCAATCCAAATTCTTGGATATGTTTACACAGATAAATGTAAATCTTCCTTTCATTGATGTGATTTCAGGAATGCCTAGATATGCTAAATTCTTGAAAGATCTAATCTCAAATAGAAAGAAAATGGAAGAACTCTCGGCTGTTACTATGAATGCTAATTGTTCAGCAGTGCTGTTGAATAAGATACCAGAAAAATTATCTGATCCAGGAAGTTTCACAATTCCATGTTTTCTGGGTAGTCTTAGTTCAATAGAAGCATTAGCAGATTTAGGTGCTAGTATAAATTTAATGCCGTATTCACTATACGCTAAACTAGACCTTAGAGAATTGAAACTAACCAGAATAAGCATACAACTAGCCGATAGATCAATAAAATATCCTAGAGGGATAATGGAGAACATGCTAGTTAAAGTTGGTACTTTAGTATTTCCAGTAGATTTTGTTGTGCTGGACATGGAAGAAGATTCTCAAGTTCCTCTCATATTAGGAAGACCATTCGTAAACACGGCTAAAGCAATGATAGACGTGTTCGGTAAGAAACTGACCCTAAGTATAGAGGATGAGTGAAATGTCCCGTTCTTATTGATTAAAAACATTCCATATTAATTGATTTCGTTGCGAGGTTTTGACCTCTATATGAGACGTTTTTCAAAGACTGCATTCATTTTTAAAACAAACCATAACCTTTATTTCATAAATAAAGGTTTAAAAAGCTTTACGTAGATTATCAAATAATGATAATCTAAAATATCCTGTTTACACACGACCATTACATAATGGTTTACAATACAAATATGTTACATCGAAATCAGTTTCTTGAATGCAGTTTTTACACAATATCATACAAACATGGACTCCAAATCTTGTCCTTATTTTAGTATGCAACAGCGGAAGCTCTTAGTATTCACCTGAGAATAAACATGCTTTAAACATCAACAAAAATGTTGGTGAGTTATAGGTTTAACCTATATATATCAAATCGTAACAATAGACCACAAGATTTCATATTTCAATACACATCCCATACATAGAGATAAAAATCATTCATATGGTGAACACCTGGTAACCGACAATAACAAGATGCATATATAAGAATATCCCCATCATTCCGGGACACCCTTCGGATATGATATAAATTTCGAAGTACTAAAGCATCCGGTACTTTGGATGGGGTTTGTTAGGCCCAATTGATCTATCTTTAGGATTCGCGTCAATTAGGGTGTCTGTTCCCTAATTCTTAGATTACCAGACTTAATAAAAAGGGGCATATTCGATTTCGATAATTCAACCATAGAATGTAGTTTCACGTACTTGTGTCTATTTTGTAAATCATTTATAAAACCTGCATGTATTCTCATCCCAAAAATATTAGATTTTAAAAGTGGGACTATAACTCACTTTCACAGATTTTTACTTCGTCGGGAAGTAAGACTTGGCCACTGGTTGATTCACGAACCTATAACAATATATACATATATATCAAAGTGTGTTTAAAATATATTTACAACACTTTTAATATATTTTGATGTTTTAAGTTTATTAAGTCAGCTGTCCTCGTTAGTAACCTACAACTAGTTGTCCACAGTTAGATGTACAGAAATAAATCGATAAATATTATCTTGAATCAATCCACGACCCAGTGTATACGTATCTCAGTATTGATCACAACTCAAACTATATATATATTTTGGAATCAACCTCAACCCTGTATAGCTAACTCCAACATTCACATATAGAGTGTCTATGGTTGTTCCGAAATATATATAGATGTGTCGACATGATAGGTTGAAACATTGTATACGTGTCTATGGTATCTCAAGATTACATAATATACAATACAAGTTGATTAAGTTATGGTTGGAATAGATTTGTTACCAATTTTCACGTAGCTAAAATGAGAAAAATTATCCAATCTTGTTTTACCCATAACTTCTTCATTTTAAATCCGTTTTGAGTGAATCTAATTGCTATGGTTTCATATTGAACTCTATTTTATGAATCTAAACAGAAAAAGTATAGGTTTATAGTCGGAAAAATAAGTTACAAGTCGTTTTTGTAAAGGTAGTCATTTCAGTCGAAAGAACGACGTCTAGATGACCATTTTAGAAAACATACTTCCACTTTGAGTTTAACCATAATTTTTGGATATAGTTTCATGTTCATAATAAAAATCATTTTCTCAGAATAACAACTTTTAAATCAAAGTTTATCATAGTTTTTAATTAACTAACCCAAAACAGCCCGCGGTGTTACTACGACGGCGTAAATCCGGTTTTACGGTGTTTTTCGTGTTTCCAGGTTTTAAATCATTAAGTTAGAATATCATATAGATATAGAACATGTGTTTAGTTGATTTTAAAAGTCAAGTTAGAAGGATTAACTTTTGTTTGCGAACAAGTTTAGAATTAACTAAACTATGTTCTAGTGATTACAAGTTTAAACCTTCGAATAAGATAGCTTTATATGTATGAATCGAATGATGTTATGAACATCATTACTACCTTAATTTCCTTGGATAAACCTACTGGAAAAGAGAAAAATGGATCTAGCTTCAATGGATCCTTGGATGGCTCGAAGTTCTTGAAGCAGAATCATGACACGAAAATAAGTTCAAGTAAGATCATCACTTGAAATAAGATTGTTATAGTTATAGAAATTGAACCAAAGTTTGAATATGATTATTACCTTGTATTATAATGATAACCTACTGTAAGAAACAAAGATTTCTTAAGGTTGGATGATCACCTTACAAGATTGGAAGTGAGCTAGCAAACTTGAAAGTATTCTTGATTTTATGAAACTAGAACTTTTGGAATTTATGAAGAACACTTAGAACTTGAAGATAGAACTTGAGAGAGATCAATTAGATGAAGAAAATTGAAGAATGAAAGTGTTTGTAGGTGTTTTTGGTCATTGGTGTATGGATTAGATATAAAGGATATGTAATTTTGTTTTCATGTAAATAAGTCATGAATGATTACTCATATTTTTGTAATTTTATGAGATATTTCATGCTAGTTGCCAAATTATGGTTCCCACATGTGTTAGGTGACTCACATGGGCTGCTAAGAGCTAATCATTGGAGTGTATATACCAATAGTACATACATCTAAAAGCTGTGTATTGTACGAGTACGAATACGGGTGCATACGAGTAGAATTGTTGATGAAACTGAACGAGGATGTAATTGTAAGCATTTTTGTTAAGTAGAAGTATTTTGATAAGTGTATTGAAGTCTTTCAAAAGTGTATAAATACATATTAAAACACTACATGTATATACATTTTAACTGAGTCGTTAAGTCATCGTTAGTCGTTACATGTAAATGTTGTTTTGAAACCTTTAGGTTAACGATCTTGTTAAATGTTGTTAACCCAATGTTTATAATATCAAAAGAGATTTTAAATTATTATATTATCATGATATTATGATGTACGAATATCTCTTAATATGATATATATACATTAAATGTCGTTACAACGATAATCGTTACATATATGTCTCGTTTCAAAATTATTAAGTTAGTAGTCTTGTTTTTACATATGTAGTTCATTGTTAATATACTTAATGATATGTTTAATTATCATAATATAATGTTAACTATATATATAACCATATATATGTCATCATATAGTTTTTACAAGTTTTAACGTTCGTGAATCACCGGTCAACTTGGGTGGTCAATTGTCTATATGAAACCTATTTCAATTAATCAAGTCTTAACAAGTTTGATTGCTTAACATGTTGGAAATATTTAATCATGTAAATATCAATCTCAATTAATATATATATAAACATGCAAAAGTTCGGGTCACTACAGTACCTACCCGTTAAATAAATTTCGTCCCGAAATTTTAAGCTGTTGAAGGTGTTGACGAATCTTCTAGAAATAGATGCGGGTATTTCTTCTTCATCTGATCTTCACGCTCCCAGGTGAACTCGGGTCCTCTATGAGCATTCCATCGAACCTTAACAATTGGTATCTTGTTTTGCTTAAGTCTTTTAACCTCACGATCCATTATTTCGACGGGTTCTTCGATGAATTGGAGTTTTTCGTTGATTTGGATTTCATCTAACGGAATAGTGAGATCTTCTTTAGCAAAACATTTCTTCAAATTTGAGACGTGGAAAGTGTTATGTACAGCCGTGAGTTGTTGAGGTAACTCAAGTCGGTAAGCTACTGGTCCGACACGATCAATAATCTTGAATGGTCCAATATACCTTGGATTTAATTTCCCTCGTTTACCAAATCGAACAACGCCTTTCCAAGGTGCAACTTTAAGCATGGCCATCTCTCCAATTTCAAATTCTATATCTTTTCTTTTAATGTCAGCGTAGCTCTTTTGTCGACTTTGGGCGGTTTTCAACCGTTGTTGAATTTGGATGATCTTCTCGGTAGTTTCTTGTATAATCGCCGGACCCGTAATCTGTCTATCCCCCACTTCACTCCAACAAATCGGAGACCTGCACTTTCTACCATAAAGTGCTTCAAACGGCGCCATCTCAATGCTTGAATGGTAGCTGTTGTTGTAGGAAAATTCTGCTAACGGTAGATGTCGATCCCAACTGTTTCCGAAATCAATAACACATGCTCGTAGCATGTCTTCAAGCGTTTGTATCGTCCTTTCACTCTGCCCATCAGTTTGTGGATGATAGGCAGTACTCATGTCTAGACGAGTTCCTAATGCTTGCTGTAATGTCTGCCAGAATCTTGAAATAAATCTGCCATCCCTATCAGAGATAATAGAGATTGGTATTCCATGTCTGGAGACGACTTCCTTCAAATACAGTCGTGCTAACTTCTCCATCTTGTCATCTTCTCTTATTGGCAGGAAGTGTGCTGATTTGGTGAGACGATCAACTATTCCCCAAATAGTATCAAAACCACTTGCAGTCCTTGGTAATTTAGTGATGAAATCCATGGTAATGTTTTCCCATTTCCATTCCGGGATTTCGGGTTGTTGAAGTAGACCTGATGGTTTCTGATGCTCAGCTTTGACCTTAGAACACGTCAAACATTCTCCCACGTATTTAGCAACATCGGCTTTCATACCCGGCCACCAAAAATGTTTCTTGAGATCCTTGTACATCTTCCCCGTTCCAGGATGTATTGAGTATCTGGTTTTATGAGCTTCTCTAAGTACCATTTCTCTCATATCTCCAAATTTTGGTACCCAAATCCTTTCAGCCCTATACCGGGTTCCGTCTTCCCGAATATTAAGATGCTTCTCCGATCCTTTGGGTATTTCATCCTTTAAATTTCCCTCTTTTAAAACTCCTTGTTGCGCCTCCTTTATTTGAGTAGTAAGGTTATTATGAATCATTATATTCATAGATTTTACTCAAATGGGTTCTCTGTCCTTCCTGCTCAAGGCATCGGCTACCACATTTGCCTTCCCCGGGTGGTAACGAATCTCAAAGTCGTAATCATTCAATAATTCAATCCACCTACGCTGCCTCATATTCAGTTGTTTCTGATTAAATATGTGTTGAAGACTTTTGTGGTCGGTATATATAATACTTTTGACCCCATATAAGTAGTGCCTCCAAGTCTTTAATGCAAAAACAACCGCGCCTAATTCCAAATCATGCGTCGTATAATTTTGTTCGTGAATCTTCAATTGTCTAGACGCATAAGCAATCACCTTCGTTCGTTGCATTAATACACAACCGAGACCTTGCTTTGATGCGTCACAATAAATCACAAAATCATCATTCCCTTCAGGCAATGACAATATAGGTGCCGTAGTTAGCTTTTTCTTCAATAACTGAAACGCTTTCTCTTGTTCATCATTCCATTCAAATTTCTTCCCTTTATGCGTTAATGCAGTCAAGGGTTTTGCTATTCTGGAAAAGTCTTGGATGAACCTTCTGTAGTAACCAGCTAGTCCTAAAAACTGGCGTATGTGTTTCGGTGTTTTCGGGGTTTCCCACTTTTCAACAGTTTCTATCTTTGCCGGATCCACCTTAATACCTTCTTTGTTCACTATGTGACCGAGGAATTGAACTTCTTCCAACCAAAATGCACACTTTGAAAACTTAGCGTACAATTCTTCCTTCCTCAATACTTCTAACACCTTTCTCAAATGTTCACCGTGTTCTTGGTCATTCTTTGAGTAAATAAGTATGTCATCAATGAAAACAATGACAAACTTGTCAAGGTATGGTCCACACACTCGGTTCATAAGGTCCATGAACACAGCTGGTGCATTAGTTAAACCAAACGGCATGACCATAAACTCGTAATGACCGTAACGTGTTCTGAAAGCAGTCTTTGGAATATCATCTTCTTTCACCCGCATTTGATGATACCCGGAACGTAAGTCAATCTTTGAATAAACAGACGAGCCTTGTAGTTGATCAAATAAGTCGTCGATTCTCGGTAGTGGGTAGCGGTTCTTGATGGTAAGTTTGTTCAACTCTCGGTAGTCGATACACAACCTGAATGTACCATCTTTCTTCTTGACAAACAAAACAGGAGCTCCCCACGGTGATGTGCTTGGTCGAATGAAACCACGCTCTAAAAGTTCTTGTAATTGGCTTTGCAGTTCTTTCATCTCGCTGGGTGCGAGTCTGTAAGGAGCACGAGCTATTGGTGCAGCTCCTGGTACAAGATCTATTTGAAATTCAACGGATCGATGTGGGGGTAATCCCGGTAATTCTTTCGGAAATACATCGGGAAATTCTTTTGCAATGGGAACATCATTGATGCTCTTTTCTTCAGTTTGTACTTTCTTGACGTGTGCTAGAACAGCATAGCAACCTTTTCTTATTAGTTTTTGTGCCTTCAAATTACTAATAAGATGTAGCTTCGTGTTGCCCTTTTCTCCGTACACCATTAAGGGTTTTCCTTTTTCTCGTATAATGCGAATTGCATTTTTGTAACAAACGATCTCTGCTTTCACTTCTTTCAACCAGTCCATACCGATTATCACATCAAAACTCCCTAACTCTACTGGTATCAAATCAATCTTAAATGTTTCGCTAACCAGTTTAATTTCTCGATTCCGACATATATTATCTGCTGAAATTAATTTACCATTTGCTAATTCGAGTAAAAATTTACTATCCAAAGGCGTCAATGGACAACTTAATTTAGCACAAAAATCTCTACTCATATAGCTTCTATCCGCACCCGAATCAAATAAAACGTAAGCAGATTTATTGTCAATAAGAAACGTACCCGTAACAAGCTCCGGGTCTTCCTGTGCCCCTGCCGCATTAATATTGAAAACTCTTCCGCGGCCTTGTCCATTCGAGTTCTCCTGGTTCGGGCAATTTCTAATAATGTGGCCCGGGTTTCCACATTTATAACAAACTACATTGGCATAACTTGCTCCGACACTACTTGCTCTGCCATTACTCGTTCCGACACCATTTGTTCCTTTCGTTCTATTAACCCCTGGTCCGTAGACCTCACACTTCACCGCGCTATGACCATTTCTTTTACACTTGTTGCAAAATTTGGTGCAGAACCCCAAGTGATACTTTTCACACCTTTGGCATAGCTGCTTCTGATTGTTGTTGTTGTTGCGGTTATTATTGTTGTTGGGATGATTGTTGTAGTTGCTGTTGTTGTTGTTGTTGTTGTTGTTGTTGTTGTTGTTGTTGTTGTTGTTGTTGGGCCGTTTGTTGTAGTTGCGATTGATGTTGCGATTGTTGGGATAATTGTTGCGATTATTGTTGTAATTGCTGTTGTTGTTGTATTGGTGATTCTTATCACCGTTTTCCTCCCACTTTCTTTTGACTTGCTTCACATTGGCCTCTTCAGCAGTCTGTTCTTTAATTCTTTCTTCAATCTGGTTCACTAGTTTGTGAGCCATTCTACATGCCTGTTGTATGGAGGCGGGCTCGTGTGAACTTATATCTTCTTGGATTCTTTCTGGTAATCCTTTCACAAACGCGTCGATCTTCTCTTCCTCATCTTCGAATGCTCCCGGACACAATAGGCACAATTCTGTGAATCGTCTTTCGTACGTGGTAATATCAAATCCTTGGGTTCGTAACCCTCTAAGTTCTGTCTTGAGCTTATTGACCTCGGTTCTGGGACGGTACTTCTCGTTCATCAAGTGCTTGAATGCTGACCACGGTAGTGCGTACGCATCATCTTGTCCCACTTGCTCTAGATAGGTATTCCACCATGTTAACGCAGAACCTGTGAAGGTATGCGTAGCGTACTTCACTTTGTCCTCTTCAGTACACTTACTTATGACAAACACCGATTCGACCTTCTCGGTCCACCGTTTCAATCCGATCGGTCCTTCGGTTCCATCAAATTCCAAAGGTTTGCAGGCAGTGAATTCTTTGTAGGTGCATCCTACACGATTTCCTGTACTGCCAGATCCAAGATTATTGTTGGTATGTAGCGCAGCCTGCACCGCGGCTATGTTTGAAGCTAGAAAAGTACGGAATTCCTCTTCATTCATATTCACGGTGTGTCGAGTAGTCGGTGCCATTTCCTTCAAAATAGTCAAATGGAACAAGTTAATCATACAGAATATTAAGAGTAGTTAATAGTATTTCGTAGCATAATATGAACTCATTTATAAAAGCTTTTTCTTCATATTAGCATTTTATAAGTTTAAATTCGGGTAGTACCTACCCGTTAAGTTCATACTTAGTAGCTAATATACAATTCAACTACTACAATTCTATATGAAAAACTGATTGTAATAATATTTCACGTTCAAACTTTTATACAATATTTTACAAACTTACAATACCGCTTATTTTACATAAAGCATGAAATATAGCACACAATAACTTTGATACAAGATAGTTGTGAAGATAATTCTAGCTAGTACACAAGTCGTTCAGCAAAGGCAATAAAGACACGTAATTCATACGTCCAGAAACAAGTCATGCATTTTGGTTTTACTAGGACTACTTCCCATCCTTGGTCTTGTGGAACATAACCGTTATGGCCGTTGATAAGACAGCGTGTTGTAACGTCATCAAAGGGACGAGGGTTACGTAATGACCAACAGTCTCGTAATAACCTAAAAACCTCATTTCTTATCCCAATTACCGACTCCGTTACTTGTGGGAACGTTTTGTTTAATAGTTGTAGCCCGATGTTCTTGTTCTCACTTTGGTGAGAAGCGAACATTACTAACCCGTAAGCATAACATGCTTCTTTATGTTGCATGTTAGCCGCTTTTTCTAAATCACGAAGTCCTATATTCGGATATACTGAGTCAAAATAATTTCTTAACCCGTTGCGTAAAATAGCATTTGGGTTCCCCGCAATATATGCGTCAAAGTAAACACATCGTAACTTATGGATTTCCCAATATGATATCCCCCATCTTCCGAACGAAAGCCTTTTATAAACCAAGGCATTCTTGGAACGTTCTTCGAATGTCTTACAAACTGATCTCGCCTTAAATAGTTGTGCTGAGGAATTCTGACCGACTCTAGACAAGATTTCATCAATCATGTCTCCGGGTAGGTCTCTTAAAATATTGGGTTGTCTATCCATTTTGTGTTTTTATACTGTAAAATAGACAAGAGTTAGATTCATAAAAAAAATACTTATTAATACAAGCAATTTTTACATATATCATAAAGCATAAGCACACTATATTACATATATTACACCACACGAATATAACTATCTTATTCCGACTTGCTCGTTTCTTCTTGTTCGGTTTTGGTTCGTTTTGCCAAGTTTCTAGGGATATATGATGTTCCCCTAATACGAGCCGTCGTTGTCCACATTGGTTTAGAAAAACCTGGTGGTTTAGAGGTTCCCGGGTCATTGTTACAACTTAAGGACTTCGGGGGTTGACGATACATATAAAGTTCATCGGGGTTGGAATTAGATTTCTCTATTTTTATGCCCTTTCCCTTATTATTTTCTTTTGCCTTTTTAAATTCAGTTGGGGTAATTTCTATAACATCATCGGAATTCTCGTCGGAATCCGATTCATCGGAGAATTGGTAATCCTCCCAATATTTTGCTTCCTTAGTGGAAACACCATTGACCATAATTAACCTTGGTCGGTTGGTTGAGGATTCTCTTTTACTTAACCGTTTTATTATTTCCCCTACCGGTTCTATTTCTTCTTCCGGTTCCGATTCTTCTTCCGGTTCTGATTCTTCTTCCGGTTCCGACTCTTCTTCCGGTTCCTCTTCGGGAACTTGTGAATCAGTCCACGAATCATTCCAATTTACATTTGACTCTTCATTATTATTAGGTAAGTCAATGGGACTTGTTCTAGAGGTAGACATCTATCACATAATATCAAACACGTTAAGAGATTAATATATCACATAATATTCATATGTTAAAAATATATAGTTTCCAACAAAAATGTTAAGCAATCATTTTTAAAGAAAACACGGTCGAAGTCCAGACTCACTAATGCATCCTAACAAACTCGATAAGACACACTAATGCAAATTTTCTGGTTCTCTAAGACCAACGCTCGGATACCAACTGAAATGTCCCGTTCTTATTGATTAAAAACGTTCCATATTAATTGATTTCGTTGCGAGGTTTTGACCTCTATATGAGACGTTTTTCAAAGACTGCATTCATTTTTAAAACAAACCATAACCTTTATTTCATAAATAAAGGTTTAAAAAGCTTTACGTAGATTATCAAATAATGATAATCTAAAATATCCTGTTTACACACGACCATTACATAATGGTTTACAATACAAATATGTTACATCGAAATCAGTTTCTTGAATGCAGTTTTTACACAATATCATACAAACATGGACTCCAAATCTTGTCCTTATTTTAGTATGCAACAGCGGAAGCGCTTAGTATTCACCTGAGAATAAACATGCTTTAAACATCAACAAAAATGTTGGTGAGTTATAGGTTTAACCTATATATATCAAATCGTAACAATAGACCACAAGATTTCATATTTCAATACACATCCCATACATAGAGATAAAAATCATTCATATGGTGAACACCTGGTAACCGACAATAACAAGATGCATATATAAGAATATCCCCATCATTCCGGGACACCCTTCGGATATGATATAAATTTCGAAGTACTAAAGCATCCGGTACTTTGGATGGAGTTTGTTAGGCCCAATAGATCTATCTTTAGGATTCGCGTCAATTAGGGTGTCTGTTCCCTAATTCTTAGATTACCAGACTTAATAAAAAGGGGCATATTCGATTTCGATAATTCAACCATAGAATGTAGTTTCACGTACTTGTGTCTATTTTGTAAATCATTTATAAAACCTGCATGTATTCTCATCCCAAAAATATTAGATTTTAAAAGTGGGACTATAACTCACTTTCACAGATTTTTACTTCGTCGGGAAGTAAGACTTGGCCACTGGTTGATTCACGAACCTATAACAATATATACATATATATCAAAGTATGTTTAAAATATATTTACAACACTTTTAATATATTTTGATGTTTTAAGTTTATTAAGTCAGATGTCCTCGTTAGTAACCTACAACTAGTTGTCCACAGTTAGATGTACAGAAATAAATCGATAAATATTATCTTGAATCAATCCATGACCCAGTGTATACGTATCTCAGTATTGATCACAACTCAAACTATATATATATTTTGGAATCAACCTCAACCCTGTATAGCTAACTCCAACATTCACATATAGAGTGTCTATGGTTGTTCCGAAATATATATAGATGTGTCGACATGATAGGTCGAAACGTTGTATACGTGTCTATGGTATCTCAAGATTACATAATATACAATACAAGTTGATTAAGTTATGGTTGGAATAGATTTGTTACCAATTTTCACGTAGCTAAAATGAGAAAAATTATCCAATCTTGTTTTACCCATAACTTCTTCATTTTAAATCCGTTTTGAGTGAATCAAATTGATATGGTTTCATATTGAACTCTATTTTATGAATCTAAACAGAAAAAGTATAGGTTTATAGTCGGAAAAATAAGTTACAAGTCGTTTTTGTAAAGGTAGTCATTTCAGTCGAAAGAACGACGTCTAGATGACCATTTTAGAAAACATACTTCCACTTTGAGTTTAACCATAATTTTTGGATATAGTTTCATGTTCATAATAAAAATCATTTTCTCAGAATAACAACTTTTAAATCAAAGTTTATCATAGTTTTTAATTAACTAACCCAAAACAGCCCGCGGTGTTACTACGACGGCGTAAATCCGGTTTTACGGTGTTTTTTGTGTTTCCATGTTTTAAATCATTAAGTTAGCATATCATATAGATATAGAACATGTGTTTAGTTGATTTTAAAAGTCAAGTTAGAAGGATTAACTTTTGTTTGCGAACAAGTTTAGAATTAACTAAACTATGTTCTAGTGATTACAAGTTTAAACCTTCGAATAAGATAGCTTTATATGTATGAATCGAATGATGTTATGAACATCATTACTACCTTAATTTCCTTGGATAAACCTAATGGAAAAGAGAAAAATGGATCTAGCTTCAATGGATCCTTGGATGGCTCGAAGTTCTTGAAGCAGAATCATGACACGAAAACAAGTTCAAGTAAGATCATCACTTGAAATAAGATTGTTATAGTTATAGAAATTGAACCAAAGTTTGAATATGATTATTACCTTGTATTAGAATGATAACCTACTGTAAGAAACAAAGATTTATTGAGGTTGGATGATCACCTTACAAGATTGGAAGTGAGCTAGCAAACTTGAAAGTATTCTTGATTTTATGAAACTAGAACTTTTGGAATTTATGAAGAACACTTAGAACTTGAAGATAGAACTTGAGAGAGATCAATTAGATGAAGAAAATTGAAGAATGAAAGTGTTTGTAGGTGTTTTTGGTCGTTGGTGTATGGATTAGATATAAAGGATATGTAATTTTGTTTTCATGTAAATAAGTCATGAATGATTACTCATATTTTTGTAATTTTATGAGATATTTCATGCTAGTTGCCAAATGATGGTTCCCACATGTGTTAGGTGACTCACATGAGCTGCTAAGAGCTAATCATTGGAGTGTATATACCAATAGTACATACATCTAAAAGCTGTGTATTGTACGAGTACGAATATGGGTGCATACGAGTAGAATTGTTGATGAAACTGAACGAGGATGTAATTGTAAGCATTTTTGTTAAGTAGAAGTATTTTGATAAGTGTATTGAAGTCTTTCAAAAGTGTATAAATACATATTAAAACACTACATGTATATACATTTTAACTGAGTCGTTAAGTCATCGTTAGTCGTTACATGTAAATGTTGTTTTGAAACCTTTAGGTTAACGATCTTGTTAAATGTTGTTAACCCAATGTTTATAATATCAAAAGAGATTTTAAATTATTATATTATCATGATATTATGATGTACGAATATCTCTTAATATGATATATATACATTAAATGTCGTTACAACGATAATCGTTACATATATGTCTCGTTTCAAAATTATTAAGTTAGTAGTCTTGTTTTTACATATGTAGTTCATTGTTAATATACTTAATGATATGTTTAATTATCATAATATAATGTTAACTATATATATAACCATATATATGTCATCATATAGTTTTTACAAGTTTTAACGTTCGTGAATCACCGGTCAACTTGGGTGGTCAATTGTCTATATGAAACCTATTTCAATTAATCAAGTCTTAACAAGTTTGATTGCTTAACATGTTGGAAACATTTAATCATGTAAATATCAATCTCAATTAATATATATAAACATGGAAAAGGTCGGGTCACTACAATGAGAGTGTTACCTTTTCAGTTGATAGAGCAATGCAACAACCACAATCTGCAGATGATACATGTTATTATATTCAAACTATAGATGCACAAGCAGAATTATTAGAAGAATTTCCAGAATTACAAGGAACAGGAGAATGTTCTTTAGGAGAAGGTAATGAACCAATTGATGAAGCTGAAATGTTAGCTACACTTATAGCTAATGGATATGAACCAACAACAGAAGAAATTCAAATGCTAAAAGAAGAAGACAGATATCGATACAAATCATCGATAGAAGAACCTCCGAAATTAGAATTAAAGCCACTTCCAAACCATTTGGAATACGCTTAT
Source organism: Rutidosis leptorrhynchoides (assembly GCF_046630445.1). Taxonomy (NCBI): domain Eukaryota; kingdom Viridiplantae; phylum Streptophyta; class Magnoliopsida; order Asterales; family Asteraceae; genus Rutidosis; species Rutidosis leptorrhynchoides. The sequence continues at coordinate 12,686,000 of NC_092334.1, forward strand.
TTACATGGTGAATCTGAATTACCTGTAATAATATCGTCTTCTCTTACTGAAAATGAGAAATCACAACTCATTTCTGTGTTAAAAGCTCATAAACCAGCCATTGCATGGAAGATTCATGATATTAAAGGAATAAGTCCTTCGTATTGCACACATAAAATCCTTATGGAAGAAGGTCATAAAACGTATGTGCAACGCCAACGAAGACTAAATCCTAATATGCAAGATGTAGTTAAGAAAGAGATTATTAAACTGCTAGATGCAGGTCTAATTTATCCAATCTCTGATAGTCCATGGGTAAGCCCAGTTCAATGCGTGCCTAAGAAGGGTGGCATGACTGTCATTACAAATGAAAAAAATGAGCTTATTCCTACTAGAACTGTAATAGGATGGCGTGTATGTATTGATTATAGAAAATTAAATGACGCCACCAGAAAAGATCACTTTCCCTTACCTTTCATTGATCAAATGTTGGAAAGATTAGCCGGAAATAGTTACTATTGTTTTCTAGATGGATTTTCCGGATATTATCAAATTCCAATAGCACCCGAGGACCAAGAGAAAACCACATTCACGTGCCCTTATGGTACTTTTGCTTACAAACGCATGCCATTTGGACTTTGCAACACCCCTGCAACCTTTCAAAGGTGTATGATGGCGATTTTTCACGACATGATAGAAGAATGCATGAAAGTTTTCATGGATGACTTTTCAGTCTTCGGTGATACTTTTGAAACATGTCTAGTTAATCTTGAACGAATGCTTATTAGATGCGAACAATCAAATCTAGTACTTAATTGGAAGAAATGCCATTTCATGGTTAAAGAAGGCATCGTTTTTGGTCATAAAATTTCAAAAGAAGGAATTGAAGTGGATAGAGCTAAAGTAGATGTAATTGCTAAACTTCCACATCCCACCAATGTTAGAGGAGTTAGGAGTTTTCTAGGGCATGCTGGTTTTTACCGACGTTTCATAAAAGATTTTTCTAAAATTGCCACTCCTATGAATAAACTCCTAGAAAAAGATGCTCCATTCATCTTTTCAGATGAGTGTATCAAATCTTTTAATATTCTTAAAGAGAAACTCACTAATGCACCGATCATGATAACACCAAATTGGAATCTACCATTTGAACTAATGTGCGATGCAAGTGATTTTGCAATGGGAGCCGTTTTAGGACAAAGGATTGAAAAACGATTTCAACCTATATATTATGCTAGTAAGACGTTACAAGGAGCACAAACGAACTATACAACTACTGAAAAAGAACTCCTTGCTATTGTCTTTGCTTTTGACAAATTTCGATCATATCTCGTTCTAGCAAAAACGGTGGTCTATACCGACCATTCTGCTCTTAGATACCTATTTTCGAAACAAGATGCTAAACCAAGATTAATCCTTTGGATCTTACTCTTACAAGAGTTTGATATTGAAATCCGAGATAAAAGAGGAGCAGGAAATCTCGCCGCTGATCATCTTTCTCGTCTTGAAAATCCCGAATTAGAAGTTCTAAATGAATCGGCCATACAAGACAACTTTCCTGATGAATATCTATTGAAGATAGATTATAAAGAAATTCCATGGTTTGCAGACTATGCAAACTATTTAGTATGTGGATTCCTTGAAAAAGGATTATCGTACCAAAGACGAAAGAAATTCTTCAGTGATATAAAACACTATTTTTGGGAAGATCCACATCTGTTTAAAAGTTGTCCCGATGGAATAATACGCCGATGTGTATTTGGAGATGAAGCTAGTAAAATATTAAACCATTGTCACACAGGACCAACAGGAGGGCATTATGGGCCTCAACTAATAGCAAGAAAAGTTTATGATGCTGGATTCTATTGGCCTACAATTTACAAAGACTCACACCTTCTTTGCAAATCCTGTGATGCTTGTCAAAGGGCCGGAAAAATAAGTCAACGTGATGAAATGCCACAAAATGTCATACATGTATGTGAAGTATTTGACATTTGGGGTATTGACTTTATGGGTCCATTTTCAAAATCTCATAATAATCTATATATACTCGTAGCCATTGATTATGTATCTAAATGGGCGGAAGCACAAGCTCTCCCAACTAACGATGTACGAGTTGTAGTCAACTTTTTAAAACGTCTTTTTGCAAGGTTTGGAACACCGAAAGCTTTAATAAGTGATCGGGGTACTCATTTCTGTAATAATCAACTTGAGAAAGTTCTTAAAAGATATGGAGTAACTCATAAAATCTCCACCGCATATCATCCACAAACAAGTGGACAAGTTGAAAATACCAACCGAGCTTTAAAACGTATTCTAGAGAAAACCGTAGGATCAAATCCGAAGGAATGGTCCATTAAATTGGAGGATGCACTCTGGGCTTTTAGAACAGCCTACAAAACTCCAATTGGAACCACACCTTTTAGACTTGTTTATGGAAAAGCATGTCATCTTCCAGTAGAAATTGAACACAAAGCATTTTGGGCTTTGAAGACATGTAATCTTGATTTACATGAAGCCGGACGTCTACGGTTAAGTCAACTAAACGAATTAGAAGAATTAAGACATGAAACATATGAAAATTCGTTAATCTATAAAGAAAGAACGAAGAAATGGCATGATAAAAGAATCAGAAGTTCAAAAGAATTTAAGGAAGGAGACAGAGTTCTTCTTTTCAATTCACGATTCAAGCTATTTCCTGGAAAATTGAAATCAAGATGGTCTGGACCATTCATAGTCAAAAGAGTTTTCCCATACGAAACGATGGAATTAATAAATTCAAATGGGATTGAATTTAAAGTTAATGGTCACAGAGTTAAACATTACATACATGGTCCGATGGAAGTCGACAACGAAGTTAATCACAATTTCGACACCACAGCTAACTAAGTGTGGGGAGAATCAAGGGGTTTATGTATTTTTGTTAGAGTTAGATTGTCTGTTTTCGTGTAGTTCTCGAAAATGGAACCCGAACGGTCTTTCCCTAGCAGACCCTAAAGAACTAGTCTTCTCCCCCCATTCTGAATTTTTATTTTTTTAGGTTTTTACAAAATGAAGACTGCCTGTGAACTAAACCATGGTCTAATGCTACACGCTTTGATCACTAAACGTAATAATGACACACTACCGAGTGAAATAGTATCAGTAATCAGAGAAAGATTGGACGGAGTAAGAAAAGAATCCATATGCAAAGATAATAAGTTACAATTTGGTAAAGGAAAATCAAAATCCGCAGCGAAAAGAAGAGCACGACACCTAGAAAGATGTCACAAATGCGGAAAATGGTCACATGGAGGTAAATGTTCAAATAATCAAACCTATTCAAATACCGAATTTGTTACTTTATGCAGAGACGGACCGTTCATATGTTTAGAAGAAAAGACACTGAATGCTCGAGGTTACGCCTATGTAGCCATGGAAAACCAATTAAACCGACTATCTTATAAATGGGATAGATCATATAACTAAGAAATCTATTTCACAGGTATGTCTGTACAGTTTTTATTTTTTTATTTATTTTTTTATTTTTAACCTTTTGATAATAAACGCTAATTTGTTCGCTATAAAGTATTAAATTGGTATTGAATAAAATTAGGTTTGGCGACCGAAATTATTGTTATCATTCAAAAATTTATTACATCACTGCGAAATTTAACGTTTATTCTTAAGGTATAAATATCTTTAATCAATCAACCCAAAATATTTCAAAAATTCGTCATGAGTTAAATTAGGTCTTGGAACCGAAATTACTTTACCGAAAAGAGGGGCGCATATTTTTGATAATATTTGATTGATTAAAGTGGAATAAAAAGCCAAAAAGATTTTTAATTTTATTTTTACCATGTTTTTAAAATTAATATATAAATCTTAAATTAATATTGTAAACTTTGTAAAAACAATATATTTAAAATTGTAAATATTTGAAAAATTAATATAAGTTTGGTGTGAATTTATAATATGAATTTTTAAATTAAGTTTGGTGTGAATTTTTAATATTAATTTTGAATTTTATATTTAAATTGTGTGAATTTAAAAACAAAAATTTACTTTATCTCATTAAGTTAAAAATATGATTTTTAAAATTCGTCGTAAGTTGAAGACTAGGTCTTTAAACCGAAATTGCTTTACCCAAGGGAGGGACGAGAACTTTTATTATCATTATTTTTAATCTTATTGAATTAAAGTATGCCAAAAACATTAAAAAACCCAAAAATCTTAGCTTTTAAAACAATCGCTACAAAAAGACAAATTTTAAAATTTTGTCGAGGGACGGACTAGGACATCGATCTGAAACGACCTCGTCCTAAATAACAAGGAAAACAAAATTTTAAAAAATTAATTACTTAATTATTTTATAAGTTAATAATTTTATATAATAAAAAAAAACAAACTCCGCGACTCGCGGAGTTTGAAGGTTTAAAACTCCGCGACTCGCAGAGGGACCTAATTACAGAAAAAAATAAAACGCAAAGAACTGATCAGTCCACACTACCACCCACACATACAGCGAAAAACTGCCGAAAAAAATCGCAAAAACACCCCCAAAATCACAATTTTTAACCGTTAATTATCAAATCTTTTACTAAAATCATGTTGAGAAGGATGCTATCAAGGAATTACTCAAGAAAAACGGTAAATTTCTACACCTAAACACCATTTAATCCGAAAATTAATGTTCTTGAGCAATTTTTTCCCCAATTTGATTTTGATGCTTTTTAGTGTAATTATGCTTAAATTGTTTATGTATTATGCTTGTATAACCTAGATTGATACTATTTAACATGATTAGAAGCCTTAAACTTCAAATTTTGAGTAATCTAGGGTTTGTGTTCTTGAGCAAATTTGGGGCTTTTTGATATAAACAGGTTATGGCCGATTTTTGTCATGAATTGTTGCTAAATTAAGTAGTGTAACATGTTTAGGTAGTTAAATGATCCAAACTTTGAACCTAAACATGATTTTGAGAATTAAAGTGGACTTTTTCAAGTCTAAAATTCATGAACTTGATTTTTGAAAGATAATGCCATTTGAAACTTGTTTAATTGCTAGTAATGATTATTTTGACATGTTATTTGAGTTGAATGCTTATGAATTTGGCGAACATTTTCGTATATGCTTATTTGAAAAAGTGTAGATTTGATGAAAATATGAAAATGAGCTTAAGTTTGATATAAATTGATCATGTCATTATAATTATTTTGATTGATGATTTTGCTGACACTAATGCATATTTGGATGCACAAAAATTGTGTTTGATGTGTTTTGCAGACTGAAAGGGGTGAATCTTCATCCCAAGCTCGCAATGCTCCTGCTGAGAATGCGGAACAACAGGAGGTGGATAACTACTACAAGCAAGATATACCTCATCCAGTCATGACATTTTCTGATATGCACTTGGAAGATTTGCACCCGAACCTGAGATTTGACAGACTTTGGATAGATTATCCAAAATACCAAAGGGGTTTGCATACTCTTCATTCTAAAGTTGTTGAGGTACCTAGGGTCATAGAATGGGGACCCTTAGAAGCTGTAGAATTGGCCGGGCCAATTAGGGAATTACTTGTACAGAGGTATGGTAATTCTACTTTTAATGACTGGGTACGTTTATTCACCATGCGTAGACCTGTATATAAAGTATGGTGTGAAGAATTGTTGTGTAGTATAGAATTAAATGATCGGGTAGCTAGTTTAACCGATCGATCTTTTATTAGATTTTTGTTAGGAGGTTCGATGCGCCACATGTCTTTACTAGACATGGCTCAGGCTTTACGTATATATACGCCGGAGGAGTTAGCATCTGCCGATTGTAGAGGGTTGATACTAAATGGTAGAAAGATAGATGAAAATTTTGATACACACGGTGTATGGAGTCAAATGACAAGCCATCACCGATTCAAAGGGGGAAATTACTCTTATTTGGATATAGATAGAGCTGAATTAAGAGTGATTCATAGGTTTTTAGCTAATTCGATTACACAAAGAGGTAAGAACAAGGAAAAGGTAAATGAACAGGATTTGTTTTACCATATGTGTATTCGAGACCCACAAAGCGCTGTAAGTATACCTTATTGTGTGGGTTATTATTTATCAGGTATGGTTAGGGGGATGAGACCGCATAGCATAATAGGAGGTGGTATTTTTATTACTTTGATTGCTGAATATCTCGGTGTGGATATAAGTCGGGGGGATTATTAGTCGAAGAACCAGAACCCCGCGATACTATAGGTTTAAATTTATACCATGGTGCGAAAGTTTTGAAGAGGCGAAATAACACCGCAGTACAATACCATGGTAGACATCCACAGGTTGAGAGAAACCAACAGCAAGGTAATGTAGGAGGGGGAAATGAAATGCAAGAAATGCAAAGGTTTATAGCTTCACAGGAGTACGAAAATGCTAGACAGAGAGCATTTGAAGATTGACAAGTTCATCAAAACCAAATCATAGCTCATTGCCAACATATAGGTAGAAACTATATTCCTACGCCAAAACCCATATTCCCTCCCTGGTCTATAGAGATGCAACCACCGTATCCTACGTATAACCCTGCCGAAGCATTCTATAGCACCTATGGTTATGCTTGGAACCCCTATTGGTATCAGTATCATCCCTAGTCTACTTAGTTTTCTTTATTTTGTAATTTGTAATGTTGATACGTTTAATACTTATGTTAATATTGTAATAGTTTTTATAATTTTCTAACTTTTATTCTTAGATTTTAATAATTTTTGAATGTGGGGTAATATACCAAACTTCAAAAATATGTATATATGTTTGCAGTTTATCTTATGTACACAACAGGGTAAAACAACGCATTTTCAAAGACTGGCATTAAGTTCAGCAAAAGCAACTAATTTTGACGACAAGATGCAAAATATATGTGAAATAACAACAAGACGGAATGAACAAATGATGTGCACCATTTATCATTCAGCAAACAAACGCCAATATATTTGGAAACTTTGGTAAAATTTAATCATTTTCACACAAATCACCCTCAATAATTTAAATTGTTACTGATTTCTTGCAAATGAGGGCATTGCAAGATCTTAAGTGTGGGAAGGGGTTAAATTCTTTCGGATTTTAAAATTTTTACTTTATACACTTGGTTACCATTAAAAATACTAGTAAAGCAGTAGTTGTATTAGAATCTAGTGCTCTCTGATAATAAAGAACAGCCCTAGTCATATATACTGACTACCCAATTCTAGTAAAATTTTTCAAAATTTTCAATTAAATGAACTCAAAATCATGTTTATACATATTTATGAACGATAAAACTAGGTTTTAACACCGAAATTATTGTAACCTCGGAAAGGACATAAATTGAGAAACAAACCAAAATGTTAAAATTCATTTAAAATGGAATAGAGAACAATAAAAAGGAAAATAAAAGCCAAGTGTGGGAAAATTCTCCAAGTTATTCAAAACATATGTCACATATTTCTGTAACAAATAACTGAAAATACTTTTGCTTTGGACTAAACTAAACTATTTTACCCGATGAAAGAAAAGAAGAGATGGATCTACACGATGAATCAATTCCATCATTAAAAGGAAGTAAAGTCTTCCGAAAAAGAAACGCGCTTCTTGATTTAGGTCAAGAAGTTGTCGTCCAGACCAGCTGTAGGTTGACGAAAAATCTAGAAAAGTCATCACTAAAATCAGCAGGAAATCCACGGACCTCAGCATTAAACAGGGTCGCCAAGTGGTCAGATTTATCCTAACCATGAGAAGGATTTATCTCGTAAAATGGGGGGCACCATGCAAATTAGCTGGATAAGACTAATGAATCAGATCCCCAGAAAGGATAATCTCCTTAAAAGATCAAAAATCAGCTTTTAAGCCTGATATTACTCAATCCTTGAGATTGACCTTAAAGATTGAGAATTACAAACTCATGGAATTCAATGATATCTAAACTCGAGCTTGAACGAGAAAATATTTTGATCAAAACTACAAACCGATTTGTTTTCTGAAAACCCTATTTTCAATGCGTTCATTACCATTGAACGTAAAATCCTAGGAATTCACCTGGAATTCATTAGGTCACCTGAACTAAATCGGGTGTCAACCGTAAGAACGGTCGTTGCATAGTGGTCAAAGACAGGACCTTGTGCCAGACCGAAAAATTATAAGGGTGAGCTTTACTATTGCTCCTACAAAGGATAGTAATTGCGTCCGACACGTTATAGACCATAATTAAAAGCATGTCAGGGGACATTGCCTTAACAGTTGCTTGTTCAACGCTTTCCTTTACAACCGGACGGTAGTTTACCGAAAGGTAATATACGGGACAAGTAAACTGGACGTGTTGCTTTCCAAATACAAGGTTAGCAAGTGGGTGACACAAAACCGCAAGTTTTGAGCTAAAATCTTCAAATCTGAAACCCACCAAACCCACAAAAATATTTTGCAAACACCGGTAAAGGGTTATTCCGGAAAACTTATATAGGGTAAAAACTAGATTTAATTTTCAAAAGATCAAATGTTTTCATAAAGATCCAATTTCCTTAATGGATCTAAATTTTTATAGTCATGTGGGACTGTAAACCATATCGTTACTACCATTGTTTATACCGCCGTATAGAAATCACTGATGTACAAAGTGTGAAGAATAAAGAAGTGATTCTAGTATTTTAAGACGATATTGCTTGAGGACAAGCAACGCTCAAGTGTGGGAATATTTGATAATGCTAAAAACGAACATATATTTCATAGCATTATTCCTCAAGAAAGACAAGCTTTTAGTTGCAATTGTCCTATTTAAAAGTGATATTCGTTTAAATAATAAAAGGTGAAGACAAAAGACAGATTCGACGAATTGAAGATGCAAACGACCAAAAAGCTCTAAAGTACAAAATACAATCAAAGAGGTTCCAATTATTGATAAGAAACGTCTCGAAATTACAAGAGTACAAGATTCAAAACGCAAAGTATAAGATATTAAATTGTACGCAAGGACGTTCGAAAATCCGGAACCGGGACCAGAGTCAACTCTTAACGCTCAACGCAACGGACTAAAAATTACAAGTCAACTATGCACATAAATATAATATAATATTTAAATAATTCTTATAATTATTTATATATTATATAAATAATAATAATCCGTCGGCAAGAAAGACTCCAAAGTTTGTGAGCTGTATTTACAAACTCCGCGACTCGCGGAGTTTGAAGGCAAAAAGGGCCGCGAGTCGCGGAGCCCCAAATTCTGAAACTCCCTATAAAGCCAACCGAATTCTGATCATTTTTGATAACATATATCCATCCATCTCTCTATCTATATCGTAATATTTATATTTATAATTTATATTTTAATTTTAATTTTAATTATAATTCTAATAATAAGGGTATGTTAGCAAATGTTGTAAGGGTGTAAGTCGAAATTCTGTCCGTGTAACGCTAAGCTATTTTTAATCATTGTAAGTTATGTTCAACCTTTTTAATTTAATGTCTCGTAGCTAAGTTATTATTATGCTTATTTAATCCGAAGTAATCATGATGTTGGGCTAATTACTAAAATTGGGTAATTGGGCTTTGTACCATAATTGGGGTTTGGACAAAAGAACGACACTTGTGGAAATTAGACTATGGGCTATTAATGGGCTTTATATTTGTTTAACTAAATGATAGTTTGTTAATGTTAATATAAAGATTTACAATTGGGCGTCCCTATAAATTACCATATACACTCGATCGGACACGATGGGTGGGGTATTTATATGTACGAATAATCGTTCATTTAACCGGACACGGGAATGGATTAATAGCTACTAGAATAATTAAAACATGGGTGAAATTATGTACAAGGACACTTGGTATAATTGATAACAAAATATTAAAACCTTGGTTTACACTCAGTTGACATCCTGGTGTAATTATTAAACAAAGTATTAAAATCTTGTTACAGTTTAAGTCTCCAATTAGTTGGAATATTTAACTTCGGGTATAAGGATAATTTGACGAGGACACTCGCACTTTATATTTATGACTGATGGACTGTTATGGACAAAACCAGACGGACATATTAAATAATCCAGGACAAAGGACAATTAACCCATGGGCATAAAACTAAAATCAACACGTCAAACATCATGATTACGGAAGTTTAAATAAGCATAATTCTTTTATTTCATATTTAATTTCCTTTATTTTATATTTAATTGCACTTCTAATTATCGCATTTTTATTGTTATTGTATTTAATTGCACTTTTAATTATCGTACTTTTTAATTATCGCAAGTTTATTTTATCGCACTTTTATTATTCGCAATTTCATTATCGTTATTTACTTTACGCTTTAAATTAAGTCTTGTATTTATTTATTATTTTACATTTGGTTTTAACTACGACTAAAGTTTTAAAATCGACAAACCGGTCATTAAACGTTAAAAACCCCCCTTTATAATAATAATATTACTTATATATATATTTGTATTTTTATAAAAGTAAACTAATATAGCGTTAAGCTTTGTTTAAAAATTTTCCCTGTGGAACGAACCGGACTTACTAAAAACTACACTACTGTACGATTAGGTACACTGCCTATAAGTGTTGTAGCAAGGTTTAAGTATATCCATTCTATAAATAAATAAATATCTTGTGAAAAATTGTATCGTATTTAATAGTATTTTCCTGCTAAAATTTAATAGTATTTTATACACCTCTGCTAAAACATCAGTCATCACAGGAATGAAACAGCTAAAGCCATTACCACAAGAAGTGGTATTACACTTAAACCACCTGAAATACCTGTAATTTCTGATGACTCTATTCCTACTCCACAAGAACCACAATCTGAGCAAGATAAGGAAACAGAACCGGTAGTTGAAAAGGTTAATGAAGATAACACAGTTAAGGCAAAACCTTATGTTAAACCATACTAACCACCACTTCCTTACCCGAGTAAAATGAGAAAAGAGAGACTTGAAGCCGAGCAATCCAAATTCTTGAATATGTTTAAACAAATAAATGTTAATCTTCCTTTCATTGATGTAATTTCAGGAATGCCAAGATATGCTAAATTCTTGAAAGATCTAATCACAAATAGAAAGAAAATGGAAGAACTCTCGGCTGTTACTATGGATGCAAATTGTTCTGCAGTGCTGTTGAATAAGATACCAGAAAAACTCTCTGATCCAGGAAGTTTCACAATTCCATGTTTTCTGGGTAGTCTTAGTTCAATAGAAGCATTGGCAGACTTAGGTGCTAGTATAAATCTAATGCCGTATTTACTATACGTTAAACTAGACCTTGGAGAATTGAAACCAACACGAATAAGCATACAACTGGCAGATAGATCAGTAAAATATCCTAGAGGGATAATGGAAAACATGCTAGTTAAAGTTGGTACTTTAGTATTTCCAGTAGATTTTGTTATTCTAGACATGGAAGAAGATTCTAGAGTTCCTCTCATATTCGGAAGACCATTCTTAAACACGGCTAAAGCAATAATAGACGTGTTCGGTAAGAAACTAACCCTAAGTATAGAGGACGAGAGTGTTACCTTTTCAGTTGATAGAGCCATGCAACAACCGCAATCTACAGATAATACATGTTATTATATTCAAACTATAGAGTCACATGCAGAATTTTTAGAAGAATTTCCAGAATTACAAGGAACAGGAGAATGTTCTTTAGGAGAAGGAACTGAACCAATTAATGAAGCTGAAATATTAGCTACACTTATGGCTAATGGATATGAACTAACAACAGAAGAAATTCAAATGCTAAAAGAAGAAGACAGATATCGATACAAATCATCGATAGAAGAACCGCCGACATTAGAGTTAAAGCCACTTTCAAACCATTTGGAATACGCTTATTTACATGGTGAATCTGAATTACCTGTAATAATATCGTCTTCTCTTACTGAAAATGAAAAATCTCAACTCATTTATGTGCTAAAAGCCCATAAACCAGCTATTGCATGGAAGATTCATGACATTAAAGGAATAAGTCCTTCGTATTGCACACATAAAATCCTTATGAAAGAAGGTCATAAAATGTATGTGCAACGCCAATGAAGACTAAATCCTAATATGCAAGATGTTGTTAAGAAAGAAATTATTAGACTGCTAGATGCAGGTTTAATTTATCCAATCTCTGATAGTCCATGGGTAAGCCCAGTTCAATGCGTACCTAAAAAGGGTGGCATGACTGTCATCACAAATGAAAAAAATGAGCTTATTCCTACTAGAACTGTAACATGATAGCGTGTTTGTATTGATTATAGAAAATTAATTGACGCCACCAGAAAAGATCACTTTCCCTTATCTTTTATTGATCAAATGTTGGAAAGATTAGCCGGAAATAGTTACTATTGTTTTCTTGATGGTTTTTCCGGATATTTTCAAATTCCAATAGCACCCGAGGATCAAGAGAAAACCACGTTCACGTGCCCTTATGGTACTTTTGCTTACAAACGCATGCCATTTGGACTTTGCAGCGCCCCTGCAACCTTTCAAAGGTGCATGATGGCGATTTTTCACGACATGATTGAAGAATGCATGGAAGTTTTCATGGATGACTTTTCAGTCTTCGGTGATACTTTTGAAACATGTCTAGTTAATCTTGAACGAATGCTTATTAGATGCGAACAATCAAATCTAGTACTAAATTGGGAGAAATATCATTTCATGGTTAAAGAAGGCATCGTTCTCGGTCATAAAATTTCAAAGGAAGGAATTGAAGTGGATAGAGCTAAAGTAGATGTAATTGCTAAACTTCCACATCCCACCAATGTTAGAGGAGTTAGGAGTTTTCTAGGGCATGCCAGTTTTTACCGACGTTTCATAAAAGATTTTTCTAAAATTGCCACTCCTATGAATAAACTCCTAGAAAAGGATGCTCCATTCATCTTTTCAGATGAATGCATTAAATCTTTTAATATTCTTAAAAAAAAACTCACTAATGCGCCGATCATGATAACTCCAAATTGAAATCTACCATTTGAACTCATGTGCGATGCAAGTGATTTTGCAATGGGAGCCGTTTTAGGACAAAGGATTGAAAAACGATTTCAACCTATTTATTATGCTAGTAAGACATTACAAGGAGCACAAACGAATTACACAACTACTGAAAAAGAACTCCTTGCTATTGTCTTTGCTTTTGACAAATTTCGTTCATATCTCGTTCTAGCTAAAACGGTGGTCTATACCGACCATTCTGCTCTTAGATACCTATTTTCGAAACAAGATGCTAAACCATGATTAATCCGTTGGATCTTACTCTTACAAGAGTTCGATATTGAAATCCGAGATAAAAAGGGAGCAGAAAATCTCGCAGCTGATCATCTTTCTCGTCTTAAAAATCCCGAATTAGAAGTTCTAAATGAATCGACCATACAAGATAACTTTCCTGATGAATATCTATTGAAGATAGATTATAATTTAATTCCATGGTTTGCAGACTATGCAAACTACTTAGTATGTGGATTCCTCAAAAAAGGGTTATCGTACCAAAAATGAAAGAAATTCTTAAGTGATATAAAGCACTATTTCTGGGAAGATCCACATTTGTTTAAAAGTTGTCCCGATGGAATAATACGTCGATGTGTATTCGGAGATGAAGCTAGTCAAATCTTAAACCATTGTCACACATGACCAACAGGAGGGCATTATTGGCCTCAACTTACAGCAAGAAAAGTTTACGATGCTGGATTCTATTGGCCTACAATTTTCAAAGACGCACACCTTCTTTGCAAATCCTGTGATGCTTGTCAAAGGGCCGGAAAAATAAGTCAACGTGATGAAATGCCACAAAATGTCATTCAAGTATGTGAAGTATTTGACATTTGGGGTATTGACTTTATGGGTCCATTTCCAAAATCTTATAATAATCTCTACATTCTCGTTGCCATTGATTATATATCTAAATAGGCGGAAGCACAAGCTCTCCCAACTAACGATGCACGAGTTGTAGTCAACTTTTTAAAACGTCTTTTTGCAAGGTTCGAAACACCGAAAGCTTTAATAAGTGATCGGGGTACTCATTTTTGTAATAATCAACTTGAGAAAGTTCTCAAAAGATATGGAGTAACTCATAAAATCTCAACCGCTTATCATCCACAAATAAGTGGACAAGTTGAAAATACCAACCGAGCTTTAAAACGTATTCTAGAGAAAACCGTAGGATCAAATCCAAAGGAATGGTCCATAAAATTGGAGGATGCACTCTGGGCTTTTAGAACAGCCTACAAAACTCCAATTGGAAACACACCTTTTAGACTCGTTTACGGAAAAGCATGCCATCTTCCAGTAGAAATTGAACACAAAGCATTTTAGGCTTTGAAGACATGTAATCTTGACTTACATGAAGCTGGACATCTACGGTTAAGTCAACTAAACGAATTAGAAGAATTAAGACATGAAGCATATGAAAATTAATTAATCTATAAAGAAATAACGAAGAAATGGCATGATAAAAGAATCAGAAGTTCAAAAGAATTTAAAGAAGGAGACAGAGTTCTTCTTTTTAATTCACGATTCAAGCTATTTCCTGGAAAATTGAAATCAAGATGGTCTGGACCATTCATAGTGTAAAGACCCCGACCTTATCCACCTGGACGAAGTCTTCAACATATGGTCCCATTGCGAGGTACTAAACTTTACATGCCATGAACGACTCCATATAGTATCTTTAAGATGAGCAAATGCACAGTGAAAGATTTCTTTCATACCTGAGAATAAACATGCTTAAAAGTGTCAACCAAAAGGTTGGTGAGTTCATAGGTTTATCATAACAATCATTTCAGTATATTAATAGACCACAAGATTTCATAATCGTAAACATAATACACTCGCAAGTGTATGTAAAACATTCTAAGTGGTTTTCGAACAAACAAGGTAGCAGCGAGAAAACAATAAATCTTCGGTTCATCATTATCGTTATTTCATGTATCACCATCTTCTTCCCGATCATCGATTTTGTGGTACCAAAATTGTATCAACACCATTCGTTTGCATTTATAGTAAGAGTTACCATGGACGATAGTGTTTGGTTTGTGATGGTGGTTTAATGGTTGCCATGGTGGTCCTCTTTTAACGGCTGAAGAAGAAACAGAAAAATCGAACTAATTGCAGGTTTTGTTCAATGGGTTGTGGTTCATTCTTGGTTGCAACAGGTTATCGAAACAGAAAAATATATATATATATATATATATATATATATATATATATATATATATATATATATATATATATATATATATATATATATATATATATTAATCATAGTCGTAGTATATAGACGATGATTCCCAATTATTGCCTTCGATTGTTGTTTGTTGGTTTCATCGAATGAAAGAGACAACAGAAGTATTTAATGGTTGTGAAATGTATCGGTTAGTGGGTGGTGGTCATGGTAGTTTTTAATCGTAATAAAAAATGGTAGTGGGTTTTCAAAGAAGAAGAAGGGTTAAGTGGTTCTTGGTGATTCACGAATAAGAGAAAAGTAGAGAGAGAGAGGATGGGAGATGGAGATGGTGAGAGTTGGCGATTGTGGTTCGCATAGGTGATGAAGTGGTGATGATCAACAGCAATTTCGAGAGTTGTTGGTGGTTTTGGAAAGTGGATGTGGTTGTGTTTTATCACGAAAAGAAACAGAAAAATAATGGGTGTAACAACGGTTTTTTTTTAACGGTGGTTGTTTGGTTACAAGGTGGTGGTTTACCGACGAAGAAGAGGGTAGTAGATGATGGTGGTTTTTGTGGTGGTGTAAAGTGGTGGTTTAAGATGTTCATGGTGGTGGCTTGGTAATCATCAAGAGTTAAGTGGTTTTATTTATGCAGTGCATAAGTAAATATATACTACGTATGATCTTATTTGAGAGGAAAGAAACACAAATAGTAATAGAATATTAATAATAATATAATAATATTTATAATATAAAAACGTGTGGATATGTAACTAGCAGCCATCTCTTTTGTTTATATGTACCGACACTTTTTCACGAAAGATGTATCGTGTCCATTGCTAAACAGTTGCGGATAAAAGTTCTCCGAAAAATCCCAAATTTTTAGCTCAAGTATGTTTAATTATTTCACTCATTACCTGTTTGAAACCTGATCAAAAAGGTTCAAGAGTTATTTATTTTCTATTTCGATTTATATGTACGGAGTACGAATATTTAAACTTAAAAGGGTAAAAATACTTTTAACAAATCTAAAATCTTCGTAATTAATTTACACTCCAATTTTTATTTTAATAATTCATAAACATGTATTATATTTATATTAAAACTAATGAAATGTCAACCGAGTGTCACAGACGATTACTAATTAGGCTCGAGATCAATTACTTTTAATATATTCTTTTTCTATATGCAAACAGTTTTAACTAGCAAGTTTCAACTACTAAAATAAATATATTATATATTTTTAAACAATTAGATTTAATATAATTTGTTATATTTACAAGAAACATTTAGATATATATATATATACATATCTATATATTTATAATAGTAGTTTTCATTACATCGCATATTATTTTACATATTTATTTCCTAAAATTAAATCATATATTATATCAAATAATATTTCAAATTATTATATATATATATATATATATATATATATATATATATATATATATATATATATATATATATATATATATATATATACATATATATATATATATATATGTATCTATTTACAAATAATTGTTCGTGAATCGTCGAGAGCAGTCGAAAGTCAATTGAACGTATGAAATAGTTCAAAATTTTTGAGACTAATCCTAACAGACTTGACTTATCTTGTCAAAAATATAATATCGTATCGAGGGTTTGGTTCAAAATTAGTCGAAATTTTTCGGGTCGTGACAGTACCTACCCGTTAAAGAAATTTCGTCCCGAAATTTGATTGAGGTCGTCATGGCTAACAATAAAAAAAAAATGTTTTCATGACGAATATGAGTTGATAAATAGAGTTTTATCAACATTGAGTAATATTGATAAAATAATTCGATTACTCGAAGAGTATGAGTGAAGCTATCACAAAAGAGTGAAATGATAAAATTAGGGTTCGTCTTTAACTCTTGACGTAGTCACGGCTGATTTCCGGAATTCATGGAATTTAAAGAAATCTTTAAATCAAAAAGAAAATGTAATCGCACGATTTATTAGCAAACTATCGGAATTACGGAAAAACAGAAATATCAAGGAATATTTCCGTGATATGTTTAGAGATTAAGTAGAATGAAAGAGTTATGTAACATGGCGCATGATGAGGGTATGATCTGTGAACCATCATCACGTTCCCTTAGAAATTCAGCATCACTTACTGTAATATAATCACGTTGGCCAAGCGCATTATATTATACTAACTCATGCTTCAGTTCCCAACACTTCTCCACAATTCATTCATAATTTATACTTAGATTTTACAAAAGTTTTCAATATAATGGAATACAGTAATACAAAGAGGTAGATAATTTCGGACAAGAATATTTATGAAAATATCCTCAGAAATATCGAAGATATTTATGATGATATTTTGGAATTTCTAAGTTCGAAGGTTGCTGAAAAAAATTCCGCAAGATTTAACATGACTTCGAAGCAAGATATTTTCTAACGATTTCATCGGATCTAGAATTACCTGGATTCTTATAGGGTTTAGTCCTTGTATTTATCCTTGGTCTCCTTCATGGTGTGCTCAATCCGATTTTCAGTATCAAATTTTCTATCGAGCGTTCCTAACACTTCCTTCTTTATCCTCAACTTTTGGCCATTAAGACCATCTACAACATGCTGCTTCGTCAGTATTTTCAAAGTTAACGGATCTGGATCATCGGTTATCAAACTGAGGTGGTTTCAGGAGAATTGTGTTTTTAGATGATTAAAGGCTGATGGTAATATCGTGGAATATAAAAGATTCTCTAGTAACAATAAAGAGTACGCATATATATATATATATATATATATATATATATATATATATATATATATATATATATATATATATATATATATATATATATATATATATATATATATCAAGGTTATAATAAGGTTGTTTCGGATGAAAAGTCGGAGTTATCTTGCTGGAGCTGTGACAAAATATGCTACTTTGAAAGGAATTACCAAATTATTTTGGGTAATAATAACACTAAAGGAATTAGCACAGCTATGTGTTAAACGTTTACTCAGTTTCTGAGGGTTTTTCAGGTGCATAACTATATGCATCAATCTTTTCTTCCGTAGATGAAGTGTAGCTGGTTCATCCTCTCGATCGAGGTGTTATCAAGAATCATGAAAGATTTGAACATGGATTGGAATCGTCAAGGTTCAAATGAGGTTTAAGATGAAATCAAATGGCAAACTTGAAGAAATGTTTAGTTTCATATGTTATAATCAATATTTTAATTCATTTTAATTGTCCAATATTATTAGTCCACAGTCGATAGTCCACAGTTAACAGTCCAATAATTCATATATAGTTTAATATATAATATTCGAATTAATTAATACGTTTCGTGACCCGTATACGTCTCAGACTCGATCACAACTCAAACTATATATTATTGTAGAGTGTCTATGGTTATTCCAAATAATATATATAGATGCGTCGATATGATATGTCAAAACCTTGTATACGTGTCCCGATATTTAAAGTGCATAAAATAAATAACAGAAATTAAATGACGATAAATAAAGTGCGTAAAGTAAATAACAGAAATTAAATGACGATAAATAAAATTGCGAGAATGTAAATTGCGATAATTAAATTGCGTTAAATAAAATGTAATCAGTTAGCTAGGAACAGTTAGCGTGGATTCTTAACAAAATTTCAATTAGTTAATTCGTTTGTTTCTAACAAATTTTATTTTGTCCAATGTTTTCTTTATTATGCCACTTGTTAGATTTTAATAAGTCAAAATCCAAATATGAAATTGAATGAAAAGGGTTATTCTGCGGTGATCGGATTCGTATCTTTGTGGATGTAAGTAGGATAGTAAATGACTGTTGAATCAGATTTGAAGAATGTACAGTGTAACTTATTAATGTGAGATCCAAATATTCCTCGGGTATTACCTACCCGTTAAAATATTTTCACCATTAACAATTTGTATAAAAGAATTTTTAATTACAATTTTTATGAAAATATACTTACATATATATTTTCTTCATATGCAATCATGGATTTAATGAGTTAATATGATATTAAACTCATTGATTTATCGTTAGTACTAGATTACATAATCTCTAAAACTTTTAGAAATTACATAATCGCCATATCGAGCGGAAATAATCGATGTAGAACGATATGTAGAACGAAGATAAAGTAGATAGAATGATACGTAGAACGATGATTATGCTCGAGGTACAGAATGATATGTTGAGGCATGTGATGTTGAAACTTGGGTTGTTGATGGTACTGTTGGTGCCGGTGATGTTGGTGAAGCTGGTAAGTTTTGCACCATATTCTTCAAAGCCACTACTCGAGCACGAAGCTCGTTGACTTCTTCTATTACTCCGGGATGATTGTCGGTCGGAACGAGCGAATGAATTAGATTTAGAATTTTAGACAGAATATAATCGTGGCAAGATATTCAGGAAATGAGGGTGAAAATGGTGTTTCGAACAAGTTCGTCAGTGAATGCTTCAGGTTCTTCGTCAAGAGGTGAATTCGGTTGACAGAAAGGATCGCCTTCTTCGCGTTTCCATTGATTAAGTCGACTTCGAACCCATCATATGAATTAGGGATGGCTGATTGATTGATTCATTCTGGTGACGCTGCTTTCGGAGCTGGAGTGGGACCTCATCTCGGAATCCGAGGGACTTGAACTAGTTGTGAGTTCCATTTAGTACGATTGAATAAAGGATTTTTCGATATGAAATGATTTTTGGATATCGGATAATATTCTAATTACACAGAATACCTATATTTAGTATAGAAGATCCTGTAGATTACGGAGGAAATTAAGGAAACGTGTCAGATAAAGTCTACAGTAACAGATACGCTAAGATATGAATTTATCTGTACATTATCTATCAAATAAGTTCAGGAAGTCGTGTCTAGACTTAGGAATGATAAGCAGGTAACTTTCCACTAGGAATGACAAACAATACTTATAATATGCAGCTAAGGTCGAAGTCCAGACTCGCTAATGCATCCTAACAACTATCAGTTAGACACACTAATGCAAGACCTGGTTCGCTAGGACCAACACTCTGATACCACCTGTGATAACAGTGGGGACGCATCCCACTCAGTGCCTTCCCAGCTAACCGCCTGGTGACTACTGAGAGTACCTCAGACACTGATTTTATGGCCCGCCTCTCGGCAACGTATAACCAACGCTAATAGGGACCGCGAGGAGTAAGAGCCAATGCTTCGTCACATGTAACACTGTGAGAACCCCCTCTATGATTAACCCGCTAATAAACGGCATTAAACCAGCTCTGATACCACCTGTAAAGACCCCGACCTTATCCACCTGGACGAAGTCTTCAACATATGGTCCCATTGCGAGGTACTAAACTTTACATGCCATGAACGACTCCATATAGTATCTTTAAGATTAGCAAATGCACAGCAGAAGGTTTCTTTCATACCTGAGAATAAACATGCTTAAAAGTGTCAACCAAAAGGTTGGTGAGTTCATAGGTTTATCATAACAATCATTTCAATATATTAATAGACCACAAGATTTCATAATCGTAAATATAATACACTCGCAAGTGTATGTAAAGCATTCTAAGTGGTTTCGAACAAACAAGGTAGCAGCGAGAAAACAATAAATCTTCGGTTCATCATTATCGTTATTTCATGTATCACCATCTTCTTCCCGGTCATCGATATTGTGGTACCAAAATTGTATCAACACCATTAGTTAGCATTTATAGTAAGAGTTACCATGGACGATAGTGTTTGGTTTGTGATGGTGGTTTAATGGTTGCCATGGTGGTCCTCTTTTAACGGCTGAAGAAGAAACAGAAAAATCGAACTAATTGCAGGTTTTGTTCAATGGGTTGTGGTTCATTCTTGGTTGCAACAGGTTATCGAAACAGAAAAAAATATATATATTAATCATAGTCGTAGTATATAGACGATGATTCCCAATTATTGCCTTCGATTGTTGTTTGTTGGTTTCATCGAATGAAAGAGACAACAGAAGTATTTAATGGTTGTGAAATGTATCGGTTAGTGGGTGGTGGTCATGGTAGTTTTTAATTGTAATAGAAAATGGTAGTGGGTTTTCAAATAAGAAGAAGGGTTAAGTGGTTCTTGGTGATTCACGAATAAGAGAAAAGTAGAGAGAGAGGATGAGAGATGGAGATGGTGAGAGTTGGCGGTTGTGGTTCGCATAGGTGATGAAGTGGCGACGATCAACAGCAATTTCGAGAGTTGTTGGTGGTTTTGGAAAGTGGTTGTGGTTGTGTTTTATCACGAAAAGAAACAGAAAAATAATGGGTGTAACAACGGTTTTTTTTTAACGGTGGTTGTTTGGTTACAAGGTGGTGGTTTACCGACGAAGAAGAGGGTGGTAGATGATGGTGGTTTTTGTGGTGGTGTAAAGTGGTGGTTTAAGATGTTCATGGTGGTGGCTTGGTAATCATCAAGAGTTAAGTGGTTTTATTTATGCAGTGCATAAGTAAATATATACTGCGTATGATCTTATTTGAGAGGAAAGAAACACAAATAGTAATAGAATATTAATAATAATATTATAATATTTATAATATAAAAATGCGTGGATATGTAACTAGCAGCCATCTCTTTTGTTTATATGTACCGACACTTTTTCACGGAAGATGTATCGTGTCCATTGCTAAACAGTTGCGGATAAAAGTTCTCCGAAAAATCCCAAATTTTTAGCTCAAGTATGTTTAATTATTTCACTCATTACCTATTTGAAACCTGATCAAAAAGGTTCAAGAATTATTTATTTTCTGTTTCGATTTATATGTACGGAGTACGAATATTTAAACTTAAAAGGGTAAAAATACTTTTAACAAATCTAAAATCTTCGTAATTAATTCACACTCCAATTTTTATTTTAATCATTCATAAACATGTATTATATTTATATTAAAACTAACGAAACGTCAACCGAGTGTCACAGACGATTACTAATTAGGCTCGAGATCAATTACTTTTAATATATTCTTTTTCTATATGCAAACAGTTTTAACTAGCAAGTTTCAACTACTAAAATTAATATATTATATATTTTTAAACAATTAGATTTAATATAATTTGTTATATTTACAAGAAACATTTAGATATATATATATATATACATATCTATATATTTATAATAGTAGTTTTCATTACATCGCATATTATTTTACATATTTATTTCCTAAAATTAAATCATATATTATATCAAATAATATTTCAAATTATTATATATATATATATATATATATATATATATATATATATATATATATATATATATATATATATATATATATGTATCTATTTACAAATAATTGTTCGTGAATCGTCGAGAGCATTCGAAAGTCAATTGAATGTATGAAACAGTTCAAAATTTTTGAGACTAATCCTAACAGACTTGACTTATCTTGTCAAAAATATAATATCGTATCGAGGGTTTGGTTCAAAATTAGTCGAAATTTTTCGGGTCATGACACATAGTTAAGAGGGTTTTCCCATATGGAACAGTAGAATTAATAAATTCAAATGGGGTTGAATTTAAGGTTAATGGTCACAGAGTTAAACATTACGTAGATAATCCAATGGAAGTTGAAGATGAAGTTAATCACAATTTCGACACCACAGCTAACTAAGTGTGGGAAGGTTCGAATCTTTTTAGGGTAATAGTTCTTTCTGTTAGAGTTAGATATTCTGTTTTCGTGTAGTTCTCAAGAATGGAATCCGAATGGTCTTTCCCTAGCAGACCCTAAAGAACTAGTCTTCTCCTCCCATTCTGAATTTTTATTTTTTTAGGTTTTACGAGATGAAGAATTCCTTTGATCTGAACCATGGTCTAATGCTACACGCTATGATTACTAAACGTAATAATGATACACTTCCGAGTGAACTGGTATCATTCATAAGAGGCAAAATGGACGGAGTAAGGAAAGAACTCAGAAAAGATCACTATAAGATACATTTTAGTAAAGGAAAATCAAAATCTGCAACAAAAAAAGAGCACGACACCTTGAAAGATGTTATAAATGCGGAAAATGGTCACATGAAGGTAAATGTTCAAATAATCAAACATATTCAAATACCGAATTTGTTACTCTATGCAGAGAAGGACCATTTATATGTTTAGAAGAAAATATATTGAAGATTCGAGGTTATGCTTACGTAGCTATGGAGAACCAAATCACACGACTCTCCTATGAGTCGGCTAAAGCAGGTCTCTGAGAATTCTTTCTCACAGGTAAGTATGTACAGTTTTTATTTTTAATTTTATTGCTTTTAACCTTTTGATAATAAACGCTGAATCGTTCGCTATAAAGTATTAAATTGGTATTCAATAAAATTAGGTATGCGTAACCGAAATTATTGATATCATACAAAAATTTATTACATCACTGCGAAATTTACCGTTTATTCTTAAGGTATAAATATCTTTAATCAATCAACCCAAAATATTTCAAAAATTCGTCAGGAGTAAAACTAGGTTATGGAACCGAAATTACTTTACCGAAAAGAGGGGCGTATATTTTTGATAATATTTCATTGATTAAAGTGGGATAAAAGACCAAAAAGATTTTGAATTTTAATTTTTACCATATTTTTAAAATTAATATTGTAAACTTTTTAAAATAAATATATTTAAGTTTGTATATATTTGAAAAATTAATATTTTTAATATAAGTTTGTATGTATAAAAAAAATATAATATAAATTTGGTGTGAATTTTTAAATATTAATAATATGATTTTTTAATTGTATGCATTTTAAATTTAAGTTTGGTGTGAATTTAAAAACAAAAATTTACTTTATTTCACTAAGTTAAAAATTTGATTTTTAAAATTCGTCGTGAGTTGAAAACTAGGTCGTTGAACCGAAATTGCTTTATCCAAGGGAGGGACGAGAACTTTTATTATCATTATTTTTAATCTTATTGAATTAAAGTAAGCCAAAAACATTTAAAAAACCCAAAAAAAAAAATCTTTGTTTTTAAAACAACGCTTTGAATTGACAAATTTTAAAATTTTGCTGAGGGACAGACTAGGACAACGATCCGAAACGCCCTCACTCCTAAAAAGAAACAAAATTTTAAATAAAATTAATTATTTGTTTTAAAAAGTATAAGGTTTTTATTAAAAAAAAAAAAAAAGTACCCCGAGACCCATGCGATCGCATTGGATTTATACTACACCTCCATGCGATCGCATGGAGGCAAAAATCAGGTCAGGAACAAAACTCCAGCGAGTTTATTCTGCTCTTCCACTTCACACACACAAATACATACGAACACACACATAAACCCTCTCAAATTTCATCATTTTTTCACCAAAATTCACCAAATTTCTTGCTATAATCCGCTCTAATCATGAAATTGTTCAAAAGCTTTTCAAAGAAGGTAAAAATTATACTCTTAAACTCATAAATTTTCTAGTTTTTGTGATATTTATCAATATTTTACCTAATTTGATTTTGTCCTATTCTAGTGTAATTAGAGTTAAATTGTTAATATATTATGCATGTATAACCTAGATTGATGCTATTTAACATGATTTGAAGCCAAAAACTTCAAAAATTTTAGGAATCTAGGGTTTGTGTTCTTGAGCAATTTGGGGCTTTTTGATATAAACAGGTTATGGTCGATTTTTTTCATGAATTATTGCTAAATTAAGTATTGTAACATGTTTAAGTAGCTAAATGATCCAAACTTTGATCCTAAACATGATTTTTGAGAATTAAAGTGGACTTTTTAGGTATAAAATTCACGAACCTGATTAAATTGATGTAAATGCCATTTGAAACTTATTTAATTGCTAGTAATGATTATTTTAACAGGTTATTTGAGTTGAATTCTTATGAACTTTGTAAACATTTTCATATATGCTTATTTAAAAAGTATAGAATTGATAAAATTGTGAAAATGTGTATAAGTTTAATTTTGATTGAACATGTTATTATAATTGTTTCAAGTTGTTATTTTGCTAACACTAATGCATATTTGGATGCACAAATTTTGTGTTTAATGTGTTTTGCAGAAAAATACAGATACTGATGGTGCATCATCATCATCTAGACAACCTGCTCCAGAACCTGAACCAGAAATGCAATATGAACCAGAGTAACAACAGGAACAACAACAACAACCTGATCAACACGTACCTTATTATGATCCGCATCAAGAATATGTTGATGCTTACGTAGTATTTCCGATGCATCCGATAGTAGCTCACCCAACGATTCATGAAGAACAGTTGCATCCCAATCTAAGATTTGATCGAAGCTGGAAAGATTACCCAACATATCAAAGTAACAAATTCAAATTGGTAACGAAAAATGTAGAAGTGCCGAGGGTAATCGATTGGGAGCCTTTGTAAAGGGTCCAACTGGTTAACTCAGTTAGACAGCATTTGATCTAAAGGTATGGCAGCTCTTATTTTCCCGATTGGGAACGTTTATTCACCATTCGTAAGCCTGTATATAAGGAATGGTGTGTTGAGCTTATGAGTACTATAGCGTTAAATGCAGATGTAGATAGATTAGATGATAGAAGTTTTCTTAGATTTATACTTGGCCGTAGGATGTACAGGATGTCCATGCTGGACATGGCCAGGGCTTTACAGATATATACGCCCACTGAATTGCTATTACCCGATTGTACAAACTTAATTTATCATGGTGAAAGGGTAGATAGGAATTTTGATGCTAACACCATCTGGAGGCGTATGTCAGATTTTAATGTTTTTGGGCGGGCAGGAACAAATACCTACTTACATATTAACAAAGCCGAACTTCGTATAATTCATAGATTTCTGGCTAACTCGATTACACAGAGAGGTCCAACAAGGAGAAAATGACCTTACATGATTTATTTTACCTAAAGTGTATTCGAGACCCAAGAGGCTTTGTTAATATCCCTTATTGTGTTGGTTTTTATTTGTCTAAGATGGTGGAAGGAATACAGGAAGGGGGAATAATAGGAGGAGGTATTTTTGTTACTCTCATTGGAGAGTATTTGGGTGTAGATAGGAATCAAGGGGGTACACTTTTGGTATGTAGGGAACAGGTTGAGCCTTTAGGATTGAGGATCTATCAGGGTGCTAAGGTATTAAAAAGCAGACGCAATCAGGCAATACCCTATGTTGGTAATCATCCTTAGGTAGAGAGAGGTTCAGATGAGGAAATGGAGGAAGCAGATGACATTAGGGATGTCATTAGGGAGGCTATGACTGACGTCTACCAGCGTATAGATGAGGTAGATATGACAAACGAGGAGAGACATAGACGGTACGAGCAGTGGCAATCCCGGAATGATTACGAGCATTCCAGGCAACTACAACATGATAGATGGGACTATCATCGGTGTCAGATCATGAGTCGGCTATCACCTTAGGATCACTACGTACCGACCCGACCCGCTTACTATCCTCCACACCAGCCCGAGATGAGACCACCATGTGACGACCCGGAAATTTCCGACCAAATTTAAACTTAATCTCTGTATAATTTCGACACGATAAACAAAGTCTGTAATGTTGAGTCTCGAAAATTTTGAACTATTGCATATATTCATTTGACCTTCGACCAATTCCGACGATTCACGAACAACGGTTTATAAATAGTTACATATATATTTAAATATATAATTATATAGTAATTTGAAATATAATTGAAAATAATATACGATTTAATTATTATAATTAAATATGGAACATAATATAAGAAATAATAAAAAAATTTATTTAAAACATATTTATATATATAGTATATCGAATATGGCTATTAAGCAGTAGTAACATACGTTTGTCATTATGATTGTTATCAAATAAGTCTGATACAATTATGTTCCTACCTTGAATATTAATAGTTTTCAAATCTTAATTGAGACTCTTATCCGCTATGGATTAACAACGAACCATGAAATAATATCTGTAAAACATAGAATAAGTATAAAATCATCGATGGCTACACTATGCATGATATTTGTTTTCCTTTCCTGTTTTCAATCCCTTTCCCACTTAAAAGTTAAAAATTTTAAAATATTAATATTAATTAATAAATTATATTACAATATAAATATGCGTATGAATATATGATATAGTAAGATAATGAATTCATGAACACATATACTTATGCAGATGAAAACTTTCTTCTCTTTCTGTTTCATTTCTTTGTCAACCAAAGCAACACTACTAACAAACCCACTATTTCAATTTGAACTTATGCGTTTATTTTTCTTGATGATTGTTATCACCAATTACCCCACACTTATTTCTTCTTTACTTTCTGTTACCTTTCGATTCTGAATGATATGATTATTATAAAATTATTATTAAAGTAGATTGTTTTGTTTGCACTTGATCATTGATCCATAAAATAGATTGAGATTAGTTGATTAATTACTGTACGAATAATTAGTTGGTTACTGTGTTACTTTCTATCTATCTAAATCTAATTCTATATCTATATATGTACATACTTACATAATGGATAAATCACCAATACAACTTCCGACCACCTATATTTCTCTCATGATTCATCTTCATAAACCCAGACAACCATCACTGTTTTCAGTTTCGTTTATGATCAAGAAACTATCGAACACCATCATGACCCTATCAATTTGTCGAGCACCCATCCTCCACCATCACTCTCACCTTCTTCATCACATATCGACCACGTTCCTACAATTAAACATCACACGCCGTTTTATGTTTCTATTTGAAAACCTCATAACCCACCACTTCGAAACTCATTTAACTAAAACACCATCTCTCTCCCTCTCCCTCTCTCTACTGTTCCTGCCGTAAAACTATCATCATGAAACCATTAGCTACTGCTACAAAGTTTCTGTTTTCGATAATCAAATCACTATGACCCCCACCTGCTACACTCGATTCTGCAGCAACAAAATACAACTACTGTGGGTTCGCTTTATCAACCACAACACGAATCAATTACTATCAACGATACTACTTGGCTCTTTGTTGTTTTATGTGTTGATTGAACCAAACCCACAAACCCAACACTACTGGTAATATTTTTTTCTGCTCAATTAACGATGCTGCTACTGCACGTTTTGATGCTTTCTTATCTTTTTTTTCTTTTGGCTGACAGTTAATTAACAACACCCACTTGACGTGAAATCCATGTTAATTAGATGACCAAATTAAGAAAAAAAATACAAAACAGGCTGTACACATGTGAGAACCTTTCCAGCTGTTATGTTCCTGTTAAAATATTGATAATGTATTGGAATGTGTTTTGGGGTCGTGTATGGGATTCCAATCCAATAAAATTTTCCTAAACGTCTCATTATTCTAAATTTTCTTTATAGAGCCTCTAAATGGGGTCATGAGCCAAATTCCTTTTCGGTTGGGCTGTATTCCAATTACTGCTATTGGACCGAAGGTAGTTATGTATTTCTGTTGGGCCGGGATTTCAATTAATTAGTAGGCTTGTTAGTTATTGGGCCGTACTGGTTCATTTGGGATCAGAAGTAGCTTAGTTAATGACGGGAATAATAAATGGTGAAGAGTATATGATTAGATTATAATAGTGATAGTAATTAGCAAGTATATGTATGATTAGGTTGTTGATATAATACGGTTATGATCATGAGAGGATTATGGGTTGATGATGAGATACGCGATTAGATGATGATGTGATTATGAGTAATGATGATGTTAAGATGATAGGTGATTATTGATATTGTGAAAACAATGATACTTTAAACGAAAATGATTATGATAATGGATGATGATTGGTGTTGTATGCATCAAAAAAAAAGAAGAAATAGTTTAAGACAATTTATATGTATATAGATTAGGAGTTAAATCAGGAAGTACAATTGCAAGAATGTGTTGGGGAGTTTTTCGGGTTAGCGGGACATCGCGGGTTCAAACCCGGACTTGGGCATTTTTTTAGGACTACTCCTTTGAGGTAGTTTACTTATTTACCATTATTATTATTATTATTATTATTATTATTATTATTATTATTATTATTATTATTATTATTATTATTATTATTATTATTATTATTATTATTATTATTATTACTATTATTAGTATTATTATTATTATTATTGAAATGATTTTTATATAAAAACATTATTATTTTTAATATTATTATTATTAATTTACATTATTATTATTAAAAACTATCATTATTATTTTCATTACTACTTTAATTATCATTTTTATTTCAATTATCATTTTCATTATTATTTTTATAACAAATAAAAATATTATTTACATATAATTATATACTAAACATATTAACATTATTTTAATAAATATTAAAAATAATAAATTATTGATAAAATACTAATATACATATTAAGATATCTACATGTATAAATATTAATCATTTTAAATATATACAAATTAAATACATATAACATATAAACTCAGATATAATATATATAAATTGGTTCGATTACAAATATATGTGTTAATATACATTAATGATATAGGTTCGTGAATCCGAGGCCAATCATATACCTGTTCAATGTCGTCATATGTATTTTTACTACAAAATACATTATGGTGAGTTCATTTGATTCCCTTTTACTCTTTACATTTTTGGGACTGAGAATACATGCGCTACTTTTACAACTGCTTTATTAAATACTTTTGAAATACATTTTGAACTGCGAATACATGAAATGCTTTTATAAATGTTTGACGAGATAGACACAAGCAAAAAATTCCTCGAATGAATTATGTGGACGTGATAATTGCCACCATTGAATTGTGTGGACGTGATAATTGCCACAATTGATATGAATATTTTTCCCCTGATTATTATTGCTTGGAAACCTAAGAATTAGGGAACATCACTAATTTTGAGAATTAGTGCACGCCTAATTCACGCAAATCCTAAAGGTAGCTACCGGGTTTAACACCCCCACCCAGAATGTTCACTAGACGGAAGAGCTAGTGGGCGTGGTATTTAGTACTTCGAAGTTTATATGATTATTATACAGACGAGATGTTCTGTTTTGGGGATATTATTATGCGCATTATATGTTAAGGTCGGTTACCAAGCCAAGCAATGAATGAAGAGTGAATGTTATGTATCGAGAGAATGATTTTATACACAGGTTATGTGTATGTTATTTTTGTGCACGAGATATGTGTACGGTTACTAAGATTTATAAAAATGATTTTGTACACGAGAAAGGTGTACTGTATTTAAAAGATATCGCATGTACATTACAGGTGGGTATAGGATTCGGGCCCATTTGTACCATGCACATTTAAATCTTGTGGTCTATCAAAATTACAGAATTTTATTGTTTTATGATAAACTTATGAACTCACCAACCTTTTGGTTGACACTTTAAAGCATGTTTATTCTCAGGTATGAAAGAAACCTTCCACTGTGCATTTGCTCATGTTAAAGATATTACTTGGAGTCATTCATGGCATATAGAAGTCAGTTCATCGCGATGGTACCAGATGTTATTGTATTCGTTCAGAAGAATTTGGATGGGGTATGACATGTGGTATCAGAGCGGTGGTCGTAGCGAACCAGGTCTTGCATTAGTGTGTCTAATTAGTAGTTGTTAGGATGCATTAATGAGTCTAGACTTCGGCCTAGTAGTTGTTAGGTTATAGTGATAAGTCTGGACTTGAACCTGGTCTGCATGTCAAAGGTTTTGCTTACCGTTCTTTGTTAAAAGATATCTACTTATCATTTTCAGTCTCGACACATCTTATTGCAGTTATTGCATAGATGGTGTACAGACAAATTCATATCCTATCACATTAAATCTTGTCTTACACGTTACCTTAAATTCCCTCCGTAATCTACGAGATCTTCTATACTATACATAGGTATTCTATGTAATTAGAATATCATCTGATATTCGAAAATCATTTCATATCGAAAATTCTTTATCTAACCGTGTAAGATGAATTCTGCAACCAGTTCAAGTTCCTCGGATTCCGATATGGAGTTTCACTTAAGCTCCGAAAGCAGTGTCATCAGAATGACTCAACCAATCAGCCATCCCTAAATCATCTGATGGGTTCGTAGCTTACTTAATCATTGGAGACAAGAAGAAGGCAATCCCTTCCATCCACCTTATTGTCCTCTCGGTGAAGAACCTGAAGCACTTACCGGTGAACCTGTCCGAAACACTATTTTCTCTCTCATTTCTAGAAAATCTCGTCACGATTATATACTATCTCAAATTCTAATTCTTATTCATCCGCTCGTTCCGACCGATAATCATCCCGGTGTAATAGAAGAAGTCAACGAACTTCGCGCTCGAGTAATCAATTTGGATAATATGGTGCAAAACTTACCAGCTTCAGCAACATCAACAGTACCATCACCACCAACAACAGCAATATCCGCACCCCATACCTCAACATTGCAATATGTACCTCGAACATCAACATCATACACACCATAGATACCAAGGAGTACAAACGACAATGAACGATGAAGTATTGATCCATAACTTCATTGAAGAAATATTCTGTGAAGAATATGTGATCCCTAATAGTTAACGATGAAGTATTGGTCCATAACTTCATTGAAGAAATATTTTGTGAAGAAGAAATATTCTGTGAAGAATATGTGGTTTCTAAAAGTTTTAAAGATTACTTATTCTAGCCCAAACCAAAAAACAAATGAGATTAATATCATATTAACTCATTAAATCCATGATTGCATCTGAAGAAAATATATATGTATATATGTTTTCATAAAGATTGTAATTAAAAATTCTTTGTACAAACTGATAATGGTGAAAATATTTTAACGGGTAGGTAATACCCGAGGAATATTTAGTTTCACATTAATAAGTGACACTGTACATTCTTCGAATCTGATTCAACAGTCATTTACTATCCTACTTACATCCACAGATATACGAATCCGTTCACTACAGAATAACCATTGTTATTCGATTTCATATTTGAATTTTGACTTATCAGAATCCAACAAGTGGCATAATGAAGAAAACATTGGAAAATTAAAATGAATTAAAATATTTATTATAACATATGAAGCTAAAAAATTCTTCAAGTCTGCCACTTGATTTCATCTTAAACCTCATTTGTATCTTAGCAATTCCAATATGCGTTCAAACATTTCATAATTCTTGAGAACACTTCAATTGGGAGGATGAACCAACCGCACTTCATCTACGGAAGAAAAAAATAAATTGATGCATATAGTTATACACCTGAAAACACTCAGAACCTGAGTAAATGTTTAAAACGTATCTGTGCTAACCCTTTGGGAGTTGTTATTACCAAAAATAACTTTGTAATCCCTTTTCAAAGTAGCAAATTTTGTCACAGCTCCAGCAAGTCAACTTCGACTCTTCGTTTGAAACAACCTTATTATAACCTTGTTATATATGCTTGCTCTTTTATTGTTACCGAGGAACCTTTTATATTCCACCATATTACCATCAGCGTGTAATCATCTAAAAACACAATTTTCTTGAAACCACCTCGGATTGATAACCGATGATTCAGATATGGTAGCATTAAATGCAGAGAAAACAGCAAAATTGTAGATGGTCTAAATGGCCAAAAGTTTGATGATAAAGAAGGGAGTGTTAGGAACGCTCGATAGAAATTTTGGTACTGAAAATGGATTGAGCTAACCATGAAGGAGACTAAGGACAAATACAAGAACCAAACCCTATATTCAAAGAATTCAGGTAATTCTGGATCCGATGGAATCTTTAGAGAATATCTTGCTCCGAAGTCATGTTAAAATCTTGCGGAAAATTTTTCTTCATCAACCTTCGAACTTAGAAACTCCAAAATATCATCATAAATATCTTCGATATTTCTGAGGATATTTTCATAAATCTTCTTGTCCGAAATTATTTACCTCTTCGTGTTTTCTGTATTCCATTATATTGGAAACTCCTATAGAATCCAAGTATAAATTATGAATGAATTGTGAAGAAGTGTTGGGAATTGAAGTATGGGTTAGTATAATATAATGACGCCCGGCCAACGTGATTATATTACAGTAAGTCATGCTGAGTTTCTAATGGAACGTGATGATTCACAGATCATAACGTCATCATGTGCCATGTTACATAACTCTTTCATTCTACTTAACTTCTGAACATATCAAGAAAATGTATTCTTGATAGTTCTATCTTCTGTAATTTTGATAAATTTGAAAAATCAAATCGTGCTATCATGTTCCACCCTGCTTAGAATATTATAATCATTCGAAACTCTATATCTACGAATTCTGGACCATTATTCGCTTAACTTGGAGTCGGGAAGAGAAAACAATAGCATGGAGCTCTGAAAAATAAAGGAAAATATAAATCCGATCACAAATACAGGAATTACAAACCGTGTATATCAATGTTTATCGCAACATAAAGATACGGGAGAATTAAAAACACAATAACCCTAAGAGCAAAGTAGAAGTAAAGAGATTCCTCTGGTGGTAGATGAAAAAGGAGAATGATCGATGTGAAAGTCAGGAATATATCCAGAAATAAAACTGGATGAAGCATATTGACTGATGATTGGAAAGTATGAATTAAAATATAGAAAATGGAAGTGGTAGGAAGTAATGGAACGGAAGAAGTTCATTTATAGTGGAAATACCGGACCGAGCAATCGAGGCAGATCATCGCATTTAATTAAAGAGATCCTAATTTTCTCATTTACCAAAGAATCAGATCTTACCGATTTCATAGATTTCCTTTAAATCCCTTGAATTCCGGAATTCAATCGAGACAACGTCAAAAGTTAAGACGAACCTTATTTTCCTAAATTCAATCCTGTCTACGTCAAAAGATATGACGAATCGACATTTACTCATTTCTCTCTTTCGTGATAGCTTCACTCATACCCTTCGCATGAACGAAATGTTTTATCTGTATTACTCAATAATGATAAAACTTTATTTATCAACTCATATGTGTCATGAAAACATTTTTATTGTTAACCATGACCATCTCACTCAAATTTCGGGACGAAATTTCTTTAACGGGTAGGTACTGTGACGACCCGGAAATTTCCGACCAAATTTAAACTTAATCTCTGTATAATTTCGACACGATAAACAAAGTCTGTAATGTTGAGTCTCGAAAATTTTGAACTATTGCATATATTCATTTGACCTTCGACCAATTCCGACGATTCACGAACAACGGTTTGTAAATAGTTACATATATATTTAAATATATAATTATATAGTAATTTGAAATATAATTGAAAATAATATACGATTTAATTATTATAATTAAATATGGAACATAATATAAGAAATAATAAAATTTTTTATTTAAAACATATTTATATATATAGTATATCGAATATGGCTATTAAGCAGTAGTAACATACGTTTGTCATTATGATTGTTATCAAATAAGTCTGATACAATTATGTTCCTACCTTGAATATTAATAGTTTTCAAATCTTAATTGAGACTCTTATCCGCTATGGATTAACAACGAACCATGAAATAATATCTGTAAAACCTAGAATAAGTACAAAATCATCGATGGCTACACTATGCATGATATTTATTTTCCTTTCCTGTTTTCAATCCCTTTCCCACTTAAAAGTTAAAAATTTTAATATATTAATATTAATTAATAAATTATATTACAATATAAATATGCGTATGAATATATGATATAGTAAGATAATGAATTCATGAACACATATACTTATGCAGATGAAAACTTTCTTCTCTTTCTGTTTCATTTCTTTGTCAACCAAAGCAACACTACTAACAAACCCACTATTTCAATTTGAACTTATGCGTTTATTTTTCTTGATGATTGTTATCACCAATTACCCCACACTTGTATTCTTCTTTACTTTCTGTTACCTTTCGATTCTAAATGATATGATTATTATAAAATTATTATTAAAGTAGATTGTTTTGTTTGCACTTGATCATTGATCCATAAAATAGATTGAGATTGGTTGATTAATTACTGTACGAATAATTAGTTGGTTACTGTGTTACTTTCTATCTATCTAAATTTAATTCTATATATATATATATATATGTACATACTTACGTAATGGATAAATCACCAATACAACTTCCGACCACCTATATTTCTCTCATGATTCATCTTCATAAACCCAGACAACCATCACTGTTTTCAGTTTTGTTTATGATCAAGAAACTATCGAACACCATCATGACCCTATCAATTTGTCGAGCACCCATCCTCCACCATCACTCTCACCTTCTTCATCACATATCGACCACGTTCTTACAATCAAACATCACACGCCGTTTTATGTTTCTATTTGAAAACCTCATAACCCACCACTTCGAAACTCATTTAACCAAAACACCATCTCTCTCCCTCTCCCTCTCTCTACTGTTCCTGCCGTAAAACTATCATCATGAAACCATTAGCTACTGCTACAAAGTTTCTGTTTTCGATAACCAAATCACCATGACCCCCACCTGCTACACTCGATTCTGTAGCAACAAAATACAACTACTGTGGGTTCGCTTTATCAACCACAACATGAATCAATTACTATCAACGATACTACTTGGCTCTTTGTTGTTTTATGTGTTGATTGAACCAAACCCACAAACCCAACACTACTGCTAATATTTTTTTCTGCTCAATTAACGATGCTGCTACTGCACGTTTTGATGCTTTCTTATCTTTTTTTTCTTTTGGCTGACAGTTAATTAACAACACCCACTTGATGTGAAATCCATGTTAATTAGATGACCAAATTAAGAAAAAAATACAAAACAGGTTGTACGCATGTGAGAACCTTTCCAGCTGTTATGTTCCTGTTAAAATATTGATAATGTATTGGAATGTGTTTTGGGGTCGTGTATGGGATTCCAATCCAATAAAATTTTCCTAAACGTCTCATTATTCTAAATTTTCTTTATCGAGCCACTAAATGGGGTCATGAGCCAAATTCCTTTTCGGTTGGGCTGTATTCCAATTACTGCTATTGGACCGAAGGTAGTTATGTATTTCTGTTGGGCCGGGATTTCAATTAATTAGTAGGCTTGTTAGTTATTGGGCCGTACTGGTTCATTTGGGATCAGAAGTAGCTTAGTTAATGACAGGAATAATAAATGGTGATGAGTATATGATTAGATTATAATAGTGATAGTAATTAGCAAGTATATGTATGATTAGGTTGTTGATATTATACGGTTATGATCATGAGAGGATTATGGGTTGATGATGAGATACGCGATTAGATGATGATGTGATTATGAGTAATGATGATGTTAAGATGATAGGTGATTATTGATATTGTGAAAACAATGATACTTTAAACGAAAATGATTATGATAATGGATGATGATTGGTGTTGTATGCATAAAAAAAAAAGAAACAGTTTAAGACGATTTACATATATATAGATTAGGAGTTAAATCAGGAAGTACAATTGCAAGAATGTGTTGGGGAGTTTTTCGGGTTAGCGGGACGTCGCGGGTTCAAACCCGGACTTGGGCATTTTTTTAGGACTACTCCTTTGAGGTAGTTTACTTATTTACCATTATTATTATTATTATTATTATTATTATTATTATTATTATTATTATTATTATTATTATTATTATTATTATTATTATTATTATTACTATTATTAGTATTATTATTATTATTATTGAAATGATTTTTATATAAAAACATTTTTATTTTTAATATTATTATTATTAATTTACATTATTATTATTAAAAACTATCATTATTATTTTCATTACTACTTTAATTATCATTATTATTTCAATTATCATTTTCATTATTATTTTTATAACAAATAAAAATATTATTTACATATAATTATATACTAAACATATTAACATTATTTTAATAAATATTACAAATAATAAATTATTGATAAAATACTAATATACATATTAAGATATCTACATGTATAAATATTAATCATTTTAAATAAATACAAATTAAATACATATAACATATAAACTCAGATATAATATATATAAATTGGTTCGATTACAAATATATGTGTTAATATACATTAATGATATAGGTTCGTGAATCCGAGGCCAATCCTATACCTGTTCAATGTCATCATATGTATTTTTACTACAAAATACATTATGGCGAGTTCATTTGATTCCCTTTTACTCTTTACATTTTTGGGACTGAGAATACATGCGCTACTTTTACAACTGCTTTATTAAATACTTTTGAAATACATTTTGAACTGCGAATACGTGAAATGCTTTTATAAATGTTTGATGAGAGAGACACAAGCAAAAAATTCCTCGAATGAATTATGTGGACGTGATAATTGCCACCATTGAATTGTGTGGACGTGATAATTACCACAATTGATATGAATATTTTTCCCCTGATTATTATTGCTTGGTAACCTAAGAATTAGGGAACATCACTAATTTTGAGAATTAGTGCACGCCTAATTCACGCAAATCCTAAAGGTAGCTACCGGGTTTAACACCCCCACCCAGAATGTTCACTAGACGGAAGAGCTAGTGGGCGTGGTATTTAGTACTTCGAAGTTTATATGATTATTATACAGACGAGATGTTCTGTTTTGGGGATATTATTATGCGCATTATATGTTAAGGTCGGTTACCAAGCCAAGCAATGAATGAAGAGTGAATGTTATGTATCGAGAGAATGATTTTATACACAGGTTATGTGTATGTTATTTTTGTGCACGAGATATGTGTACGGTTACTAAGATTTATAAAAATGATTTTGTACACGAGAAAGGTGTACTGTATTTAAAAGATATCGCATGTACATTACAGGTGGGTATAGGATTCGGGCCCATTTGTACCATGCCCATTTAAATCTTGTGGTCTATCAAAATTACAGAATTTTATTGTTTTATGATAAACTTATGAACTCACCAACCTTTTGGTTGACACTTTAAAGCATGTTTATTCTCAGGTATGAAAGAAACCTTCCGCTGTGCATTTGCTCATGTCAAAGATATTACTTGGAGTCATTCATGGCATATAGAAGTCAGTTCATCGCAATGGTACCAGATGTTATTGTATTCGTTCAGAAGAATTTGAACGGGGTATGACACACCATATACTCTCTATGACCCTAACCAGGCCTACCAGTTCACCTATCACCAACCATGGAACCCGACCGATGACATGAACTGGAACCCCTATCCCGATTGATATAGTTCCTGTTGGTGATTTCTGTGATTTTTATGATTTTTATCTTTTTATTATTTTTATTTATTTATATTTAAACATATGATATTGTGATACATTAATGTATTGTTTAATATTTTTATTATTTTGTACTAATATTTCATATTTGATTTGAAAGTGGGATTTTAAGTCCCATTTCAAATTAGCATGCATGTTATTATTTGTATGTATGTATATTGTCAATTGTACACAATAGGGTAAAACAGCGCATTTTCAAAGACTGGCATCAGCAAAAGCTACTAATTTTGACGACAAAACGAAAAACAAATGTGATGTAACAACAAGACGGAATGAACAAATGATGTGCACCATTTATCATTCAGCAAACAAACGCCAATATGTTAGGAAACTTTGGTAAAATTTAATCATTTTTCTACGCTAATCACCCTCAATAATTTAAATTGTTACTGATTTCTTGCAAATGAGGGCATTGCAAGATCTTAAGTGTGGGAAGGGTTTAAATTTTTTCGGATTTTTAAAATTTTTAACTTATACACTTGGTTATCATTAAAAATACTAGTAACGCAGTAGTTGTATTAGAATCTAGTGCTCTCTGATAATAAAGAAAAGCCCTAGTCTTGTATACTGACTACCCAATTCTAGTAAAATTTTTCAAAATTTTCAATTAAATCAACTCAAAATCATGTTTATATATATTTATGAACGATAAAACTAGGTGTTAACACGAAAATTATTGTTACCTCGGAAATGACATAAATTGAGAAACAACCCAAAATGTTAGAATTCATTTAAAATGGAATAGAAGACAATAAAAAGGCAAAGAAAGGAAAATAAAAGTCAAGTGTGGGAAAAATTTACCAAGTTATTTAAAACATATATCACATATTTTTGTACAAATATCTGAAGATACTTTTGTTTTGGACAATTTTATCAGTTTTACCCAATTTCTTATAATATATTTGAAAGAAAAGATTGATTTACACGATGAATCAATTCCATCATTAAAAGGAAGTAAAGTCTTCCGAAAAAGAAACACACTTCTTGATTTAGGTCAGGAAGTTGTCGTCCAGACCAGCAGTAGGTTGACGAAAAATCTAGAAAAGTTATCACTAAAATCAGCAGAAAATCCACGGACCTCAGCATCAAACAGGGTCGCTAAGTGGTCAGACTTATCCTAACCATGAGAGGATCTGTCTCATAAAATGGGGAGGGCCCCATGCAAATTAGCTTGATAAGACTAATGAATCAGATCCCAGAAAGGATAATCTCCTTAAAGATCAAAAATCAGCTTTTAAGCCTGATATTACTCAATCCTTGAGGTTGACTTTAAAGATTGAGAATTACAAACTCATGGAATTCGATGATATCTAAACTCGAGCTTGAACGAGAAAATATTTTGATCAAATTACAAACCGATTTGTTTTCTGAAAACCCTATTTTTAATGCGTTCATTACCATTGAACGTAAAATCCTAGGAATTCACCTGGAATTCATTAGGTCACCTGAACCAAATCGGGTGTCAATCGTAAGAACGGTGGTTGCATAGCATGGTCAAAGACAGGACCTTGTGCCAGACCGAAAAACCATAAGGGTGAGCTTTACTATTGCTCCTACAAAGGATAGTAATTGCATCCGACACGTTATAGACCATAATTAAAAGCATGTCAGGGGACATTGCCTTAACAGTTGCTTGATCAACGCTTTCCTTTACAACCGGACGGTACCGAAAGGTAATATACGGAACAAGTAAACTGGACGTGTTGCTTTCCTAATACAAGGTTAGCAAGTGGGTGACACAAAACCATAAGTTCTGAGCTAAAATTTTCAAATCTGAAACCCATAAAACCTACAAAAACAATTTTGCAAACACCGGTGAAGAGTTATTCCGGAAAACTTATCTAGGGTAAAAGCTAGATTGTATTTTCAAAAGATCAAATGTTTTCATAAAGATCCAATTTCCTTAAGGATCAAAATTTTCATAGTCATGTGGGACTGTAAACCACAACGTTACTACCATTGTTCATACCGCCGTATAGAAATCACTGATGTACAAAGTGTGAAGAATAAAGAAGTGATTCTAGTATTTTTATTTCAAGACTATATTGCTTGAGGACAAGCAACGCTTAAGTGTGGGAATATTTGATAATGCTAAAAACGAACATATATTTCATAGCATTATCCCTCAAGAAAGACAAGCTTTTAGTTGCAATTGTTCTATTTACAAGTGATATTCGTTTAAATAATAAAAGGTGAAGACAAAAGACAGATTCGACGAATTGAAGACGCAAACGACCAAAAAGCTCAAAAGTACAAAGTAGAATTAAAATGATTCAAATTATTGATGGGAAACGTCTCAAAATTAGAAGAGTACAAGCCGCAAAACGCAAAATACAAGATATTAAATTGTACGCAAGGACGTTCCAAAATTGGGAACCGGGACCAGAGTCAACTCTCAATGCTAGACGCAACGGACTAAAAATTACAAGTCAACTATGCACACGAATATAATATAATATTTAAATAATTCTATAAATTATTTATATATTATATTATTATTAAATACCGTCGGCAAGAAAGAAAACAAACCTGTGTGAGCTGGAAAAGCAGGCCATGCGATCGCATGGCCTGGAAGAGTAATTTCCATGCGATCGCATGGCAACAGAAGTCAGGCCACATCCCTATAAAAAGCAGTTTGGTGAACGAGCAAAACACATCTTTTTCCTTCTTCATTCACTCAACGATATATATATATATATATATATATATATATATATATATATATATATATATATATATATATATATATATATATATATATATATATATATATATATATTTATATTATAATTTTAATTTTAATTTTAATTTTAATTTCAATTTTAATTTTAATTTTAATTTTAATAATAAGTGTATGATAGCGAATGTTGTAAGGGTGTAAGTCGAAATTCTGTCCGTGTAACGCTACGCTATTGTTAATCATTGTAAGTTATGTTCAACCTTTTTAAATTAATGTCTCGTAGCTAAGTTATTATTATACTTATTTAAGTCGAAGTAATCATGATATTGGACTAAAATATTAAAATTGGGTAATTGGGCTTTGTACCATAATTGGGGTTTGGACAAAAGAACGACACTTGTGGAAATTAG
Source organism: Rutidosis leptorrhynchoides (assembly GCF_046630445.1). Classification (NCBI taxonomy): domain Eukaryota; kingdom Viridiplantae; phylum Streptophyta; class Magnoliopsida; order Asterales; family Asteraceae; genus Rutidosis; species Rutidosis leptorrhynchoides. The sequence continues at coordinate 12,727,389 of NC_092334.1, forward strand.
ACTATGGGTTATTAATGGGCTTTATATTTGTTTAATTAAATGATAGTTTGTTAATTTAATATAAAGATTTACAATTGGACGTACCTATAAATAACCATATACACTCGATCAGACACGATGGGCGGGATATTTATAAGTACTAATAATCGTTCATTTAACCGGACACGGGAATAGATTAATAGTTAATGGACTCATTAAAACAGGGGTGAATTATGTACAAGGACACTTGGCGTAATTGTTAACAAAGTATTAAAACCTTGGGTTACACGCAGTCGATATCCTGGTGTAATTATTAAACAAAGTATTAAGACCTTGTTACAGTTTAAATCCCCAATTAGTTGGAATATTTGACTTCGGATATAAGGATAATTTGACGAGGACACTCGCACTTTATATTTATGACTGATGGACTGTTATGGACAAAAACCAGACGGACATATTGAATAATCCAGGACAAAGGACAATTAACCCATGAGAATAAACTAAAATCAACACGTCAAACATCATGATTACGGAAGTTTAAATAAGCATAATTTATATATTTCATATTTAATTGCACTTTTATTTACTGTCCTTGTATTTAATTGCAATTTTATTTATCGTACTTTTTAATTATCGCAATTTTATTTTATCGCACTTTTATTTATCGCAATTTCATTATCGTTATTTACTTTACGCTTAAAATTAAGTTACATTTATTTTTAATATTTTACATTAGGTTTTAACTGCGACTAAAGTTTTAAAATCGATAAACCGGTCATTAAAAGGTAAAAACCCCCTTTTATAATAATAATACTACTTTTATATATATATATATATATATATATATATATATATATATATATATATTTATATTTTTACAAATATAGTTTTAAAAAATATAGCGTTAAACTTGGCGAGTTCCCTGTGGACGAACCGGACTTACTAAAAACTACACTACTGTACGATTAGGTACACTGCCTATAAGTGTTGTAGCAAGGTTTAGGTATATCCACTCTATAAATAAATAAATAACTTGTGTAAAATTGTATCGTATTTAATAGTATTTCCTTGTAAAAATTAATACTATTTCATATACACCTCGCATAACATCAGTAATACCAATGTCATAATAATATTACTAATAATGATAAAAATAATGAAAACGATATTTTTATCTAAATCATAATCTTAACAATATTTTAACTGAATCATGATACTTATACACATTATTTTCTAATCGACTTGTTTAATAGCTTTTAGTCCTCTTTTATATCGTATTCATAATAATGATAATAATAGTAATCATAATAATTAGATGATACTAATATTAGTTTTAATGATAATGATACTTATAAGTATATTGTAATAATATTAATGATAATACTAATAATAATTATAATAATGATGATAATAATAATGATAATATTAATAATAACCTTAATGATAATAACAATAACAATAATAATACTTATATTAATAACAATAATGATAATAATAATAATAATAAATATTATTATTAAATAATAATAATAACGACGATAATAACGACGATAGTGATAATAATAATCATTTTAATAATAATAATACTAAAATTAATAATAATTCAGTTGACCATATCTTTTAATGCGTTCATCAAAACCATAAGCTTTCTAAATGAAAAGTTATCAATTTTTCGCCAGCTTTTCAATGACATGCATATCATATACCTTATCCTAGTATCATATGTATTAAATTCATGATTCATCATAAACTATCTAACGACAATATTAAACATACAAGCATGCATGATCATATATACTCGAGCACTAGTCAGGGATACACTATTAATAAATAAAAGATAAGATACGAATGCTCACGTATCAATATTGTGATTCAATATTGCAGGAAAGTACGTAGACGCAACAAAAATGATAAACATTAGGTTGACCTCACGAGCAATACCCTCGAACAATACCCATAACCTCCATAGCCATAACCCATAATTTCCTTAGCTATATCCCCTTTGAAAACTTATTTTGAAATCGCCTGAACATAACTTCGTCGTAGTATTTTATGTATACTAATAATATCTTAAAATAATACTGAGTAAATATATATATGTAAATCGATTGAGAGAGTTTAGAGAAATATATTTTTAAGTTTCTATGAAATAATGAAACCTAGTGAATTCTATTTATAATAGATTTTTGAATTATTAAAGTGAATTATTAAAGTATGAATTATTAAAGTGAATTATTAAAGTGAATTATTAAAGTATGAATTATTAAAGTGAATTATTAAAGTATGAATTATTAAAGTGAATTATTAAAGTTAAAGTAAAGTAAAAGTAAAGGTAAAGTTAAAGTATAGTAAAAGTATAGTAAAAGTATAAAACTATGTACGTATAATACGCGTATAAATATATATAATATTAATTTAAATCGTTATATATATTTAATAAAATAAAATATAAATATCGTTATCTTTATCATAATGGTTAAGAAATGAGTTGTCAAAAGTGATTCTAGATATGTATAAAAGTTATATACGTTTTAATAATAAAGTTCTTTTTAAACTAAAAACGTTTTTGTACGTTTGAAACTAAATCAAATAAATATGATAATTTTGTTTTCCAAAACTAAATATATTTAAGAATCATTTTGTTAAAAGGTTAAAATAATGGAAATCGTTATATTATAAAACGTTTTAGAAAAGTAGAATTATATATATATTCATAATGGGTTTCAAGTTTTTAAATTATAGTCTGTTGGTGAAGTATGGGATAAAGTCCATAGGTTAAATAAACGTATGAAATCATCTTAATGAAAAATGTCGAGTTACTTAACTCGTTAATATCCAACATCTAAATTATTTACACTCCACATTCTTACTTTCACATTAAATAAAATGAAAGTTAACATAGTTATCTTATCAAAGTCACAAGGAAAATATTATAAAACATGAATTGGAAATTAAACAGGAATTTCCACTAACCCTTGTCTAGTTCCCGTTAATTGACTCATTTGTTCTTACTTATAAATCACTTTACAATTTTCCGAATGTTGTCAAAAAGAATAGATTTCTTAAATCACAGTGGACCTCATAACATAGACCCGTAATCATATCACAATGTATCTGATAATTCGATCATTTATAATTATCTTTTAATTTCGTCGATAAATATATTAAACATATTTTGAAACAAATATGTTTATGTAAAGTATTTTACATCTAATACTTTGTTAACGTTTTCAATTAATATAACTATATTATATATACATATCTATATACACATAAATGTTCGTGAATCGTCAAGCACAGTCAAAGGGTAACTGATTACATGAACACAGTTCAAAGTTTTTGAGATTTCAACATTACATACTTTGCTTATCGTGTCGGAAACATATAAAGATCAAGTTTAAATTTGTTCGAAAATTTCCGGGTTGTCACGAAAATTAAGAAAAAATATGCGAAGCAATTGGAAAACAAAATATGCGAAGCAATTGGAAAACATGGACGACGAGGAGGTGTAGTTTGATTATTTAGTTTTCTAGTATTTTATTTTAATTGTCGTAATGTTTTAATTTTTAATTATTGTAATTTTTTTAATTTTAATGAAATGGTAGTTTTATGTTGTTTAGTTAAAATTTATAATATAAATAATAATAATTATTTGATAATATAAAAAAATTAAAAAAAGAAAATAAAAAAATGGAAGGAGGAGTGTTATTGTTGGAAGAGTTTAGTCCTGGGTTTAGTCATGGGAAGGAAGTTGGATGGAAGTGCTGATGTGGCGCTGAATGGTTGGCTGTATTCTCGAGTTTTTTTATAAAAAAGAAAGGAAAGGAATTAGAGGGAGAAAAGATTCATCATGCATTTTTGAGTTTTTTTTAGGAAGGAAAGGGGTAGAGAGGAAAAGGTTTGAAGGGAGAGTAGATAGCCTTTTCTAATTAGATTGTAATCCGCCAATTTTGAGATGATTAGGATGGAAACACTTTTTATAACTGTAAAATACTATTGTATCTCTTGTAACTCTGTTATACTCCATTACTTTTTTTGACTTCTCCCACATACTTCGAAAATACTTCGAAAATTGTACTACCCGTTGCAATTGTAGACGAACATAACTATATAAAATTCCAAGTATTCATTTATTCGCGGAATATTATAACTTGCATATGTCCTTGTAAAATATCATAACCAGCCAACATTTCAAAATAATCATTTACAAAGCATCGTTATTGAATTTTCATCTAAATTTTTCATCAAATGTCCTTGTCATCTTGACGTTTATACTTCTATAACATATATAAGAGCAGTATACCATTGTAACATGTATTACTTGTCATTGTTTATTTTTATAAATTATAATATATATATATATATATATATATATATATATATATATATAGTTATATTTATAGTTATATTTATATGATATTTATATATTATACTTTATTATTTTATTAATTTATTTTATATATTTTATATATAAAATTCGGTATAAAATGTAATTAGTTTCCTTTCGTTTTCTTTTATTCTCTTCCCGACTCGAGAATACATGTAACATATATTACATTACATTCTTTTCTATCATTATTCTCTCCACCCCACTCTTTCCCATTCATTTCCACTTAAAAAAACTCGAGAACACAATAGATTTAGTATTTTAGTACGGAGTGATTTATTAGGATTCATTTAGGTTATTTGGTATATGATATAATAAATATGTTGAGAGCGTTTTCCTTTGGAAAACGACCTCGTTTCTATATGAGTTTTAGTTTTTTTTATTTAAAAAAATGATATAATGAATATGATTATGATAAAAATACTGAAATCAAACTCATATAGTGGATGATGATGGGCTAGAACAACTAAGAAGAAAGTTACAATTTTTTTTATAATTGATTGTTAAAATACTCAACTATGGCTTATGTTCGTTTTAATTTATTAGGTCGTTACTTCCGTTCATTTTAATTTTTAACTCAGCAGGTCGACGATGATGATGATTTCAGGTGACACCGGAGGCAAAGAAAAACTGTTGAAGCCAAATCACGAGCCGATGATGCATTCAGACTAGGGATGGCATCGGGTCGGGTTTGGGCCGAGTTTAGGTAATCCAAGACCCAAACCCGATTAAAAAAACCTGGACCAAACCCGGACCCTCCGGGTCTCCATTTATTTACTAACTAGGGGATAAACGGGTTTCCCCACGGGTATTCGGGTCCCCATTTACTTACAAACTATCGGGGTATACGAGTTTTCTCACAGGTATACGAGTCTTAATCGGGTATACGGGCCAGGTAATCGGGTATACAGGTCGAGTAATCAGGTATACGAACCAAGTAAGCCGGTATACGGCCCGGGTATATGGACTCAGGTATTTTTTCGAGTATACGACCTGGGTAATCGGGTTTGTGTATAAAACCATCCCCGGACCTGTACCTGTGGAAAAATTAAAAACCATCCCCATACCCGGCCCGAGACCCGTTTACCCCGCCCAAAAATATCGGGTTTCGGATTTCCCCATCGGGTACGAGTTTTTTTGCCATCCCTAATTCAAACGGAAGGAGCCATTGAATGGTTAACATCTTCATATCATTTAAACCTTTTATTTATTATTTGTTGTTAAATGGACGAATATAACCTCACATGCGTGACACATGTGAGGTGTTAACCATTAAAATTTGACTGCAGTTAATCAGGGGTACTATAACACCCCGTCAAAAATCCCTTTAACGGAATGTTAACTCTGGTCCCAGTGCTTGGCTTGACTTCTATGTAACAGCAATATTCTACAGCGGAAGCAATTAATACCTGAGAATAAAACACGCAAAAACAGGTCAACAATAATGTTGGTGAATCTACAGGTTTAAAATAATGTAACAGTATCTGAAAAATAGTTATCAGAAAAATAGTTTAGTTTCCTTGACCACGAGATTCTATCGTTTGCATAAACCGAGCACCTGGATACTTGCAATGACCCGAGTATAGAAGCCACTATACCCGCCTTACCTCGTAAAATGTTATACACTTGTTCAAATGTATTTAATGTTCAAAGTAAATACACCACTGTTTTTATAGCGGGTGACGTTGTCAACCTAACGGATCCTGCCATCTAAATTGTGCTTACACCGATGGTATTAAAAGTATTCAAGCTAGAGGCTTTTTGAACAAACTCATTATGCATATGTGTAGTACTCATGTCAATACAAAGTATTTGAAAATGTAAATATAACAGCGTGTATTCTCATCCCTGAAAACATGTAAAAAGCGGGACTGTAGACTCACCTTTGAAATAAGCTCGGATTGAAAAGTGAACAATTAACTTGTACGGTTTATAGCCGAGTAATGCAACCTAAGTATACGTATGTAGGTTGGTCAATATATGTATCTTAAATAAGTGTGGTTTTATAGTGTACGTTGTCTTATTGCTCGACTCGACGCGTTTCAAAGTAAAAGTCAACTATATCATGCAAGTCAAACAAAGTCAACCGAAGTCAAACCGAAAGTCAAACTTGGTCAAAGTAGTCAACTAAAGTCAACATCAGTAGGTTCATGTCAAATATTGGTCAACATTGATGGAATTTAACAAGTTTCTAAACAACATGTTCATGTAGTTTACATAATCATAAAACCAATTTTAAGATAGTTAACATAGCGGAAGCATTATTAGAACAAGTATATTTGTAAGACCATTCTTGTCAAATTCCTTATTCATATCAAGTCATGGATCATGCTTACATATAAAATAAGTGAGTAAGGAAGAAAATAATACCTCCTCAACTTAATTGAGGGTGAGTTTGAAGAGGAAGAAGATGATGAAACAATGTGTGTTAAAACCCCATGCTTTTGATGCACCAACACCACCCTTGAACTTGATTATGTTTTAGACTCTTAATCACCTTAACACCAAGCTAGAAACCCACTTCTTTTGTACCCAAAATTCTGGACAGCAGCTAGTTGAAAGAATGATGATGAACGAAGCCTCAAAACAATGAAACCTCAAGTGTATATACCCCAAACTTATAACCAACACCTAGTACTTTGGTTAGGATTTAATTAAAACACTTAATCACTTAGTTAATCAAGCTTGAACCAGCCTTATTGCAGCTGAAAATCACGGCCTGAATTAGGCAGTTTTCAAGTGGAGAGCAAGCTCAAATAACTCAATATATTCTCTCTTTTAGTGTATATCTCTTTTCCCTTGAGTACTTGTGTGAATATATTGGTCATTGAGTCAAGCATGTGCCTTGGAATTGTGTTGTATCAAAAGTAACAAGGAAGAGCATGGGTGCATGTCTTGGAGACTAAAATTCTGCACACCTCCTTTATAATAAATGATAATGCTAAAAACGAACATATATTTCATAGCATTATCCCTCAAGAAAGACAAGCTTTTAGTTGCAATTGTTCTATTTACAAGTGATATTCGTTTAAATAATAAAAGGTGAAGACAAAAGACAGATTCGACGAATTGAAGACGCAAACGACCAAAAAGCTCAAAAGTACAAAATACAATCAAAGAGGTTCCAATTATTGATAAGAAACGTCTCAAAATTACAAGAGTACAAGATTCAAAACGCAAAGTACAAGATATTAAATTGTACGCAAGGACGTTCGAAAATCCGGAACCGGGACGTGAGTCAACTCTCAACGCTCGACGCAACGGACCGAAAGTTACAAATTAATTATATATATAAATATAATATAATATATAATTAATTATATAAATTATATATTTATATTATATTTATATTATAAAATTCGTCGGCAAGAAAGGATCCAAAATGGATTGAGCTGTAAAAACACACTCCGCGACTTGCGGAGTTTGAAGGCCAAATAGGCCGCGACTCGTGGAGCCCCAAATTATAAAACTGCCTATAAAAGCCAACGCATTTTGATCGTAAAAAATATCCTAAATCAATCTCTCTATCTATATGTAAACGTGTATATATATATATATATATATATATATATATATATATATATATATATATATATATATATTTTTTTTTTTTTTTAATTTTAATTTTAAATCCTAATAATAAGGGTATGTTAGCGAATGTTGTAAGGGTGTAAGTCAAAATTCTATCCGTGTAATGCTACGCTATTTTTAATCATTGTAAGTTATGTTCAACCTTTTTAATTTAATGTCTCGTAGCTAAGTTATTATTATGCTTATTTAATCCGAAGTAATCATGATGTTGGGCTAATTATTAAAATTAGGTAATTGGACTTTGTACCAAAATTGGGGTTTGGACAAAAGAACGACACTTGTGGAAATTAGACTATGGGCTATTAATGGGCTTTATATTTGTTTAACTAAATGATAGTTTGTTAATTTTAATATGAAGATTTACAATTGGACGTCCCTATAAATAACCATATACACTCGATCGGACACGATGGGCGGGGTATTTATATGTACGAATAATCGTTCATTTAACCGGACACGGGAATTGATTAATAGTCTATGAAATTTAGGTGCTTTAGAATTACCTTTTTAAGATATTGCCATTTGGGATATAGTTTTACTTGTAAGCTTTAATATTTTTAGACGCAACTTTTAATTCTTAGTTTTTAGTTCCTTTTTAAGTTTAGACGCGCTACTTTCTTATTTTTAATTTTCGACGCCTTTTACCTATGTATCAATTATCACTCCAATTAGTAATCTCAATTTGTAATTTTAATTTTAAGTTAGTGATAGTGTAACGACCCGGAAATTTCCGACCAAATTTAAACTCTAATCTCTATATGGTTCCGACACGATAAGCAAAAACCCTAAAGTTGACCCGCACTTTTTCGATCGTTCTATACTCATAAGATTAATATTTACATAAATTAAACCTTACCAACATGATAAGCAATCCAAATTGTTGAGACTTATGTTTTCGAAAAGAGTTTTACACAACGTTTGACCGTCTAGTTTGACCGATGATATCACGAACTATACAATATATGATAATTATACGTTTGTGTATATATATGTATATATACATATTTAACATGATCTAAGAATGTTTTAATATCTCATTTTGTATTAATAACAATAAGTTATAAGTATATTTTGAAACTACTAACTTAAGTTTTCAAAACGATAACCATACGTAACGTTATTTGACTTAAATACTTATGACCTATAATGTTTATACATATATCGTATAAGTAATGTATTTAATCACTTTTAAAGACTTAAATACATAAAACAATATAAGTATATTTACACAAGATAGCTATATTTGAATCCTCGTTCCGTTTTCTCAAAGATTTCTATACGTATACCTAGGGTATATGTACCCGTATCATACGCAGCTTCTAGATGTATTTACTATTGGTATATACCAATAAAAATCTGCTCCTTAGCAGCCTTAAATGATTAAGAAACATGTGGAACCAACCATTTGTCAAGTAGCATGAATTATTTAGCAAGAAAACAAAGTTAGGTATTTTTTTTTCCTTTATAACCTAAAAACGTTTTTATGCATGCACACCATTTCTTCACCCCATTTTCTCATACTTACACTTCCATTTCTCTCTCAAAATACTCTTAACTTCATACTTGATCATCTCCAAGCATTTTCCCCATCATTTAGCTTCAAAAACCTTACTTAAACACCATAAGAAAACCATACAAAAACACTTCAAGAAATCCTTCCAAGAACACAAACTTACTTCCAATCTTTCATCCAATTCCATCACCCTTTTGGTTCTAGCTTTTTACTCCTCTTTTACAGCAACCTTGTCTAAGGAACTTGAGGTAGTATCTATGTTCATAACCTTATTCGATTCATATATATATATAGCTATCATATTTTGTGGTATACAATTTTAACAACAAGAACATAGTTTGAAAGTTTTCAAACTTGTTTGCAAACTAAATAGATCCTTCTAAATTAACTTTTAAAATACTTCAAGACCTGTAATATAACTTAAATATATGCTAACTTAACAAGGTATAACTTGGTTTTTCAAAGAATATCTTAAAAACTGTTTTTATGACGTCGGAGTGCAACCGGGGACTGTTTTGGGTTGGATAATTAAAAACCATTTTAAACTTTGAATTGGAGGTTTATTTTCTGGAAAAATAATTTTTACTATGAATATGATAACACATAAAAATTTCATGATTTAATTCAAAGTATAAGTATTTTTAGAAAAATGGTCATTAAGTGTTATTTTTTTGTAACAAAAATGTTTAACTTCATAAGTTTCACTAAAGTTTCACCTATGCCGTGTGATTTTGAATACAAACCAAGGTATTTTCAGTTCATAGTCTTAAAGAGGGACTCGATCCAAGGAGATGGCAAGTTGAATCAACGAAAACGGATTTGTAACGAAGAAACTATGACCGAAACAAAATTGGTTATCCTAGACTTGTTTAACTTCGGGATTAATTGGGAAAAATTAAATAAATCACATATTTCTAAGATAACATGATATTTTATATATATGTACTTATAATTCAATTTTATATGGTTCAGGATCACCCGTAAACAACACGAGAAGATTAATCATAAGATCCCATGTTTGTACGCAACACGTCATTTGACAACACCGGTACTTTATGTACGCAACACGTCATTTGACAACACCGGTACCGTGGGTCAAGATTAATCTCGACCAATACATATACGATGGGTTTTTATTTATTTCATTGGGGGTTTTATTTATTTCATTGCGGGTATATTAAACATCTAAAAATGAACCATTAAAATTGAATTACTAACAACGAGCTGCTAACTACGGACTAAGGAATTATTCAAAGTATTAAAAGTATAACAAGTATATATATGTGACGTTTGTTTAAAAAGAAAAGGTATTGATATATTATATATGGATAGGTTCGTGATATCAACCGGAGACCAAGTCAAATTATATATATCTTCAAGACGAAAGTGAGTATATAGTCCCACTTTTAAACTCTAAATATTTCGGGATGAGAATACATGTATTTTATGTTTTACGTTATGGACACAAGTAACTGAAAAATATATTCTACGTTGAGTTGTACCACTGGCATACTTCCCTGTAGCTTGGTAACTAATATTTACAGCGGTATTGTAAACGCGAATCCTGTTGATAGATCTATCGGGCCTGACAACCCCAACCGGACTGGACGACCAGTATTCAACGGTTGCACAGTACTTCGTTTCGTGACTACACTTGGTACAGTGTAGTAAGATTTCATATTAAAGGGAATATGCGACGTGATTAATTGTTAAGTATGGTTACCAAGTGCTCAACCACTTAGAATATTTTTATTAAAATGTTTATATATGAAATCTTGTGGTCTATATTTATATCGCTGTCGACATTAAACCTATATCTCACCAACTTTATGTTGACATTTTAAAGCATGTTATTCTCAGGTATGAATTAAGTCTTCCGCTGTGCATTATCTCGTACTAAGGATACTACTTGAGGCCATTAAGGACTTATATCATAAGGCGTTGCATTCGAGTCATTGAAGTTCATAGAGACTATTATTAAGTAAATGGCGGTTTAGGTCATTTGAATATTATGAAATGTCAGGCGAATATGTCAATTATGGATGTAACTATAGATTGCCTTTTAAGAATAAATGCAACATTTGTAAGATGTATCATATAGAGGGCAAGTACCTCGCAATGTTATCAACTATTGTAATTCGTTTGTAATCAATATGGACAACGTCCGGATGATTAGTTTCGGATCCTTTCAGTTGGTATCAGAGCGTTGGTCTTAGCGAACCAGGCCTTGCATTAGTGTGTCTAACTAGTAGTTGTTAGGATACATTAAGTGAGTCTGGACTTTGACCGTGTCTGCCTGTCAAAAGTTTTGCTTATCAATCCTAGTCGAAAATCATCTGCTTATCATCCTTAGGGAACTGCCTGCTTATCATTCTTAAGTCTAGACACGTCTTACTGCATTTAGTGCATCGATAATGTATAGACAAAATTCATATCCTAGCGTATCTGTTACTATAGACATTGCCTGACGTATTTCAAAGATTCTCCGTAATTCATGGGATTTTGATATTATATATACATATGTAAATTATGTATTGAAGAGTACCAAACCCAACTCCTATAATCTATTCCAAACCAAAAATTCATTTCTCCGACCATACAAGATGGATTCTTCATCCAGCTCAAATTCCTCCGACTTCGATAGCTTCGCCGATATGGATTTCCATTCGAGCTCCGAGAACAGCGTTACCGGAATGAATCAACCAATTTCCCATCATCTATTCTGGATGAATTGGGGATGGGTTCGTAATATACTAAATTTCTGGAGGCAAGAAGAAGGTGATCCATTCCATCCACCAAATTGTCCTCTTAACGATGAACCTGAAGCACTTACCGGCGAACCTATTCGAAACACCATTTTCTCGCTCATTTCTAGAGTATATCGTCATGATTACATACTATCCCATATTTCAAATCTTGTTCATTCGCTCGTTCCAACCGTCAATCATCCCGGTATAATAGAAGAAGTCAACGAACTCCGTGCTCGGGTAGTGGTTTTGGAGAATATGGTGCGAAGGTTACAAACACCAACAGCAGCACCAGCAGCATAATCCGTACTACCATCGTCAACGCCGACAGTACCTTTATCACCCCAAACACAACCGCGCCTTAAATCTCAACATCACAATCTGTATCTCGAATATCAACATCACACGACTCAATATCTGTACTTCGAGTATGATCTTCGTTCTATATATCGTTCTACATCGATTATCTTCGCTTTACGTATCGTATGACGATTATGTAATTTCTAAAGTCTTAGAGATTATGTAATCTAGAATTAACGATAAATCAAATGAGTTTAATATCTTATTGACTCATTAAATCTATGATTATCTCTGAAGAAAATATATATGCAAGTATATTTTCATAAAGATAGTAATTAAAAATTCCTTCGTACAAACTATTAATGATGAAAATATTTTAACGGGTGGGTAGTACCCGAGGAATATTTAGAATTCACATTAATAAGTTATATTGTACATTCTTGAATCTGATTCAACGGTTATCTATTATCTTACTTACAACCACCGATATTCGTATCCGCTCACCCCAGAATAACCATTTTCAATCAAATTTCATATTCGGATTTTGACCTACCAGAATCCAACAAGTGGCATAAAGAAGAAAACATTGGACAAAATAAAAAAAAAATTGTTAGAAACACACGATTTAACTAATTAAAAATCTATTAAGGATTCCACGCTAACTGTTCCGGCTAACTCTGGACAATTAAAATGAATTAAAATGTTGATTGTAACATATGAAGCTAAACAATTCTTCAAGCTTGCCACTTGATTTTATCTTAAACCTCATTCGTAACTTGACGATTACAATTCGCATTCAAATCCTTTCATGATTCCTGAAAACACCTCGACCGAGAAGTTGAACCCGCCGCACCTCGCCTACGGAATGAAGATTTATACATACAGTTATACACCTGAAGAACTCTCGAACCCAAATTCATAATTTAACACATAACGTATTGAATCCTTTACCATTTATTAGCAAGAACAACCCTACAATTCCTTTTCAAGAAGCTAATTTTGTCACAGCTCCACTTCGACTTTTCAGTGAGATTATTTCTATTATAATCATGATATTTATACCTTGTCCTTTCGCCGTCATTACCGGAAAACCTTTTATATCCCTCGACAACATCAACAGGTGCACCAGCATATCGTTATCCTTTTGGCGAAATCAACAATCATTATTTTGAAAATCTCGCGGAACTTCTTCCATCATATCTATAATGTCTATCCCTAAGAATTTCATAATCTGAACGTGAAGTTTCTGAAAAACACCCGGGACTATGAAATAGTTCTTGAAATGCTAACGAAGCAGCAAAAACTGTAAACGACTTTAACGGTCAAAAGTTTGATGACAAAGAATAGTAAGGTGGTAAAGCTAAAAAAAAAAAAGTTTGGAACTAGAAAACGGATGAAGCAAAGTATGAAAGAGGCTGTGGATAAATCACAGGGACTGAACCTGCTCTCAAAGAATACAAACGATTCCGTACCTCCTGAAACCGTCAGTAAGAACCCTACTCTTTATTCAAAACCTTGCCCGGATGATATTTTTCATCATCATCTTATCTTAGATATTATAAGATATCTTCATATCATTCGTTATACATATTTTTCATATTTCTGGAGATATTTTTACAACTATTCCTATCTGCGATCATTTATCTCTCCGTAACATCTGCGTTACAATATAAAAGAAACTGTGTTAATTTCTAAATTCTGAAACCTCCGAGATTAAAATATAAATGATTTGAAGTAGTGTTGGGAACTGATGCATGAATTAGTATAATATAATGAAACTTGATCAACTTTATTATATTACAGTAAGTCATGTTAAGTTTCTAATGGAATGTGATGATTCACAGTACCGTCATCATGTGCCATGTTACACGGCTCTTACATTCTATCAAGTCTCCAAACATATTAGAACGTATCACCATGATAGTTCTATTTTTCCGGAATATTCGAGTAATTTAACGAATCAAGATCGTGTCATTACAATTTCATTCTAAAACCAATAGCTAGGTTCATTCCAAATTTCCTACCTACGAATTTCGGACCATTGTTCGCTTGGCTCGAGGACGGGAAGAAGAAACGAAGGGACAAAACCTCAGAATAGAAATAGGAACATAAACCACAGCAAATAAGAGAGAGCATTAACTGTGGATGACAATGATTTTAAGGGACGGGAGTAGGAACATCGAAATATAAGGGAAGGTATAAAACCTAACAACAACCCCGAAACTACAAACCGTGCATATCAATACGTATTGCAACGTAAAGGCACGGGAGAATTAAAAACATTATAATTCCAAGGAAAGGATAAAAGAGAATAGATTCTTCTGGTGATAGATGAAAAAGAAGAATGAAAGATATGAAAGTTAGAAATATAACAAGGATTAGAATGGGATGGAGCATATTAGCGAATGTCTTAAAGTAGGAACTAAAGAGAAAGAATAGAAGATGTGGGAAGAAAGAAAGGGAAGGAGGTAAATTTATAGTGAAATATTCGACAAAGAAATCAAAACAGATTGCCGCGTTAAATCAAAGAAGATCCTGATCGCCGCAAAACTAAATCTTATTACATAAGATTTTATTTAAAACCCTTAAATCCCGAAAATCGATCATAATCACGTCATCGGTTACAACAATTCTATATTTACTCATTTCACTCTTTTGTGATAGCTTCGCTCGTGCGTCTCACATAACCGAATCGTTTTATCTAAATCTTTCAATAATGATAAAATTTAATTATTACCTCATATTCGTCATGAAAACATTCCTATTGTTATTTATGACAACCTCTACCAAATTTCGAGGACGAAATTTCTTTAACGGGTGGGTACGGTAACGACCCGGAAATTTCCGACCAAATTTAAACTCTAATCTCTATATGGTTCCGACACGATAAGCAAAAACCCTAAAGTTGACCCGCACTTTTTTGATCGTTCTATACTCATAAGATTAATATTTACATAAATTAAACCTTACCAACATGATAAGCAATCCAAATTGTTGAGACTTATGTTTTCGAAAAGAGTTTTACACAACGTTTGACCGTCTAGTTTGACCGATGATATCACGAACTATACAATATATGATAATTATACGTTTGTGTATATATATGTATATATACATATTTAACATGATCTAAGAATGTTTTAATATCTCATTTTGTATTAATAACATTAAGTTATAAGTATATTTTGAAACTACTAACTTAAGTTTTCAAAACGATAACCATACGTAACGTTATTTGACTTAAATACTTATGACCTATAATGTTTATACATATATCGTATAAGTAATGTATTTAATCACTTTTAAAGACTTAAATACATAAAACAATATAAGTATATTTACAAAAGATAGCTATATTTGAATCCTCGTTCCGTTTTCTCAAAGATTTCTATACGTATACCTAGGGTATATGTACCCGTATCATACGCAGCTTCTAGATGTATTTACTATTGGTATATACCAATAAAAATCTGCTCCTTAGCAGCCTTAAATGATTAAGAAACATGTGGAACCAACCATTTGTCAAGTAGCATGAATTATTTAGCAAGAAAACAAAGTTAGGTATTTTTTTTTTCCTTTATAACCTAAAAACGTTTTTATGCATGCACACCATTTCTTCACCCCATTTTCTCATACTTACACTTCCATTTCTCTCTCAAAATACTCTTAACTTCATACTTGATCATCTCCAAGCATTTTCCCCATCATTTAGCTTCAAAAACCTTACTTAAACACCATAAGAAAACCATACAAAAACACTTCAAGAAATCCTTCCAAGAACACAAACTTACTTCCAATCTTTCATCCAATTCCATCACCCTTTTGGTTCTAGCTTTTTACTCCTCTTTTACAGCAACCTTGTCCAAGGAACTTGAGGTAGTATCTATGTTCATAACCTTATTCGATTCATATATATATATATAGCTATCATATTTTGTGGTATACAATTTTAACAACAAGAACATAGTTTGAAAGTTTTCAAACTTGTTTGCAAACTAAATAGATCCTTCTAACTTAACTTTTAAAATACTTCAAGACCTGTAATATAACTTAAATATATGCTAACTTAACAAGGTATAACTTGGTTTTTCAAAGAATATCTTAAAAACTGTTTTTACGACGTCGGAGTGCAACCGGGGACTGTTTTGGGTTGGATAATTAAAAACCATTTTAAACTTTGAATTGGAGGTTTATTTTCTGGAAAAATAATTTTTACTATGAATATGATAACACATAAAAATTTCATGATTTAATTCAAAGTATAAGTATTTTTAGAAAAATGGTCATTAAGTGTTATTTTTTTGTAACAAAAATGTTTAACTTCATAAGTTTCACTAAAGTTTCACCTATGCCGTGTGATTTTGAATACAAACCAAGGTATTTTCAGTTCATAGTCTTAAAGAGGGACTCGATCCAAGGAGATGGCAAGTTGAATCAACGAAAACGGATTTGTAACGAAGAAACTATGACCGAAACAAAATTGGTTATCCTAGACTTGTTTAACTTCGGGATTAATTGGGAAAAATTAAATAAATCACATATTTCTAAGATAACATGATATTTTATATATATGTACTTATAATTCAATTTTATATGGTTCAGGATCACCCGTAAACAACACGAGAAGATTAATCATAAGATCCCATGTTTGTACGCAACACGTCATTTGACAACACCGGTACTTTATGTACGCAACACGTCATTTGACAACACCGGTACCGTGGGTCAAGATTAATCTCGACCAATACATATACGATGGGTTTTTATTTATTTCGTTGGGGGTTTTATTTATTTCATTGCGGGTATATTAAACATCTAAAAATGAACCATTAAAATTGAATTACTAACAACGAGCTGCTAACTACGGACTAAGGAATTATTCAAAGTATTAAAAGTATAACAAGTATATATATGTGACGTTTGTTTAAAAAGAAAAGGTATTGATATATTATATATGGATAGGTTCGTGATATCAACCGGAGACCAAGTCAAATTATATATATCTTCAAGACGAAAGTGAGTATATAGTCCCACTTTTAAACTCTAAATATTTCGGGATGAGAATACATGTATTTTATGTTTTACGTTATGGACACAAGTAACTGAAAAATATATTCTACGTTGAGTTGTACCACTGGCATACTTCCCTGTAGCTTGGTAACTAATATTTACAGCGGTATTGTAAACGCGAATCCTGTTGATAGATCTATCGGGCCTGACAACCCCAACCGGACTGGACGACCAGTATTCAACGGTTGCACAGTACTTCGTTTCGTGACTACACTTGGTACAGTGTAGTAAGATTTCATATTAAAGGGAATATGCGACGTGATTAATTGTTAAGTATGGTTACCAAGTGCTCAACCACTTAGAATATTTTTATTAAAATGTTTATATATGAAATCTTGTGGTCTATATTTATATCGCTGTCGACATTAAACCTATATCTCACCAACTTTATGTTGACATTTTAAAGCATGTTATTCTCAGGTATGAATTAAGTCTTCCGCTGTGCATTATCTCGTACTAAGGATACTACTTGAGGCCATTAAGGACTTATATCATAAGGCGTTGCATTCGAGTCATTGAAGTTCATAGAGACTATTATTAAGTAAATGGCGGTTTAGGTCATTTGAATATTATGAAATGTCAGGCGAATATGTCAATTATGGATGTAACTATAGATTGCCTTTTAAGAATAAATGCAACGTTTGTAAGATGTATCATATAGAGGGCAAGTACCTCGCAATGTTATCAACTATTGTAATTCGTTTGTAATCAATATGGACAACGTCCGGATGATTAGTTTCGGATCCTTTCAGATAGTAATAAGGTTGGGTTAGTCGAGTGTTTTAAAGTTTTATAAGTCACTCTTTTTCTTTCTTATTTTTCGACGCCTTTTATTTTTCAACCATTTTCTTTTTCGACCTTTTTCGACGCGCTCTTTTTCTTTCTTATTTCTCGCAATTCTAGTTTTAGGACATAGATTTTTATTCTACTTCTTATCTAAATTTCTTAAAATTACGAAAATTTATTTTAAGTGGTTAAATTGATAGACATCAAAATTTTCTGGTTCGTAGTAATAGTTGGATTTGTACGTGGACCGGGTTATTGGAGCCAAAACAGTACTCAATTATATTGAGACCAAACGAATCCTGCCCCTCTGCTGCATCTTTTGGCTATTCGAAACGTGGGCAAAATCAGAAAAGTATATTAATTGGATAACTTATATAATTTTTCTTTCTTTTTAAAAACTAATAGGATATTCAGTGAATGCACCGAGCAAGACGTTCACCACCTTTTGTATGTTCACCACCTGTAACCAGATCAAGACATTTAGCAAATATTGTCGCCATTGATTTTCCTTTAGAATCGTCATCCAGTCGACCAAGTACTCCAATTCAAATTTCCGATAATCCATTTTTTGAACCCGGCCTCACAATTGAGAATCCGGAGAATATTCAGGGACAATTCATAGATCCTGAACCATTAATTTTTCCTCCGGAACCACCAATCATTCAAACAGAGATTGTTGAGGAACGAACCATTAAATCAGAATCCTCTAGTGATTCAGATTCAACAAATTCAATCATGGAGAATCTGGAACCTTTAAGTATGGAAGACCGAATGAGAGCTAAACGCACTGGCCAAGATCACGCAATTAATCATCCAGACATTAATGCGCCAGATTATGAAATCAAAGGACAAATTCTACATATGGTGACTAATCAATGCCAATTTAGTGGTGCGCCGAAGGAAGATCCAAATGAACATCTTCGTACCTTTAATAGGATCTGCACACTATTTAAAATCCGAGAAGTTGAGGATGAACAGATATATCTCATGTTATTTCCCTGGACTTTAAAGGGAGAAGCCAAAGATTGGTTGGAATCGTTACCTGAAGGGGCGATTGATACATGGGATGTTTTAGTTGAAAATTTTCTTAAACAATTCTTTCCGGCATCTAAAGCCGTAAGACTTCAAGGATAAATTGTTACGTTCACACAGAAACCGAATGAAACTCTATATGAGGCATGGACCAGATTTGGAAAATTATTAAGAGGATGTCCGCAACATGGTTTAGACACTTGTCAAATAGTACAAATATTCTACCAAGGATGCGACATCACTACAAGAAAAGACATAGATATAGCAGCTGGTGGATCTATTTTGAAGAAAACCGAAACTGATGCTTACAAAATTATTGATAACACTACTTCCCACTCACATGAGCGGCACCAAGAAAAAGATATCGTTAGATCATCTAAAGCAGCTAGAGCCGATTCTAACCATGACTTATATTCCATTTCAGCAAAGATAGATGCTGTCGAGAGACGAATGGAAAAGATAACTAAGGATATACACTCAATACGAATTAGTTGTGAGCAGTGTGGAGGACCACATTTGACAAAAGATTGTCTCAGTATTGAACTAACAATAGAACAAAGAGAGAATATTTCATACATAAACCAAAGGCCTGGAAATAATTATCAGAATAATTATCAACCGCCAAGACCAATTTACAATCAAAACTAGAATTATAACCGAAATATTCCATACAACAACCAACAAGGTCCTAGTAATCAACAAGTATCCAATAATAATTACAATCAGCAGAGACCTAATTTTCAAAACAAACCACCACAAACCGATGATAAAAAGCCGAATTTAGAAGATATGATGACGAAGCTAGTTGAAACTCAAACACAGTTTTTCACATCTCAAAAACAAACGAATGAACAAAATGCTCAAGCATTTAGAAATCAACAAGCTTCTATTCAAAACTTAGAACAAGAAGTAAGTAACCTAGCAAGGTTAATAGGTGAAAGAAAACCGGGAAGTTTACCTAGTGATACAAATGCTAACCCCCGGAATGAAACAGCTAAAGCCATTACCACAAGAAGTGGTACAACACTTAAACCACCTGTAATTTCTGATGAAGCTATTCCTACTCCACAAGAACCACAGTCTGAGCAAGACTAAACCTTATGAAGATAACCGGTAGTTGAAAAGAACCGGTAGTTGAAAAGGTTAATGAAGATAACACAGTAAAGACTAAACCTTATGTTAAACCATACCAACCACCACTTCCTTACCCGAGTAAAATGAAAAAAGAAAGACTTGAAGCCGAGTAATCCAAATTTTTGGATATGTTTAAACAGATAAATGTAAATCTTCCTTTCATTGATTTGATTTCAGGAATGCCTAGATATGCTAAATTTCTAAAAGATCTAATCTCAAATAGAAAGAAAATGGAAGAACTCTTGGCCGTTACTATGAATGCTAATTGTTCTGCAGTGCTGTTGAATAAGATACCAGAAAAATTATCTGATCCAGGAAGTTTCACAATTCCATGTTTTCTGGGTAGTCTTAGTTCAATAGAAGCATTGGCAGACTTAGGTGCTAGTATAAATTTAATGCCGTATTCACTATACACTAAACTAGACCTTGGAGAATTGAAACCAACACGAATAAGCTTACAACTAGCCGATCGATCAATAAAATATCCTAGAGGGATAATGGAGAACATGCTAGATAAAGTTGGTACTTTAGTATTTCCAGTAGATTTTGTTGTTCTGGACATGGAAGAAGATTCTCAAGTTCCTCTCATATTAGGAAGACCATTCTTAAACACGGCTAAAGCAATGATAGACGTGTTTGGTAAGAAACTGACCCTAAGTATAGAGGATGAGAGTGTTACCTTTTCAGTTGATAGAGCCATGCAACAACCGCAATCTGCAGATGATACATGTTATTATATTCAAACTATAGAGTTACATGCAGAATTGTTAGAAGAATTTCCAGAATTACAAGGAACAGGAGAATGTTCTTTAGGAGAAGGAACTGAACCAATTGATGAAGCTGAAATGTTAGCTACACTTATGGCTAATGGATATGAACCAACAACAGAAGAAATTCAAATGCTAAAAGAAGAAGACAGATATCGATACAAATCATCGATAGAAGAACCGCCGACATTAGAGTTAAAGCCACTTTCAAACCATTTGGAATACGCTTATTTACATGGTGAATCTAAATTACATGTAATAATACCGTCTTCTCTTACTGAAAATGAAAAATCTCAACTCATTTCTGTATTGAAAGCTCATAAACCAGCCATTGCATGGAAAATTCATGATATTAAAGGAATAAGTCCTTCGTATTGCACACATAAAATCCTTATGGAAGAAGGTCATAAAACGTATGTGCAACGCCAACGAAGACTAAATCCTAATATGCAAGATGTAGTTAAGAAAGAAATTATTAAACTGCTAGATGCAGGTTTAATTTATCCAATTTCTGATAGTCCATGGGTAAGCCCAGTTCAATGCGTGCCTAAGAAGGGTGGCATGACTGTCATTACAAATAAAAAAAATGAGCTTATTCCTACTAGGACTGTAACAGGATGGCGTGTGTGTATTGATTATAGAAAATTAAATGACGCCACCAGAAAAGATCACTTTCCCTTACTTTTCATTGATCAAATGTTGGAAAGATTAGCCGGAAACAGTTACTATTGTTTTCTAGATGGTTTTTCCGGATATTTTCAAATTCCAATAGCACCCGAAGACCAAGAGAAAACCACATTCACATGCCCTTATGGTACTTTTGCTTACAAACGCATGCCATTTGGACTTTGCAACGCCCCTGCAACCTTTCAAAGGTGCATGATGGCGATTTTTCACGACATGATAGAAGAATGCATGGAAGTTTTCATGGATGAATTTTCAGTCTTCGGTGATACATTTGAATCATGTCTAGCTAATCTTGAACGAATGCTTATTAGATGCGAACAATCAAATCTAGTTCTTAATTGGGAGAAATGTCATTTCATGGTTAAAGAAGGCACCGTTCTTGGTCATAAAATTTCAAAGGAAGGAATTGAAGTGGACAGAGCTAAAGTAGATGTAATTGCTAAACTTCCACATCCCACCAATGTTAGAGGAGTTAGGAGTTTTCTAGGGCATGCCGGTTTTTACCGACGTTTCATAAAAGATTTTTCTAAAATTGCCACTCCTATGAATAAACTCCTAGAAAAAAGATGCTCCATTCATCTTTTTAGATGAATGCATCAAATCTTTTAATATTCTTAAAGAGAAACTCACTAATGCGCCGATTATGATAATACCAAATTGGAATCTACCGTTTGAACTTATGTGCGATGCAAGTGATTTTGCAATGGGAGCCGTTTTAGGACAAAGGATTGAAAAACGATTTCAACCTATATATTATGCTAGTAAGACGTTACAAGGAGCATAAACAAATTACACAACAACTGAAAAAGAACTCCTTGCTATTGTCTTTGCTTTTGATAAATTTCGTTCATATCTCGTTCTAGCAAAAATGGTGGTCTATACCGACCATTCTGCTCTTAGATACCTATTTTCAAAACAAGATGCCAAACCAAGATTAATCCGTTGGATCTTACTCTTACAAGAATTCGATATTGAAATCCGAGATAAAAGAGGAGCAGAAAATCTCGCCGCCGATCATCTTTCTCGTCTTGAAAATCCTGAATTAGAAGTTCTAAATGAATCGGCCATACAAGACAACTTTCCTGATGAATATCTATTGAAGATAGATTATAATGAAATTCCATGGTTTGCAGACTATGCAAACTACTTAGTATGTGGATTCCTTGAAAAAGGATTGTCGTACCAAAAATGAAAGAAATTCTTTAGTGATATAAAACACTATTTCTGGGAAGATCCACATCTGTTTAAAAGTTGTCCCGATAGAATAATACGCCGATGTGTATTTGGAGATGAAGCTAGTAAAATCTTAAACCATTGTCACACAGGACCAACAGGAGGGCATTATGGGCCTCAACTAACAGTAAGAAAAGTTTATGATGCTGGATTCTATTGGCCTACAATTTACAAAGACGCATACCTTCTTTGCAAATTCTGTGATGCATGTCAAAGGGCCGGAAAAATAAGTCAACGTGATGAAATGCCACAAAATGTCATTCAAGTATGTGAAGTATTTGACATTTGGGGTATTGACTTTATGGGTCCATTTCCAAAATCTCATAATAATCTCTACATTCTCGTAGCCATTGATTATGTATCTAAATGGGCGGAAGCAAAAGCTCTCCCAACTAACGATGCACGAGTTGTAGTCAACTTTTTAAAACATCTTTTTGCAAGGTTTGGAACACCGAAAGCTTTAATAAGTGATCGGGGAACTCATTTCTGTAATAATCAACTTGAGAAAGTTCTTAAAAGATATGGAGTAACTCATAAAATCTCCACCGCATATCATCCACAAACAAGTGAAAAAGTTGAAAATACCAACCAAGCTTTAAAACGTATTCTATAGAAAATCGTAGGATCAAACCGAAGGAATGGTCCATTAAATTGGAGGATACACTCTGGGCTTTTAGAACAGCCTACAAAACTCCAATTGGAACCACACCTTTTAGACTCGTTTATGGAAAAGCATGTCATCTTCTAGTAGAAATTGAACACAAAGCATTTTGGGCTTTGAAGGCATGTAATCTTGATTTACATGAAGCTGGACGTCTACGGTTAAGTCAATTAAACGAATTAGAAGAATTAAGACATGAAGCATATGAAAATTCGTTAATCTATAAGGAAAGAACGAAGAAATGGCATGATAAAAGAATCAGAAGTTCAAAAGAATTTAAAGAAGGAGACAGAGTTCTTCTTTTCAATTCATGATTCAAGCTATTTCCTGGAAAATTGAAATCAAGATGGTCTGGACCATTCATAGTCAAAAGAGTTTTCCCATACGGAACAGTAGAATTGATAAATTCAAATGGGATTGAATTTAAAGTTAATGGTCACAGAATTAAACATTACATAGATAGTCCGATGGAAGTTGACAACGAAGTTAATCACAATTTCGATACCACAGCTAACTAAATGTGGGGAGAATCAAGTCTTTAAAGGATAATATGTATTTCTGTTAGAGTTAGATTTTCTGTTTTCGTGTAGTTCTCGAAAATGGAACCTGAATGGTCTTTCCCTAGCAGACCCTAAAGAACTAGTCTTCTCCCCCCATTCTGAATTTTTATTTTTTTTAGGTTTTTACGAAATGAAGACTTCCTGTGAACTAAACCATGGTCTAATGCTACACGCTTTGATCACTAAACATAATAATGACACACTTCCGAGTGAACTGGTATCAGTAATCAGAGAAAAATTGGACAGAGTAAGAAAAGAATCCAGATGCGAAGATAATAAGTTACAATTTGGTAAAGGAAAATCAAAATCCGCAGCGAAAAGAAGAGCACGACACCTTGAAAAATGTCACAAATGCGGAAAATGGTCACACGAAGGTAAATGTTCAAATAATCAAACCTATTCAAACACCGAATTTGTTACTTTATGCAGAGACGGACCGTTCATATGTTTAGAAGAAAAAACATTAAATGCTCGAGGTTACGCCTATGTAGCCATGGAAAATCAATTAGTCCGACTATCTTATGAGTGAGCTAGAGCATATCACTAAGAAATATATTTCACAGGTAAGTTTGTACAGTTTTTATTTTTATTTTATTTTTATTTTTAACCTTTTGATAATAAACGCTAATTTGTTCGCTATAAAGTATTAAATT
Source organism: Rutidosis leptorrhynchoides (assembly GCF_046630445.1). Lineage (NCBI taxonomy): Eukaryota > Viridiplantae > Streptophyta > Magnoliopsida > Asterales > Asteraceae > Rutidosis > Rutidosis leptorrhynchoides. Next base: position 12,752,492 of record NC_092334.1, read on the forward strand.
GGTATTCAATAAAATTAGGTCTTGCGACCGAAATTATTGATATCATACAAAAATTTATTACATCACTGCGAAATTTAACGTTTATTCTTAAGGTATAAATATCTTTAATCAATCAACCCAAAATATTTCAAAAATTCGTCATGAGTTAAATTAGGTCATGGAACCGAAATTACTTTACCGAAAAAAGGGGCGCATATTTTTGATAATATTTGATTGATTAAAGTGGGATAAAAGCCAAAAAGATTTTTAATTTTATTTTTACCATGTTTTTAAAAAATTAATAAATAAATATTAATTTAATATTGTAAACATATTTAAAATTGTAAATATTTGAAAAATTAATATTTTTAATATAAGTTTGTATGTATAAAAACAAAAATATAATATAAGTTTGGTGTGAATTTTTAAAATATGAATTTTTAATTTTATGCATTTTAAATTTAAGTTTGGTGTGAATTTAAAAACAAAAATTTACTTTATTTCGCTAAGTTAAAAATATGATTTTTAAAAATTCGTCGCAAGTTGAAGACTAGGTCGTTGAACCGAAATTGCTTTACCCGAGGGAGGGACGAGAACTTTTATTATCATTATTTTTAATCTTATTGAATTAAAGTATGCCAAAAACATTAAAAAACCCAAAAATCTTTGCTTTTAAAACAATGCTTCAAAAAGACAAATTTTAAAATTTTGTCGAGGGACAGACTAGGATAACGTTCCGAAACGACCTCGTCCTAAATAACAAGGGAAACAAAATTTTAAAATTAATTTATTAATTTGTTTTATAAGTTAAAGATTTCTAAAAAAAAAATCCAATATGTTTGGAAACTTTGGTAAAATTTAATCATTTTTCTACGCTAATCACCCTCAATAATTTAAATTGTTACTGATTTCTTGCAAATGAGGGCATTGCAAGATCTTAAATGTGGGAAGGGGTTAAATTCTTTCGGATTTTAAAATTTTTACTTTATACACTTGGTTACCATTAGAAATACTAGTAACGCAGTAGTTGTATTAGAATCTAGTGCTCTCTGATAATAAAGAACAGCCCTAGTCTTATATACTGACTACCCAATTCTAGTAAAAATTTTCAAAATTTTCAATTAAATGAACTCAAAATCATGTTTATACATATTTATGAACGATAAAACTAGGTTTTAACACCGAAATTATTGTAACCTCGGAAAGGACATAAATTGAGAAACAAACCAAAATGTTAGAATTCATTTAAAATGGAATAGAGGAGAATAAAAAGGAAAAATAAAAGCCAAGTGTGGAAAATTCACCAAGTTATCTTAAACATATGTCACATATTTTTGTACAAATAACTGAAAATACTTTTGCTTTGGACTAATATAATCAGTTTTACCCGGTTTATGGTAATACTTTTGAAAGAACGATGGATCTACACGATGTATCAATTCCATCATTAAAAGGAAGTAAAGTCTTCCGAAAAAGAAACGCGCTTCTTGATTTAGGTCATGAAGTTGTCGTCCAGACCAGCTGTAGGTTGACGAAAAACCTAGAAAATTCATCACTAAAATCAGCAGGAAATCCACGAACCTCAGCGTCAAACAGGGTCGCCAAGTGGTCAGACTTATCCTAACCATGAGAGGATCTGTCTCGTACAATGGTGGGGCACCGTGCAAATTAGCTTGATAAGACTAATGAATCAGATTCCCAGAAAGGATAATCTCCTTAAAAGATCAAAAATAAGCTTTTAAGACTGATATTACTCAATCCTTGAGATTGACCTTAAAGATTGAGAATTACAAACTCATGGAATTCAATGATATCTAAACTCGAGCTTGAACGAGAAAATATTTTGAACAAATTATAAACCGATTTGTTTTCTGAAAACCCATTTTCAATGCGTTCATTACCATTGAACGTAAAATCCTAAGAATTCAACTGGAATTCATTAGGTCACCTGAACCAAATCGGGTGTCAACCGTAAGAATGGTGGTTGCATAGTATGGTCAAAGACAGGACCTTGTGCCAGACCGAAAAATTATAAGGGTGAGCTTTACTATTGCTCCTACCAAGGATAGTAATTGCGTCCGATACGTTATAGACCATAATTAAAAGCATGTCAGGGGACATTGCCTTAACAGTTGCTTGTTCAACGCTTTCCTTTACAACCGGACGGTAGTTTATCGAAAGGTAATATTTGGAGCAAGTATACTGGACGTGTTGCTTTCCCAATACAAGGTTAGCAAGTGGGTGACACAAAACCGCAAGTTTTGAGCTAAAATTTTCAAATCTGAAACCCACTAAACCCACAAAAACAATTTGCAAACACTGGTGAAGGGTTATTCCGGAAAACTTATCTAGGGTAAAAACTAGATTTAATTTTCAAAAGATCAAATGTTTTCATAAAGATCCAATTTCCTTAAAGGATCTAAATTTTTATAGTCATGTGAGACTGTAAACCACATCGTTACTACCATTGTTTATACCGCCATATAGAAATCACTGATGTACAAAGTGTGAAGAATAAAGAAGTGATTCTAGTATTTCAAGACTATATTGCTTGAGGATAAGCAACACTCAAGTGTGGGAATATTTGATAATGCTAAAAACGAACATATATTTCATAGCATTATCCCTCAAGAAAGACAAGCTTTTAGTTGCAATTGTTCTATTTATAAGTGATATTCGTTTAAATAATAAAAGGTGAATACAAAAGACAGATTCGACGAATTAAAGACGCAAACGACCAAAAAGATCAAAAGTACAAAATACAATCAAAGAGGTTCCGATTATTGATAAGAAACGTCTCGAAATTACAAGAGTACAAGATTCAAAACGCAAAGTACAAGATATTAAATTGTACGCAAGGACGTTCGAAAATCCGGAACCGGGACGTGAGTCAACTCTCAACGCTCGACGCAACGGACCGAAAGTTACAAATTAATTATATATATAAATATAATATAATATATAATTAATTATATAAATTATATATTTATATTATATTTATATTATAAAATTCGTCGGCAAGAAAGGATCCAAAATGGAGTGAGCTGTAAAAACACACTCCGCGACTTGCGGAGTTTGAAGGCCAAATAGGCCGCGACTCGAGGAGCCCCAAATTATGAAACTGCCTATAAAAGCCAACGCATTTTGATCGTAAAAAATATCCTAAATCAATCTCTCTATCTATATGTAAACGTATATATATATATATATATATATATATATATATATATATATATATATATATATATATATATATATATATATATATATATATATATATATATATATATATATATTTTAATTTTAATTTTAATTTTAAATCCTAATAATAAGGGTATGTTAGCGAATGTTGTAAGGGTGTAAGTCGAAATTCTGTCCGTGTAACGCTACGCTATTTTTAATCATTGTAAGTTATGTTCAACCTTTTTAATTTAATGTCTCGTAGCTAAGTTATTATTATGCTTATTTAATCCGAAGTAATCATGATGTTGGGCTAATTATTAAAATTAGGTAATTGGACTTTGTACCATAATTGGGTTTGGACAAAAGAATGACACTTGTAGAAATTAGACTATGGGCTATTAATGGGCTTTATATTTGTTTAACTAAATGATAGTTTATTAATTTTAATATAAAGATTTAAAATTGGACGTCCCTATAAATAACCATATACACTCGATCGGACACGATGGGCGGGATATTTATATGTACGAATAATCGTTCCTTTAACCGGACACGGGAATGGATTAATAGTCTATGAAATTATTAAAACAGGGGTAAAATTATGTACAAGGACACTTGGCGTAATTGTTAACAAAGTATTAAAACCTTGGGTTACACGCAGTCGATAACCTGGTGTAATTATTAAACAAAGTATTAAAATCTTGTTACAGTTTAAGTCCCCAATTAGTTGGAATATTTAACTTCGGGTATAAGAATAATTTAACGAGGACACTCGCACTTTATATTTATGACTGATGGACTGTTATGGACAAAAACCAGACGGACATATTAAATAATCCAGGACAAAGGACAATTAACCCATGGGAATAAAACTAAAATCAACACGTCAAACATCATGATTACGGAAGTTTAAATAAGCATAATTCTTTTATTTCATATTTAATTTCCTTTATTTTATATTTAATTGCACTTTTAATTATCGCACTTTTATTTATTGTTATTGTATTTAATTGCACTTTTAATTATCGTACTTTTTAATTATCGTAATTTTATTTTATCGCACTTTTATTTATCGCAATTTCATTATCGTTATTTATTTTACGATTTAAATTAAGTCTTTTATTTATTTAATATTTTACATTAGGTTTTAAATGCGACTAAAGTTTTAAAATCGATAAACCGATCATTAAATGGTAAAAACCCCCCTTTATAATAATAATATTACTTATTTATATATTTGTATTTTTATAAATTAAAACTAATATAGCGTTAAGCTTTATTTAAAAGATTTCATGTGGAACGAACCAGACTTACTAAAAACTACACTACTGTACGATTAGGTACACTGCCTATAAGTGTTGTAGCAAGGTTTAAGTATATCCATCCTATAAATAAATAAATATCTTGTGTAAAATTGTATCATATTTAATAGTTTTTCCTAGTAAAATATAAGCTATTTTATATACACCTCGCATAACATCAATAAATAATAATGTTATATATATATATACATAAACTTGATATATATATATATATATATATATATATATATATATATATATATATATATATATATATATATATATATATATATATATATATATATATATATATATATATATATATATAAACATGTATTTATTTTGTTACTTTCACATTTTTATAAAATATAACACAACATAATCATTTAAACCTATAAACAATTATATATAAATTATCCAAATAATTTATCTCAAGTGATTACATTTTAGAAACCCGATTTTCTAAAATCCAAGTGTCGCGTATTCATTTAACGATCCAATCGTTAAGATTAAATACTTATAAGGTGTCGGTAAGTTTGTTATTGGGTATAACCCGACTTGGGTCATAACAAATTAGCCACATTAATTTAATATGTCTCTAAGGCATACGAAATACCTTCAATCTCCCACTTGCACAAGAAACATAAGAAATTAATGCAAGTGACGGATACCACCTAACGGCCGTCCATCACCCCCAATATGTTATGACTTTTTCCATTCAATAACATCATCCTTTTTGAGTTCCCATCTCGAATATGAATAGGTGAATCTTTTCATTTATCCTTTCATCCTAGATGTCATGTTAATTCCAAGAGATACAGAATGATCACTCTCTTTTAGATTTAACTTTATCAGGCCTTAGACATCTGACTCTCAACGAATAAGAGGGACAAATTCCATCTTGACTACATACGTCCTAAATATGTACTTTGTATTATACCTGAGCTCTTCCTTATGAACTACCATATTTCAGAATAGCGAAGGAAAGAATCAAGGTACAATACTTGGTAAATATCCAAACCCAATATGTATCTCAGGTCAGAGGATACAATGATATCCGCCTTTACTCAAGATTACATGTGATCAACCACAAAGGCTCCATTTAGTGAATCTTGAGGGCGGGTCTTCCAATATTTGTATCCCAAAAATATCTGTGAACCTTGGTAGCAACCTTGCCCCACATTCAGTCCGTGAATGTATACCAATCCAAGTTCATAATAGTCTAAACCTCACACTTGCTCCCACAAATGTGATCGACTACAGAATTTAGAATAATTACTTATTCATGGATAAAATATGCAAAATAGGAACCTGACTCAAGATTAATAAATTAACACCATAATTATATTAATGAGTTTGAACTACTTCGTTCCATTACAAGACATAAAACAGATCACAACCAATCACTAGAATATCGAAGCCTTAATGCACTAACATGCCCTTGATGTTTAGCACCATGTAAGAGTTTCGTGAGAGGATCCGCTATATTAAGATCTGTGTGAACTTTACGAATACATATCTTTCCCTTTTCAACTTCATCCCTTATGTAGTTGAATCTCCGCTCAATGTGACGTGTCTTTTGGTGAGCCCGAGGTTCCTTGATTTGAGCAATCGCACCCTCGTTGTCACAAAAGATCTCAAGAGGGTCCTGAATGGAAGGGACTACTCCTAAGTCGTCGATGAATTTCTTCATCCATGAAGCTTCCTGAGCTGCCAATGAGGCGGCAATGTACTCCGAATCTGTAATGGATAATGCAACAACATCCTGTTTTGAAATCTTCCAAGAGACCGCACCTCCATTTAATGTGAAGACATAACCGGATTGTGATCGAGAATCATCTCGATCAGTTTGGAAACTCGCGTCCACGTAACCCTTTACAGCAAGTTCCTCCTCACCAGACCCATATATTAGAAACATATCCTTAGTCCTCCTAAGGTATTTCAATATACTTTTAACAGCAATCCAATGACTGTTTCCTGGGTTATTCTGGTATCTACTTGTCAGGCTAAGAGCGCATGACACATCCGGTCTAGTGCATATCATTGCATACATGATTGACCCAATAGCAGACGCATATGAGACTTTCTTCATTCTCTCCTGTTCATCTTTTGTGGTGGGACACTGAGATGAACTAAGGAGCGTTCCTCTTTGAATAGGTACCAAACCTTTCTTAGAGTTCTCCATCTTGAACCTTTTCAAGATCTTTTCAATGTATGCACTTTGATTCAAACCTATCAATTTCTTGGATCTATCCCTGTAGATCCAAATCCCCAAAATGTATTGTGCTTCTTCAAGATCCTTAATGGAGAAGCAGCTTTTTAGCCAAGTCTTAACGCCTTGCATTGTTGGAATATCGTTTCCAAATAACAATATATCATCCACATATAATACAAGGAACATTATAGTGCTCCCACTAGCTTTCTTGTATACACAAGCTTCATCACCATTTTTAATGAAGCCAAATTTCTTGGCTTCCTCATTAAAACGATGATTCCACATTCTAGATGCTTGTTTCAATCCGTAGATTGATTTCTTTAACTTACATACTTTGTTAGGATGTTTCGGATCGACAAAACCTTCAGGCTGAACCATATAGACATCTTCCTCAAGATATCCATTTAGGAAAGAGGTTTTGACATCCATTTGCCAAATTTCATAATCATAATGAGCAGCAATGGCAAATAATATCCTAATAGACTTTAGCATTGCCACAGGCGAAAAAGTTTCATCATAGTCAACCCCTTGAGTTTGAGTGAAACCTTTTGCTACAAGTCTGGCTTTATATGTATTTAAGTTTTCATGCATGTCGGTTTTCATCTTGAAAATCCATTTACAATCAACTAACTTGGAGTTAGTAGGTTGTACAACTAGTTCCCAAACTTGGTTGTCATACATGGATTGCATCTCAGCGTTCATGGCTTCCTGCCATTTATCTTTATCAATCCTTGATAAAGCATCTTGGTAGTTTGTTGGTTCATCCATATCAACCACATAGCAATCATCCATGAGAAACTCATATCTCTCAGGAGGATTACTAATCCTACCAGATCTGCGAACGTCTTGTATAATTTGATCATCCATTTGATCATTCTCAACATTTTCATGTTGAGTGCTAGTGTCAACCAATTGTGTATCATCTACTTGATCTTACACCTCTTCAAGATCTATCTTCCTTTCACTATTACCTTCCCTTAGGAACTTAGTTTCAAGGAATTCAGCCTTCCGAGCAACAAATACATTCTGCTCGGATGTATCATAGAAATAGTATCCCATATCATCCTTGGGATACCCTATGAAGATACACTTCGTGGATTGAGCATTCAACTTATTAGGGACGTAACGCTTAGGGTAAGCTTCACATCCCCATACCTTTAGGTATGATAGAGATGGAGGTTTTCCAAACTACATCTCATGAGGTGTTCGTTCCACTTTCTTGGTTGGGGCCATATTTAGAATACGAGCCGCGGAGCATAGACAATAACCCCAAAATGATAGAGGTAACGAGCTTCTAGCCATCATAGATCGAACCATATCCATTAGGGTTCGGTTCTTCCTTTCGGAAACTCCATTAAGTTGGGGTGTTCCAGGAGGAGTAAGTTGCGAGATAATCCCACAACTTTTAAGATGATCTTGGAAAGCATCACTTAGGTATTCACCTCCTCTATCGGAACGAAGTACCTTGATTGTCTTATTGAGATGATTTTGTACTTCGTTTTGATATTCCTTGAATGCTTCAAAAGTTTCGTCTTTGTGTCTTAATAAGTAGACATATCCGAAACGACTGAAGTCATCAATGAAAGTAACGAAGTATCTTTCACCATTCCTAGTTATGGGCTTAAAGGGTCCACATACATCCGAATGTATTAATCCCAATAAGTCCTTAGCCCTTTCATAGGTCCCTTTGAAAGGTGCTTTAGTCATTTTGCCTTGTAAACAAGATTCACACATATCAAACGAGTCTAGTTCATTTGATTTCAAAGGCCATTCTTTTGAAGTGTATGCATTCGATTCTTGTTTATGTGACCAAGGCGACAATGCCATAAGTAGGAATCACTCAAATCCCTTTTGAGTTTCTTGGTGTTTGCATGGTATATTGAGCTATTGTATGATGTGTCATCATGAACCAATTCATAAATACCATTCGAAGGCGAAGCCTTAAAATAGAACACATTATCTAAAGAAACATGGATATCATCATTAATGAAATTAAGATTAAAACCATATTGTTTCAAACGGGATACAGAAATGATGTTTCGTGATAAATCGGGTGCATACAAAACATTTTTCAAAATAAGCTCCAAACCACTTGGTAGCTTCAAAACAAAGTCTCCTTGAGCTTTCACTTGCACCCTTGCTCCATTTCCCATGAAGAGACTTGTCGTTCCCGCCTCTTGATCACTTCTTTTGAACCCCTGCAAAGAATTGCAAATATGAGTTCCACATCCTATGTCTAATACCCATGTATTAGAAGAAGTAATACTAAGCTCAATGTATACCATATATACATTACCTGAGGTTTGCCCTGCATCCCTCTTTTCCTTCAACTCCTTAAGGTAAATCGGGCAGTTTCGTTTCCAGTGACCTATTTCACCGCAACCAAAGCACGGATCTTCCTTGGGGTTAGCTTTACCGGCAACCTTTTGCTTCTTGTTGTTAGTTGGGGTAACCATCTTCCCCTTTCCCTTGCCCTTGCCTTGGTAGGCGGGTCCTTTCCTCTTAGCCGCCTTCGGCTTAGGAGTGTTATGGTTTTTGGACCCGCCTTCATTGATCGTAAACACGGGTGAAGCCCTTTTACCCATGCTCGCTTCGGCCGTCTTAAGCATGGCATGTAATTCGCCAATGCTCTTATCCCATCCATTCATGTTATAGTTTAACACGAATGTGTTAAACCTCTTTGACAATGAGTTAAGAATAAGGTCCGTGGCTAATTCATTAGACACTTTACAATTTAGACGGTTTGCTCGATCAATAAGGCTTTTCATCTTAAGGACATAAGATGAAACGGATTGGGTGTCGTCCATTCCACATGCATGAAGCGCTCGAACCATTTCGAAGCTCTCGACACGAGCTTGTTGAAGGAACATCTCCTTCAACTGTGTGATCATGTCATATGCACTATGATGCTCAAAATCCTTTTGGAGTTCGGGTATCATAGTACCAAGCATAAGGCAAGAAACTTGCAACGAATCGGTGTAATATTTCTCCCAATAAGCCATGGCTTCCGTATCATCCTCGTCCGGTTGATCGGGAATGGGGTCTTCCAACACATACGCCCTGTCCTCTAGTTCGAGGACAATTCTTAGATTGCGGAACCAATCCATGAAGTTCGTATGGTTGAGTTTTTCCTTTTCGAGGATTGACCTCAATGATAGGTTGTTAAAGTTAATAGGTGCGTTAGGAATTTTGTTGTTGTTATTGGCGGCCATCTACAAAATTTAACAAAGTTGTTTAAGTACTAATTTTAATTTAACAATCAATACCCTTTAAATCCAATTGATATTTATTAAATTTTAAAACCCAACGGTAAACCAAATTTCGGTTAGGTGACCTTTATCCCGTCATTTGATTTAGCTAGGTAGTCATTATATGACAATTGCAATCCTTTTGCAACTTCTAAGTTATGGGATCATGCAATCCTTTTGCATGACATATTATCCCATCAACGCCTATTTGTTCATCATGCTTCGGTGACCCTAAGTTCATGATTTCCAAATCAAGTCGTCCTATTTGTGTAAACGTGTAAACTTAACATACAAATGGTTAGGTGACCTTTATCCCACAAGTGTGCAAAATTTACCTTAATCATATTAGTTTGTTCATAACGGTTAGGTGACCTTTATCCCACTATGAGTTCCCTAATAATTTTAAGTGTTGCACAAAAGGATGGCGTTTAACTTGTTTACCTTGTGTTAAAGGGATTTTAAGTTTTCATTATTTCTAGTTTAAGAAAACATATATGCCATACACCAACATGCATTTAGTGTATGGTTCATTTGAAATCCATTTTCAAGTCATGTAATTTAGCCAATTACTTGATATAAACCATTTTATACATGTGATCAATTTCTTGTTCTTAATAACCATTTATTAAGGTCTTTTGCCACTTTTAATTTAACCAATTAAATTGTAATTTTGTTCATTGCACATTGTTAATAATTTAACCAATTAAATTGTAGTTTTGCTTGTTGTTATCTTGTGTGATAACTTGTTGTAGTAAGATACACAATCCACAATCATACAAGAAATAAAACAACCACGCATGCAAAACAAATGTGTTCACAATCAAGCCAATTTGGTGGACATTTGTTTAGCCGAAAACAAATGTCACCGGTTAAGGGTTAAAACACAAAGTAGGAGGTTTTAACCTCCCACTTAAACTTGCATCCAAATGCATCTTCATGTGTTTTTCAAGTCTTCATCATCTTCATCATTTTACAAAATATATCCTAATACATTTTGCCTAAAAGAAATGAAATTACAACCTAATCTACTTTACATACCAAATATAAAATAAATTACATAACCAAATGAATTATTACATGCCAAATGAATAAATATTATTACAAACCAATTGAATAAATATTAATCAACCATGCATGCAACCAAACACAAGGTCAAGGCTTAGATTGTGAACATTTACATTCAACCAAAATTAGACCAAATGGAAGAACCCAAAAACCCATTTTGGGTCTCCTTAAATTTGGCCTAAATTCCAAACCCACCCAAACCCGACAATTTTTGCATTCCATTTTCATGCATGTACTTGAAATGCAAATATAGTGGGTTTAAAGACCATATAAGAAGCATAATCCATAGACCTCGGCTCTAGATACCATTGATGGAATTTAACAAGTTTCTAAACAACATGTTCATGTAGTTTACATAATCATAAAACCAATTTTAAGATAGTTAACATAGCGAAAGCATTATTAGAACAAGTATATTTGTAAGACCATTCTTGTCAAATTCCTTATTCATATCAAGTCATGGATCATGCTTACATATAAAATAAGTGAGTAAGGAAGAAAATAATACCTCCTCAACTTAATTGAGGGTGAGTTTGAAGAGGAAGAAGATGATGAAACAATGTGTGTTAAAACCCCAAGCTTTTGATGCACCAACACCACCCTTGAACTTGATTATGTTTTAGACTCTTAATCACCTTAAAATCAAGCTAGAAACCCACTTCTTTTGTACCCAAAATTCTGGACAGCAGCTAGTTGAAAGAATGATGATGAATGAAGCCTCAAAACAATGAAACCTCAAGTGTATATACCCCAAACTTATAACCAACACCTAGTACTTTGGTTAGGATTTAATTAAAACACTTAATCACTTAGTTAATCAAGCTTGAACCAGCCCTATTGCAGCTGAAAATCACGGCCTGAATTAGGCAGTTTTCAAGTGGAGAGCAAGCTCAAATAACTCAATATATTCTCTCTTTTAGTGTATATCTCTTTTCCCTTGAGTACTTGTGTGAATATATTGGTCATTGAGTCAAGCATGTGCCTTGGAATTGTGTTGTATCAAAAGTAACAAGGAAGAGCATGGGTGCATGTCTTGGAGACTAAAATTCTGCACACCTCCTTTATAATAAATAATAATGTTATATATATACATAAACTTGATATATATATATATATATATATATATATATATATATATATATATATATATATATATAAACATGTATTTATTTTGTTACTTTCACATTTTTATAAACATTTTTATAAAATATAACACAACATAATCATTTAAACCTATAAACAATTATATATAAATTATCCAAATAATTTATCTCAAGTGATTACATTTTTGAAACCCGATTTTCTAAAATTCAAGTGTCGCGTATTCATTTAACGATCCAATCGTTAAGATTAAATACTTATAAGGTGTCGGTAAGTTTGTTATTGGGTATAACCCGACTTGGGTCATAACAAATTAGCCACATTAATTTAATATGTCTCTCGGGCATACGAAATACCTTCAAACATGTCAAACCTAAGTCAAACAATACGTTTTAGGTCATGAATGATCATTTTCACAATTTCAGTTTATCGTCATGCACAAAGTTTATGAACACGTAGCATACTTAGCACATTATCTCATAGTACAAAATTCAAGTAAATATGACAAACTCCAGATCATAAATATACTTAAAATAAATTCCAAAAAGTCTAGCCAGGGACTCATATGACAATTAAAAGTCAGGAATCAGAAGGGATACATTTGGGGTTTGCCTAGTCAGTTTCTGACCGCGCACTGATTTCGTTTTGGCTATAACCGGAGTTAGGAACATGCAATTGATACAAGGCTAGTGGCAATAGTTCAACAACAAATCAAAGTAACACATATAAAAAATCTAGCAACTTTTGTTTAGCCAATTTGTACAGTTTATTCGTGCAAGTTGAACATTCAGTTTTCAGCTCAAATCAGAATTCACATAAAGTATGGATCTATTGTGCCCAATGCATAAGGTTTCAGAGATTGACATAAACTAAAAATAAGTCAAATATTATGTTAAGTTTCATTTTCCAGAATCATACATGCTCAATCAATAAACACAATCCACAGAGTACAAATCCGTGTGCAATTTACAGATTCGATTCTCATTTAGTTAGTCACATTCGCAAGCGATTATCCGAAGATCTAGATACAATTAGCCTATGATATCCACATGAAAGATGAAGTAATTTTTGTCTAATGTTCAAATATGCAAAGCTTTAACCACAGAAGTTAACACATTTTATCATACAAAGTTATTTTCATGCAAGTGCTGTATAAAACTAATTTTACACTAATTCAAGCATATCTCGGGCTATACATAAGCAAACGACATGATATCCTAGTATAAATTGAGTGTTTTTAAATTATCTTTCCAGTGGTATAAGTCTCACATGCCAATTCGTTGTCTATCAATACCAGATTTCTGATCAAGCATCAAAAACACAACGATAATTCAAATTGACATAACTTAATCATACGGAAACGAAATCAAGCGAATCCAAAGCCTAAAATCAATAGTTTTTTGCAAGGAATCTAATTAAAACATAATATAATACAATTGAAATTTTAAATTTCTGTACACCCCATAAACAAATTCGTGATTTAATGAAAACATAGTAATCGAGCAAATTATAACATGTAGTCGCATACAATCATCATGACTCGAGCAATAGACATCATCTACTATGAAATACCAATAAAAATCTGATTTTAAAAATTAGGGTTCATGTGATTATACCTTTGATCACAAAATCGTTTATATCGATGTGTAGCTAGCGTTGTGAATTGCAATTCTTGTGTTGAAGGTTTAATCTAACAATTAATTTTGAGTGTTGTTGTGCGGGGTTGAAAGTCGACGCAGAGGGAGGCCAGGGAGAGCAAAAAAATTCGACTGGAAGATTATGGGGATTTGGTTGAAGTGTTTAGGGCTAGGTTAGTCTTATATACTTAGGGTTTAACTATCACTAATTACAAACAAGTCCCATAATTATGCTAAAAATTAAAATATAAGGGGGGAGGGGAGTGGGGTTGGCCGAATGGGCCCCATGGGGTATCCCCGGGCTCTCGTTTTGCAATCCCATGTAATCGTGGTCCGTTTTAAGTGCCGTTTCGTACCGAAGGGCCGGAACGCTAACCCGATCGTTAAACGCAACCAATTGTTTAATTTATTAAAAACTAAATAAATTAAATATTTTAAAAAGTTAATAATTAATAAAATTAATTATTAAAATAAACCCGAGCGTTTCGTTGCTCAAAAAGCTATTATCAAAATCGTATCGTTTTTATCGTATATCTTTATCCGAAATATTTATTTGAATTAATATCAACCCATATTAATTATTAAAACCCTCCGAAGATCAAGTACGCATTTTATACACGTAAACGCATAAAAGTTAAATAATCGCCTTTAAATAAACTAACGGAAGGTTAACGGAAGTAACGGAAAAATCAGGGTTGTTACATTACGCACCTGTTATTGAAAATTTCGTCCCGAAATTTTAGTGATCGTCCGCTGAAGTAGTTTTCTCAGGAAACAATTACGGATACTTCAGCCTCATCTGGTCTTCACGCTCCCACGTAAACTCTGGTCCTCTTCTCGCGTTTCACCGAACTTTAACGATAGGAATTCTGCTTTGCTTCAACTGTTTGACCTCACGACCCAAGATTTCAACAGGTTCCTCAATGAAATAAAGTTTGTCGTCGATACGTAGTTCCTCTAAAGGAATAATCAAATTATTATCGGCTAGGCACTTCTTTAGATTGGATACATGGAAAACGTCATGAACACCGCTGAGTGTTTGTGGCAGTTCCAATCTGTAAGCTACTGGTCCAACTCTTTCAGTTATCTCAAATGGTCCAATATATCTAGGACTCAGTTTACCTCGTTTCCCAAATCGTACAACACCCTTCCAAGGTGATACCTTAAGCATAACCTTGTCACCAACTTGGAACTCTATGTCCTTCCGTCTAACATCGACGTAACTCTTTTGATGACTTCGAGCTGTCCTCAGTCGTTCCTGAATCTGTAGGACTTTCTCAGTTGTCTCCTGAATAATCTCAGGACCTGTCAACTGACTATCTCCCAATTCGCTCCAACAAACGGGAGATCTACACTTCCTTCCGTATAATGCCTCAAAAGGTGCAGCTTTAATACTCGCATGGTAGCTGTTATTGTATGAGAACTCAGCTAGTGGTAAATACTTATCCCATCCGTTTCCGAAATCAATGACACGCTCTCAGCATGTCCTCAAAAGTCTGAATAGTTCGTTCGCTCTGGCCATCCGTCTGAGGGTGATATGATGTACTCATATCTAAACGGGTCCCCATTGCTTTCTGTAATGATTGCCAAAACCTGGAAGTAAATCTGCTGTCGCGATCGGATATAATAGATATAGGCACTCCATGCCTAGAAACGACTTCCTTAATGTAGATCTGAGCCAACTTCTCCATTTTATCAGTTTCCCTTATCGGTAAGAAGTGTGCGGACTTAGTGAGACGATCCACGATAACCCAAATAGTATCATGACCTCCCGTCATTCTTGGTAGTTTCGTAATGAAGTCCATGGAAATACCTTCCCACTTCCACTGGGAATCTCTGGTTGAGTTAATAATCCTGATGGCTTTTGATGTTCAGCCTTGACTTTAACGCAAGTCAAGCACTTCCCGACATAGGTAACAATGTCAGCTTTCAAATTTGGCCACCAATAAAATGCCTTCAAATCCTGTTATATTTTATCTGATCCCGGATGAATTGAGTATCTCGACTTGTGTGCTTCCTCCAACACTAGTTCTCTCAATCCACCAAACTTTGGTACCCAAATTTGGTTAGCAAAGTACCGTGTTCCATCCTCCTTGATGTCAAACTTCTTATCCATCCCTTTGAGAAATTCAACATCTACATTCTCTTGTTTCATGGCTTCTTGTTGTGCTTCGCGGATTTGTAATGTGAGATTCGTACGGACAACTATGTTAAGAGCTTTAACCCTAAGAGGTTTCTCTCGCTCCTTTCTGCTTAAGGCATCTGCCATAACATTCGCTTTACCCGGATGGTATTGAAGTTCGCAGTTATAATCATTAAGTAGTTCCATCCAACGTCGTTGTCTCATGTTGAGCTGTTTCTGATCGAATATGTGTTGTAAACTCTTATGGTCAGTGAAGATAGTGAACTTGGTTCCAAATAGGTAGTGTCTCCACATTTTAAGTGCAAAGACAACAGCTCCTAACTCAAGGTCATGCGTAGTGTAGTTCTGCTCGTGAATTTTTAACTGACGCGATCCATAAGCAATAACCTTGTTTCGTTGCATAAGCACGCAACCCATTCCTTGACGTGAGGCATCACAATAAACAATAAAATCTTCACTTCCCTCGGGTAGAGACAATACTGGTGCAGTTGTTAACTTCTCCTTCAATAACTGAAATGCAGTCTCTTGCGGTTCTGACCACTCAAACTTCTTGCCCTTAATGCGGTTAATGGTCGGGCTATCTTAGAGAATCCTTCAATGAATCTCCGATAGTAACCAGCTAGACCCAAAAATTGTCTAATCTGCGTTGGCGTCTTTGGAGTTTCCCAATTCTTAACCGACTCAATCTTTGCTGGATCGACCTGTATTCCATTGGCCCCTACAACATGGCCAAGAAATTGTACTTCGGGTAACCAAAAGTCACACTTAGAGAACTTTGCATACAACTGCTCTTCTCTAAGCATAGTCAATATCAAACGTAGATGCTGCTCGTGCTCTTCTCTGTTCTTGGAGTACACCAATATATCATCAATAAACACAATGATGAATTTATCTAGGTATGGCTTACACACACGGTTCATAAGGTCCATGAACACTGCTGGTGCGTTCGTCAACCCAAACGGCATCTCTGTAAACTCATAATGTCCATAGCGTGTTCTAAACGCCGTCTTCGAGATATCAGCTTCTTTGACTCTCAATTGGTGATACCCGGATCTCAAATCAATCTTCGAATAACAACTGGATCCCTGCAGCTGATCAAATAAGTTATCAATCCTCGGTTGCGGATATCGATTCTTGATTGTCAACCTGTTCAATTCTCTGTAGTCGATACACAATCTCATCGACCCATCCTTCTTTTTAATAACTAAGACTGGAGCTTGAACTATGAACTCCTCGGTTATAAAGTTCACCTGGTTGTGCCAGACACGGATCAAAGTATTACAACCCCGATATTCTTCATCATGGAGAGTTCTTATTCAATGTAAGCACCTTGCTCCTCAGCTTGGCATTCATAGCTAACAACTCTTATAGCTCCAGGGGTAAGGTCTAAACGGTGCACGTGCCACTGGGGCTTCTCCTGGCACTAGATCAATCTGAAATTCGTCTCTCGGTGAGGTGGACGTGTAATCCTAGGACAATCCCTAATAGTCGGGACATATTCGGGTCTCCTAATTGTCGGTTCATCTTTACTTACATGTGCCAGAATTGCGAGATATTCTTATCTCATGTACTTCTGGACCTTCGAGTAATTAGTGTAACATGACGGTGTACTAATCTCCTCTCCGTACACCATTATCGTCGGTGAAAGGAATTTGAATAGCCTTCTGGTCGTAGCTGCTTTAGTTATATCGTCAGATAACCAGTTTGTTTCAACCACGTGGTTAGAACTTCCCAGTTTAATAGTTCAATAGAGTACACGTTGTCTAAGGAAGGTACAGGGTTATAAACGTTGTGCCCAAATTCTCTAGCTTTAAAGCTTCTCTCAGCACCGGGATTGACAGCATATATAAACAGTATGATTGATGAGTGAGAACAATCTCGTGACGAATTTCATGGAAAACGAAAATGAACAAGGCATAATGGCAACTCAAATAAAATATGATAGTTAATCGATAAGTGTTGGTACAAACTCCCAGACGGGTGTGTCTCACGGAAACAGATGAAGTGTAGTTCGCGTCGATGCTTTCAAAGTTGGTTGGTAATGGTTGTGGGTATAATGAAAATGATTGTTGCTTAAGAATAGTACGTTGGAACAAAATGAGAAGGGATTTGGTAACAGGTAGTATTACTGGTAGCAATGAGTGATGGCGTTAGCGATAAGTAGCGATGGGTTGTGATAAGCAGTGATGATAGTAGTGACGTATAAGTTGTTAGATAGCATGTTCGCATCATAAGTATATGCACATGTATTCTAATGCTCCCAATAAGGCATAATGGCCATCAGTCGGTAGGCTCGTGTTGGATAACAAAACCATGGACGACGGGTGGCTGAATGATAGGTAAGTTGGTAATCGAGTGGACAATATCTACTACGCATTGTGCGGGCTGTTATCAGGAATTCCTCCTGTAAAGACATATCAGAAATGAGTTGTGATGCACAGTAGCGAGTAGTAAAACGCGGAGGTGTTGGTAGTGTCGAGTATTACTTAGTCGTGGTAAGCAGTAATGAGTAGTATTGAGTAGTAGCAAGTAGCAAGGGGTAGTAGTAAGTAGTATTTAGTAATGACAAGCAGTGAGAAGTAGTGATCAGTCGTGACTAGCAGTGAGAGGCGGCGTTGAGTAGTAGTTATCAGTGATAAACAGTACTGAGTAGTGGTATGAGATGACGAGTGTGTTCAAGTAGTGTCTTAGTAGTGACAAGTAGTGATTGGTGGTTACAGACAGTGTCGAGCAGTGATGAGTTGGGTCAAGATTACAAGTTACTTACAAGTTATATTAATAATTAATTTGCACATGGTAAGTTTCTTCTCACATTCGTGGTTATACGGTTTGTGTACTAAACGTTGTCTATCCAGGTAACCTACTTGACTCGGCCCCAATTCCTTATTTCGCGATGTCAGAACTTCTATATGAGTTACCGTAATGTAATCCCGGTCATTACATTACTCTATCTCACATTTCCATTCGACATCACTCAATAAGTTCAAGATGGCGTAGTCAACTTAATTTAGTTAAATCTCGCGTCGTGTGTATGTATATGATTCGTAGTGTAGCGTCTAGTTCGAGTTCATATCATCTGGGTATAAGGTGTATATGTACTTGATGTAATGTGTAGCCCTACATGTAGTATTGTGAAGCAAATAGTGCAGGTATGGTGTATAAAAGTCGTCCAAGACATATGGCTATAGACTAGACTTCACTAATGCGCCCTACGGTTAGACACACTAATGTATCCTAGTTCCCTATAGCCACAGCTCTGATACCATATATAACACCCCGTCAAAAATTCCTTTAACGGAATGTTAACTCTGGTCCCAGTGCTTGGCTTGACTTCTATGTAACAGCAATATTCTACAGCGGAAGCAATTAATACCTGAGAATAAAATACGCAAAAACAGGTCAACAATAATGTTGGTGAATCTACAGGTTTAAAATAATGTAACAGTATCTGAAAAACAGTTATCAGAAAAATAGTTTAATTTCCTTGACCACGAGATTCTATCGTTTGCATAAACCGAGCACCTGGATACTAGCAATGACCCGAGTATAGAAGCCACTATACCTGCCTTACCTCATAAAATGTTATACACTTGTTCAAATGTATTTAATGTTCAAAGTAAATGCACCACTGTTTTTATAGCGGGTGAGGTTGTCAACCTAACGGATCCGTCCATCTAAATTGTGCTTACACCGATGGTATTAAAAGTATTCAAGCTAGAGGCTTTTTGAACAAACTCATTATGCATATGTGTAGTACTCATGTCAATACAAAGTATTTGAAAATGTAAATATAACAGCGTGTATTCTCATCCCTGAAAACATGTAAAAAGCGGGACTGTAGACTCACCTTTGAAATAAGCTCGGATTAAAAAGTGAACAATTAACTTGTACGGTTTATAGCCGAGTAATGCAACCTAAGTATACGCATGTAGGTTGGTCAATATATATATCTTAAATAAGTGTGGTTTCATAGTGTACGTTGTCTTATTGCTCGACTCGACGCGTTTCAAAGTAAAAGTCAACTATATCATGCAAGTCAAACAAAGTCAACCGAAGTCAAACCAAAAGTCAAACTTGGTCAAAGTAGTCAAATAAAGTCAACATAAGTAGGTTCATGTCAAATATTGGTCAACATGTCAAATCTAAGTCAAACAATACGTTTTAGGTCATGAATGATCATTTTCACAATTTCAGTTTATCGTCATGCACAAAGTTTATAAACACGTAGCATACTTAGCACATTATCTCATAGTACAAAATTCAAGTAAATATGAAAAACTCCAGATCATAAATATACTTAAAATCAATTCCAAAAAGTCCAGCCAGGGACTCATACGACAATTAAAAGTCAGGAATCAGAAGGGATACATTTGGGGTTGCCCAGTCAGTTTTTGACCGCGCACTGATTTCGTTTTAGCTATAACCGGAGTTAGGAACATGCAATTGATACAAGTCCAGTGGCCATAGTTCAAGGACAAATCAAAGTAACACATATAAAAAATCTAGTGACTTTTGTTTAGCCAATTTGTACAGTTTATTCGTGCAAGTTGAACATTCAGTTTTCAGCTCAAATCAGAATTCACATAAAGTATGGCTCTATTGTGCCCAATACATAAGGTTTCAGAGATTGACATAAACTAACAATAAGTCACATATCATGTTAAGTTTAATTTTCCAGAAGCATACATGCTCAATCAATAAACACAATCTACAGAGTACAAATCCGTGTGCAATTTACAGATTCGATTCTCATTTAGTTAGTCACATTCGCACGCGATTATCGGAAGATCTAGATACAATTAGCCTATGATATCCACATGAAAGATGAAGTAATTTTTGTCTACTTTTCAAATATGCAAAGATTTAACCACATAAGTTAACACATTTTATCATACAAAGTTATTTTCATGCAAGTGCTGTATAAAACTAATTTTACACTAATTCAAGCATATCTCTGGCTATACATAAGCAAACGACATGATATCCTAGTCTAAATTGAGTGTTTTTAAATTATCTTTCCATTGGTATAAGTCTCACATGCCAATTCGTTGTCTATCAATACCAGATTTCTGATCAAGCATCAAAACACAACGATAATTCAAATTGACATAACTTAATCATACGGAAACGAAATCAAGCGAATTCAAAGCCTAAAATCAATAGTTTTTCGCAAGGAATCTAATTAACAGATAATATCATACAATTGAAAAATTTAAATTTCTATACACACCATAAACAAATTCGTGATTTAATGAAAACATAGTAATCGAGCAAATTATAACATGTAGTCGCATACAATCATCATGACTCGAGCAATAGACATCATCTACTATGAAATACCAATAAAAATCCGATTTTAAAAATTAGGGTTCATGTGATTATACCTTTGATCACAAAATCGTTTATATCGATGTGTAGCTAGCGTTGTGAATTGCAATTCTTGTGTTGAAGGTTTAATCTAACAATTAATTTTGAGTGTTGTTGTGTGGGGTTGAAAGTCGACGCAGAGGGAGGCCAGGGAGAGCAAAAAAATTCGACTGGAAGATTATGGGGATTTGGTTATAGTGTTTAGGGCTAGGTTAGTCTTATATAATTAGGGTTTAACTATCACCTATTACAAACAAGTCCCTTAATTATGCTAAAAATTAAAATATAAGGGGGGAGGGGGGTGGGGTCTGCCGAATGGGCCCCATGGGGTATCCCCGAGCTCTCGTTTTGCAATCCCGTGTAATCGTGGTCCGTTTTAAGTGCCGTTTAGTCGTACCGAAGGGCCGGAACGCTAATCGGATCGTTAAACGCAACCAATTGTTTAATTTATTAAAAACCCAATAAATTAAATATTTTAAAAAGTTAATAATTAATAAAATTAATTATTAAAATAAACCCGAGCGTTTCGTTGCTCAAAAAGCTATTATCAAAATCGTATCGTTTTTATCGTATTTCATTATCCGAAATATTTTTTTGAATTAATATCAACCCATATTAATTATTAAAACCCTCCGAAGATCAAGTACGCATTCTATACACGTAAACGCATAAAAGTTAAATAATCGCCGTTAAATAAACTAACGGAAGGTTAACGGAAGTAACGGAAAAATCAGGGTTATTACAGGTACCAACTACGCAAATTACACAAAATGTAAGTACTAACTACGTAAAAAAAGGTTTAGGCGTTATAATGCTAATGTAAACAAATCACAGGTATAGTGTAATTTTTTTAATCTTTATTTTATTTTATTTTTTGCCGTGTGAAATAGGGTGGGATAAAAAGAAAAAACAGAACCCATATTTCCCTATTGAAAGAATCAAAGTCAAAGCTAGTGGTAATAAAAGCTTGTACACTCTCTTTTAACTTCTGGTGAACTCATCTTGACCGCCGGCGATCTCTATTTCGGCACCAACTTACTCCACCAATAAATACTTCCTAATATCAGGTAAGGATCACATCAAAACGCATTATATTTTTAGGGCTTATATTTTTCTCCCAATTTATTATCTTCCCTAAAATAGCAGGTAGCATAAAGATATTTCGTGCACAAGTTAAAACCCTATCTTACTTAAGATTCTTTATCTTCTATTTTTGTAGATAATGAGAAGAATAGATAAATTAAGATGTTGAAAAGGTCAAAGACTTGATTTCATTTATTTTCTATCGAGGAATTTGTTTTTATTTTTATTTTTCTTTATCCATGTTGACAGAGATTGCAGAAAGGCTTTGAAATACAGGGCATAAGATAATGTTTTGACTTATTAAGGTGAAAAAAAGGGGGCAATTATAATGTGAGGGTATTGGTATCGTTTCCCAACAACACAAATTTCATAAACGGAAAGTGTTTATTCTACCGAATCCTTAGCATGAGTTGTTCAGATACTCTCTCTGTTTTATTGAACATCAAGTCTTATGATGATGTGTTGGAAGTTCTGAGGCCAAAACTTTATAATTTACATATACCGTTTGATGACATCTTCTACGCTACGAACAAATTTGCGAAAGATAATCTTATCAAACGGGGTAGAACTGCTGATATTTTCAAAGGAAAACTTTGCTCCAAAGAACCGATCAATGTTTTTGTACGGAGATTTACTTTTGCGTCGGGGATACTGTATGTTGAGTTTATGAAAGAGGTGGCCACACTTTCTTGTTTTAATCATAAAAATACCCTGTCTTTTGTTGGGTTTTGTGATGACAATGGTGAGATGATGCTGGTTTTCAAATATGAAGATAATGGAAGTCTAGATAAATATCTAAGTGATCCAAAACTCACATGGTCCCAAAGATTGAAAATATGTATAGGTATCGCACGTGCTTTAAAATATATTCATAAGGATATAGAAGGCCATTTCACTAAGGGCTATCATCATGATATCAAGAGCTCCAAAGTTTTGTTAGATAAAAATTGGGAAGCTAAGTTATTTTGTTTTGGATTTCAAATAAGATATGATGTTGTCTTTCGTTCAAGATCTTGCTACACAGATCCTACTGGATCAATAGGTTGCGGGTGGAACCATATGTCTGATGTTTACTCCTTAGGCGTAATATTGTTTGAAGTTCTCTTTGAGAGGAAAGCACGGATCATTGGAGACAACAAATCTCTAGTTTCGGTCGCCACACGTCTCTATGAAGAGGGAAAACTGGAGGATATGATCAATGCTGATCTAAGGAAACAAATGCACATACCATCACTTCCCATTTTCTCACAAATAGCTTATGATTGTGTCAATAAACGCTTCCCTATGGATCTGATCGTGGAAAGACTTCAGAAAGCATCAGACCTACTCTCAGAGCATGAAAGACTGGTAAGAGCAATGCATTAGGTTATATTTTATTATTATTTATATGATATGATACTTTTTTAATTTTATATATATATATATATATATATATATATATATATATATATATGTGGTAGGATCAAGAGGGAAGTAACCAATCGGGGGAAGCGGGGGGAAGCAAAAACTTTTTTTTTTTTTTTTCGTTTTTTGAAAAAACTTTGTTCACGAACATTATAGATGAGATGAAAATATGAACATTTAGTAGAGACACTTTGTGATAAATGTTTTTATTTTGGCGGGAAAACGCTCAAAGAAGTAATATATAACAATTATTGTGTTTTTCGAGCGTATGTTGAGGTTTTAGCTATTGGGGTTTAGATATTAGGGTTTAGATATTAGGGTTTAGAAATTTAGGGTTTAGAGTTTAGATTTAGGGTTTAGATTTAGGATTTAGATTGAGTTTTTAACACGAACGGTTTAGAATTTAGGGTTTAGGGTTTAGCTTTAGGGTTTGCTTCCCCCCGCTTCCCCCCGGTTGGTTACTTCCCCATTGATCCTGCCCCTATATATATATATATATATATATATATATATATATATATATATATATATATATATAGTGGTAGGATCAAGAGGGAAGTAACCATTCGGGGGGAAGCGGGGGGAAGCAAAAACTTTTTTTTTTTTCCGTTTTTTGAAAAAACTTTTATCACGAACATTATAGATGAGATGAAAATATGAACATTTAGTAGAGACACTTTGTGATAAATGTTTTTATTTTGGCGGGAAAACGCTCGAAGAAGTAATATATAACAATTATCGTGTTTTTCGAGCGTATTTTGAGGTTTTAGCTATTGGGGTTTAGATATTAGGGTTTATAGGGTTTAGATATTAGGGTTTAGAAATTTAGGGTTTAGGGTTTAGATTTAGGGTTTAGATTTAGGATTTAGATTGAGTTTTTAACACGACATAAACCCAAAACACCAAACCCTAAACCCTAAACCCAAAACTCTAAATCGGGCTAAATTTTACTTCACAAAACATGAAAAAAAAAACGTTCATATTCTTCACGAACAATATTATCTTGAATGTTATTTTTGTCGATCGTTTTTCCGCCTAAATAATAACATTCATCACGAAGTGTCTCTTCTAAATGTTCATATTTTCGTGTGATCTTGATGCCGGAAAAAAAATTTTCAAAAAAACGAAAAAAAAAAAATTTGCTTCCCCCCGCTTCCCCCCGGTTGGTTACTTCCCCATTGATCCTGCCCCTATATATATATATATATATATATATATATATATATATATATATATATAGTGGTAGGATCAAGAGGGAAGTAACCAATCGGGGGGAAGCGGGGAGGAGCAAATTGATTTTATTTTTTTCGTTTTTTGAAAAAACTTTGTTCACGAACATTAAAGATTGGATGAAAATATGAACATTTAAAAAAGACACTTTGTGATAAATGTATATTGGCGGGAAAACGCAAAAAGGAAAATAACATTCAATATAATATTGATCGTGAAGAATGTTATTCTTCAATCGTGTTTTTCGAGCGTATCTTGAGCTTTTAGAAGTTAGGGTTTAGAAATTTAGGGTTTAGGGTTTAGATTTAGGGTTAGATTTAGGATTTAGATCGAGTCTTTAATACGAACGGTTTAGAGTTTAGGGTTTAGGGTTCAGGGTTTTGGGTTTAGTCCC
This sequence comes from Rutidosis leptorrhynchoides, assembly GCF_046630445.1. Lineage (NCBI taxonomy): Eukaryota > Viridiplantae > Streptophyta > Magnoliopsida > Asterales > Asteraceae > Rutidosis > Rutidosis leptorrhynchoides. The sequence continues at coordinate 12,777,842 of NC_092334.1, forward strand.
CCTAAACTCAAAACCCTAAACCCTAAACCCTAAACTCTAAATCGGGCTAAATTTTGACAAAAAGTACTTCACAAAACATGACGTTCGATGATTAACATTCTTCACGGTCAATATTATTTTTTGTCAATCGTTTTCCCGCCTAAATAATAACATTCTTCACGAAGTGTCTTTTTTAAATGTTCATATTTTCGTGTGATCTTGATGCCCGAAAAAAAAAATTCGAAAAAACAAAAAAAATTAAAATAAATTTTGCTTCCCCCCGATTGGTTACTTCCCCCTTGATCCTGCCCTATATATATATATATATATATATATATATATATATATATATATATATATATATATATATATATATAAGTTAAAATAAATAAAATAAAACTTGGATTACTAGGAAAAATATTTCAATTCATCCTTAAAAACTAAACTACAATTCATAAAACATCAAAGTAAATTAAATTTAAAACATTCAACTAAAATTTGTGTAACTACTCGCGTTCGCGTATAGCCCAAAGATGTTCTACCAATCTGATCGTAAACTTCGTGCACCTCCCTATTGTGTAATTCCTTCTCCCTTCTCTTATACGTGTCACACCCTATCAATCCAACTAGTTTGCATGTTTACAACCGGTTCATAAACCTCAGCATTCTCAGCAACGTTATACCCGCTATCTTCAACAATCATGTTGTGCAGAATGATACACGCATACGGCATACATGATCCTTTGAATAGCTTTCACCTTGTAAGCTCGTGCCGGTTGTTGTAGTATATGCTAACGTCCCTGTAAAATACGAAAGGTTCTCTTAACATCTTTGCGTGGAAAAGCTTGTTTCTTTGAAAAGTAACAACGTTTTTCATCAGGTTCACTATAATACAACTTAACGAATGATGTCCATGTTGGGTAAATCCAACCAGCTAAGTAATCACCTCTTTTGTACTCGACACTGTTAACATTAAATAGGATGTCTAGCATTTCATCATTGAGCATCGAGTTGAACAAAAGACTAGCCTCGGTATCCCCATTGGTTAACTCCCAAGAGTCTTTCTCACACTCTCAACAATATTCGTAAAGATGGTTGTGCCCTTCCCTAGTTTCTCACTAGCGAGGTTGTAGCTTTAATAAAATTGTCATTAAAAAAAAAATATTCATAAAGCTCAAGTACCAGGGCTTTGAAGGTTATCTAACATAACTTCACGTGAAAATTCTCAATAAGTTATCTCAGAAGATCCGCTCTACCGTTTAACCAAACTGCCAAACAATATCCATAAGCTCAAGTGCAAGGACTTGCAAGGTTATCCACCATAACTCCACATAAAAATTCTTAATAGATTATCTCAGAAGATCCGCTCTATCGTTTAACCAAACTGCCAAACAAAAAAAAAAAAATAGACGCGCGGGTTTAACGTGGCAAATCCCAACTCCAAAGCACGGAGAAGGGTTTATTCCACAGGCGCAAACCAGTGATTTTCACTATTAATTTTCGTGCACATAATTACAGGCTACATGGGTACGTATTTATAATGCAAACCAGTGATTTTCACTATTAAACTAGAAGATCATCTTCTTACACCAAAAGACACATTGAAGTGAGAGAGACTTCAGTTACAGGATTCTTTCATTAGACAACATTGCCTCTCCCATCGCTCTAGACACGTCCATTCCTTAACCCACATGTCAACGATCATCCGTACAGATTAACTCGTCTATCTATGATTTTTATTTTACTAGCAATCAGAAAATCCCAACGGATGTTATTGTAGACTATCCATCACCCAGCGAGAACGTAATTGTAACAACCCCGTCCCACATCGGCTTAAGTAAGAAAGTGTGAGTCCCTTATAAGGTAACTTTCATCCTTACCAGACACAACGCGTTTTGGGGCTACAAGCACAGCAGATCCCGTCAGAACTCTGCAGTTAAGCGTGCTCGAGCGGGAGTAGTACTAGGATCAATGGGTGACCTCCTGGGAAGACCTCGTATGGTCACCAAGAAAAAGCCGTGCGCCTGCGGGCAAAGCGGACAATATTGTGGTCGTGGTAAGGCGGGATGTTCGGAAAAAGGGGACGGTACCGCGGAGAATTTTATTTCATCAAAAAACGAAGAGCACTAGCCTCTCGGAGTGTGACGGGCACTCGGCTCGTGCATCTCCTGAGGTATAGATCCTGTGTATCAATTTGTTTCGGCCTGACGAGGACGTCAGGATTCTAAGTGGGGGAGTTTGTAACAACCCCGTCCCACATCGGCTTAAGTAAGAAAGTGTGAGTCCCTTATAAGTTAACTTTCATCCTTACCAGACACAACGCGTTTTGGGGCTACAAGCACAGCAGATCCCGTCAGAACTCTGCAGTTAAGCGTGCTCGAGCGGGAGTAGTACTAGGATGGGTGACCTCCTGTGAAGACCTCGTGTGGTCACCAAGAAAAAGCCGTGCGCCTGCGGGCAAAGCGGACAATATTGTGGTCGTGGTAAGGCGGGATGTTACAGTAATCACCACCTCAAAATCTACCACCTTTTCAATTTTCCGCTTTCGCTGGTAGTAGTGTTGCAAAACTCGGCCGACTCGGCCGAGTTCTCGGCGGGAAATCGGCAGAAGAGAGCTAACGAGAAATCGGGACCAAACTCGCTAAAAACTCGGTCAACCGCCGGTTAACGGCGGTCAAACACCATTTACCGGTGTCGGAAAACTTAAATGTTGCCGGAATCGAGTAAAGTTGAGGAAGGAGAACGCGAAAATAAAAAAGAAGAGAAGAAAGGAAGAAAAAAAAGGTGAAACCTGCAAAGAATCAAGTGGCTGCGGTCTTTCTTAATTTTTTAGGGTTTAGGTTGTATGATAATAATGGAGAAAGAAGGAAGCACGTGAATTTTTTAGATCTGGTCTGGTTGTCTGGTACTGAGATGAAGTATACAGAGTATTATTTACGGAGTATTCTTTTTTTCTTTTATCAAAGAACAATAATAGCCCCTCAACTTTTACAAAACTTTAATTTCAAGAACAAACTTGATATGAACTCTAGAACCTTTAAATAAATGACAATAACAGCTCCTGTAATTTATATATTTTCATAATATATATATTTATATTAAAAGTCAACATTAGTCAAACCCCGAGTTCTCCCCCGAGTTCTCCCCGAGTCGCCGAGAACTCCTCAAAAACCTCCGGCCGAGTTCTCCCCGAGTCGCTAGTTTTACAACCTTGGCTGGTATACTGACCTCCTCATAGCTATGAATTTCACAAACCTCATCTTCTCATCCCAAGCACGCTACCACTGTACGAGTAAGAAGTAAACCGCGGCTACTCGAAAAGAAACTTGGTTCGTACCACGGTCAGTCGCAAATTTCTTTGCCAATCGGAGAGTAAAACAAGCATTTGAAGCCCTAGTGTTATCCGGAATCAACACTAAATTTCGAGAACATTGGAGAAACATGTCGCTCAACTATCTCCACAACTTCACTAGTCGTTCAACTCCTACTAGCTCGATAACTTCCGTTGGTTACGAGACTCACACTGAGTTTCCAACACCCTCAACGATCCTAGAAAGCTCAAGTTCCAGGACTTACACGGTTATCCTTTCCATATATCACCTAAAGACTCCTAATTGATCACCCCTGAAGAAAACGGCTCCCTTTGTTGAACTATCAACCGAACTGAGCAACCGTCGAACGCGTTCTATTCGACACCCTTCGACAACCAATTTTTTTTAGTGAAAAGAAGCTCTAACCTACCAGCATATTTCACAAACCACGGAATATTCGACCAAAAACTTTGGTCTTCCTGTTTCAAAACCCCGCAAGCACCAAGAACTTTGCAGGTCGCGAGATTCCACCAGCTGCAAACGTTCGTTTCAATCGCCTTCCCACACTCCAACAAATCGGACAATCCGACACCTTCCGCAACCAATACCTCCAAATGAGCAAAGCTTTGACCTGTCCATATGTTCCAGAGAACATGGAGTATCCGACCAAACAACATATTCTCCTATTTCAACCCGCAAGTGATCACCAAACTTCTCCGATAACTCCCACTATCGATTTCCAAACGAATATGGTTTCATTTGTTACCGAGCTACCTAAACCGAGAAAATGGTTTCATTTGTTACCGAACTACCTAAACCTGAGAAAACCATCATGTTGAGCTTTTGTAACAAACGTCACGTTATTGAATAATCTAGCCCGTATCATTCATAGTTTCTAAGACATCTCGTCTTTACACTCGCAATATTTGGCCCCTAGGTCTAATAACGTCCAACCTTTCTTTTGCATAGAATCGGAACAAATACAACAACAATACCCAAACCCATGAAATTGAGGTATGGGGTGGTAAGATGTAGACAATCCTTTCTGCTACCCTAGAATACAAGAGAAGTGCTTTCTCCACTCACGTAGAGAAGATTGATTCTCCACCTACCGTTACAAAAAGTCATCCTCTCTCTACTCGAATAGAGAGACTGCTTCTATAAGGACCTACGGCCAAATGACGAATCAAAATCCATAATATGGGTCCGAGCTAGAACCACGAACCCTCATTCATAATGTGACACGTCACAATCCACCGGAAACATTAACCATCACAGTCTTAATGCGTTGAGTTTCGTCACGTCACAACCTACCAGAAAGATTGAACCTATTTAATCTTGGAAAACCAGCTCACCGAGTACATAGACCATATCTGAATTCGTCACAAACTATCGAACTATTTGATATGATCTCAGTATCATGTTGCAGTCAAATTCTAAACCGTATCATTACCGTTCACCTGATGATTTATGTCTTCCGGATCTAGACGTATCTCAGGTCTCCACATTCCTTCTGAAAAATAAACCTAATAATCCGTAAACTATCTCTTTCATTCGCTATCATTCCCAAATCTCTAAAACTCTGATTCCATTTGTTAGGAATTGCACGTTGAAACAACAACTAAAAATACTAACTTGCTGTAATTATATTATATCACTCATAATTTGACCAACCAACTAAAAATACTAACTTGCTGTTTCCCTTTTGTTCAATGTTTCACCATTTCCAACACTTTTAATGTTGACATAAAGAGTAATGATACATATGTCTAGCACATTAAACTTAAAAGTATGTTATATCTATTCAGTGTATGTCAATGACAGTGATAAACTAAAAGAATTCGTTTTGACAAATTATAGGAGTTTATAATAATTTTAGCAGTGATATGATAAACAAAGTAAAAAGGAGGCTTCATTATATATCTTTGCTAACATTTATACCCTGCGACGTACTCTCATGTTCTCATTACACACAATGTTTCAGGAGAAAGACTATCCATACTTGAAGATTCCACTCAGTGACATAATGTTGGCCATTAGGAATTTTGCCTCAACTTACTGCATCAGCTCACACAGAGATTACCAGGTGTACAAAGCAAACATTAACTATGTTGATATTAAAACTGATGAAGGGAATAGTGAAGGTGAGTTTCCTAAGATGTGTGGCCCAGTAACTATAAGACGCAACATTAGTAAAAACTACGGAGTAGTTAAAGAATTAATTGCAGAGATAAAAATGCTTGCGGGTCGTAAGCATCCGAATATAGTCTCTCTAGTTGGATTTTGTTGGAAAGGTTGTGAGATGATTCTTATCTTTGAATCTTGCTCTCTTTATACAAGTCTTGCTGATCATCTGGGAAACATTATTACTGTAAAAACCAATCTTACTTGGAAGCAACGAATACAAAAATACCTAGATATTGCACAAGGATCAGGTGTAGGTCTTGATGATCATCTGGAAAGCGACGGGGTTACTTGGACTCAACGAATACGAATATGTCTAGATATTGCAAAAGGATTGGAGTACTTACACAACAACATGGAGGCCGATTGGCCAAGAAAAATACATCAACACATACAGAGCACACATGTTCTGTTGGATGAAAAGTGGAATGCCAAGATAGCTACCTTTAGGCTCTATGGACACGATTATTCAAATGCGTACTTTCCAGATACAGAAAATGCCCGGTCTCAGAAAAAAAACGATATTTACTCCTTTGGAGTGGTTCTTTTTGAGATCCTATGCGGGAGGTTGGCCTATGATCCAACATACACTGAAGAAAATCCTATGGGGCTTGTACCCATTGCACGAAGGTGTTTCGAAGAGGGAACACTAAAGTATAAGGTAGATCCTACTATAATGAGTGAAGTTCTTGCATACAGTTCTATGAAAGGACCCGATCGACGTTCTTTGGACGCATATGAAAAAATCGCATACCAGTGTTTGTCAGAATCTGAATGTTCGCGTCCGACACTAGAACACATCATTCACTCCCTTAATAGAGCATTAACCTTTCAAGTAAGTCATCTTTTAAAATTCAAATATTCTTCTTTCACACCAATATTTGGACAAATTATCCGTTTGTTTTTGCTTGCTAGCATCTAATAAATATAGTATACTTACAACAATCTTCGCTTACCGTAAGACATGCACCACATTCATTTCATGCAGGAAAAAACCTTGGAGCTTTTGAAGATTCAATTTAGTGACATAAAGGCGGCCACCAATAATTTTACTGAAACATATATTGGAAAAGGCGGATATGGAGTGGTGTACAGAGCAGAACTCGATGTTTTTGATAAAACACACCGTAGAAAACGCACCGTAGCTATTAAACGCATTCCGGGGAGAAAAAGTGAGCTACGGAACACAGGGTTCTTTGCCGAACTTGAAATAATTTCTAGATGTGAGCATCCCAACATAATCTCTCTTCTTGGATTTTGTTTTAAGGATTCTGAAAGTATCCTCATTTCTGAGTATGCTCCTAATGGAAGTCTGGATGATTATTTGGAAAAGGGCAAACTGAGTAAGCTTCCATGGGCTCGACGTTTAAAGATGTGCCTTGATATTGCATACGGACTAAACTACCTTCACACACCTGAACCTGCCAAAAAATGTATAATACACCGTGATATCAAAAGTGGAAATATTTTGCTGGGCGAGAATTTAGAGGTCAAGATTACTGATTTTGGGCTCTCAATCTTTCATCCTAAGAATCGCCCGTCCAGCACTATCAACACAGAACATTGTGCAGGCACACATGTGTATCTAGATCCAGAATATCAGGAAGGTAAGTTGAAGACAGAATCTGATATATACTCCTTTGGAGTGGTATTATTTGAAATCCTTTCAGGAAAGTTAGCCTATGATCGAATTTACACCAAGGAAAATGGGAATGGGATCGCACCCGTCGCACGGCAGCGATTTAAAGATAGAAAGTTAATGGAAATGGTAGATGTTAAAATGATGGAAGAAGCTCAGGAACTTGGTTCTACACCGAGTCAAGATTCTTTGAATGAATTTTTTAAAGTCGCATGTAAATGTGTCGCGGAAGCTCAAGCCGACCGTCCAAAAATGAAACAAGTCATCGACGGACTTAAGAAAGCTATAGATTTTCAAGTAAGTTCATGTTTTATTAAATTACATCATACAGACCACTCTCAATCTGAGAACCACTCACAATCTGTGTGTAGACTGAGTGGTGAGTATGTGTGCAGATTGAGTAGACCGAGAGGTAAGTCTCTGTATAGACTGAGTCGTGCGTCTTTGTGCAAACTAAGAACCATTCTCATGTCTTTGTGCAGACTGAAAACAGCTCTCAATCTATGTGCTACTATATTGTTTGATTTATACACAAAATCTAAACCGGAATGTTCTTATAAAATAAAATGGTAACGATGCAGGAGGCTAGTAGACGAGAGGCCAAATTGCCTAAAAACTATCAACAGATACTTGAGTATTCCGAGTCCCCTGAGGTTTACTCCCCAATGGAAAAAAAAGATATCTACACCAAACTTTTAAAAGGAATTCTCCTTCAGGAGGGAAAACTGGTACTTCACATATTTCCATATGTTATGTCTTTATTCTCATTCTTTTATCTTAATTATTATTATAAGGTGTTTGGAATTGCTTTCTTTTAAGCGGTTTTCTGCTTAATATCTAAGCAGATGGCAACATGCTTATTTTTTAGTACTTATAAGAAATACTACTTCCTAAGCTTTTTTTTTTTTTTTTTTTTTTCTAAAAAAAAAATGTTTGTTTTTACTTATCTGCTGTAAAAATATGCAATAAGTAGATAAGTAGTTAAAATAAGCAATTATAAACACACCCTAAATGACCTTAAGTTAAAAAATATTAATGCAAGTAAAACAAATATTGTGAAGAAGTCCAAACTTTTACACATAATAAAAGTTGGAATTTGTTTAACTTGTTGTATGTGACAGTGGTACTCAATAGGTGGTAATGGAGAAAGAAATGAGATGATTTCAGCGAGAATGTTTTCATACAAAAACCGTTGGTCACATAGGTGGAGATCTATTGAAGAATCAAGGTTTTTCTCTCTTTATCTAAGTGTTACTCCCAAATTTGAACAAGACAGGGGTGTGAGGGAAAATGAAACCATAGAACTAAGTAAATTTAATTTACAAATAGATGAGTGTCAAAATAAAATCAAACAAAGTTCAACAATGTTGCAATGTACTGTATTATTATTTAATTAGTTGATTTCTTTATTTTAAAAACTGCAATTTAGATGAGTTCATTCAGAATAGTAACAAGATTGGGCCCTTTAAAATTAAGAAATATATGTCTCAGTTTTCTTGACAAAATGTTGATAGAATGTAAACTGTGAAGTTGAGCTCTATCTTGTCAAATAGATTATAAATATGTCATTTATATTTGGTTGTCCAGTATCATTGAATAGAAATGAATAGAAATAGAAATAGGCACATATAAACTTCAACTGATGGTATGTGTTATAATATACTATTTGTGCAGGTTTGAGAAAGTAGCAGAGTTGTTAGATATTTCAAATCTAAATATCCAAATCAAGATAAGTTCTCAGCTTTTATTACCAGGCGTGGATTACAGCGTTCATCTTGTCTTCAAATTTTGCTGTCCAAGAAAATCTCATGGTAAACGGATGTATGTGAACCTCAAGTACACAATGGGTAACGAAAACTTAAATGCATTCTTTGCTACATGGAGAGAAGATGGGTGGTTGATGATTGAATTATGTCGGTTCTCAAATCCCAACAAGGAAACAGTTATAGAGGTTTTACTGAAGAGCTTTTCACGTTGTTATTGTGATAGCCGTGCCATCTATATTGAAGGCATTGAGTTTCAAGCCGTTGACGAGGCAAGTTTGGATATACTTTTTTAATTTTCTTTCTAAATTATACAGCGTACTATTAACTTGTTTTATACTAATACAGAGTATATTTTAGAGGACCTCTACGTGGTTAATTATTAGCTAAAAGTCTCACGGTGTTACATCTTTAATCTTTTATGCAGGTGAAACAAGAAGAAATCCAACAAATCTTGGTATCAAAGTCAGAAATGGATAAGGTGCAACAATTGCCAAGTAACTGCATAAGCAAAGGATTATCCTTATTTAAGTATACGAAAATGAAATTATCCCTTTTGTGCAGGTGAAACAAGAAGAAATTGAGAAGTCTGATGAAACCCAGCAACCAAACTTAAATTCCAACTCAGAAATGACTATGGTGCGATTGTTGCTAATAATAATTTATATATAAAATAAATGTAAGAATCTTTTTTATGCTTTAGACTGATGATTAATTATGTTAATTCTTTGATGACCAGTTACCAGCAAGTGAAATGTCAAGTATGAGACAAGAAGTTCATGCAAAACAGTGGGTTCTCTACAACTATTCTAATGTAAAGCTTGTTTATTCAAACAGCTCCTCGGGTTCCAGGTTAATGTTATTGCCTTCTCATCCAAACCCTTTTGGCGTTGTTGTAAACAGTAAACTAATGTGTGTTTACATGCACTAAATAAAACATGATATATCATATATGCAGATTTGAAGGAATGGAGCTTCTACGTCAGTCGGCATATTGTATCAACTGGATGATCAGTAGTCAAAAGGTTTCTCCTGATAAAGATAACGTTTGTTACCTTGTGTTCAAGCTGTCAGAAAATTGCCGCGGGCTACATTGTCCCGTGATAGTACGAAATCGATATCGCTGGAAAAGTAAAGAAACGATCTATTTTAGATACCCAGATCCATGGAATGTGCATGAAACTGATCGAGTTCCGAAGGAGAGGAATGATGGATGGATGGAAGTTATTGTGTGGATATACAACTCCTCTAATTATAAGCTTTGTAATGATTCACTCCATGTGAACTTAAAACTCATAAGTTACGAAGGAACTATGTCTGGCCTTATTATACGCGGCCTCGAGTTTCGACCAATGGAAGAATAGATGATTACAGACTGTTCATGTTGGAGTATACTCTTAATAGTTATTGTTATACAACAACGAATAAATAATTACAGAAATGTTGTATCTTGAAAGTTTGTTATAGAACTCTTAAAATTATTATTTGGCAATTTAAAAGAAGGGTAGACTGCAAACTAAATGAAAATAAATTTAGGTAGATGTACATGGTGTTTAATCAGTTATGACATTGTTGTAATAAATTTAATTAGGTAGATGTATGTTAGTTACCCGTTTCAGTTGTTATTTCAGTTGATGGTTGCGTGAGTAGAAAAATAAACCGGGTGTGTTGTTAATTCACAGCTGCGGGAGTGGAAATACAAACCGTCATATAAGGGTCCATAAGAATGTTGCCGGATTAGTACTCTAAATCACTCTGAAACCTCCGCAACGTCGTGTTGACCATTCTCGTATTCGACTTCACGGATTAGTAAACTAAATCACTCTGTGGCTTGTGTGGATAATACTATGTCGTCTCATATGGGTCACAAAGTTCTATAAATCGCCACATCAGGTCTCTCTTTCAACTAATATAACTCTCCAAAACAGAGTCTGCAAGGACGATTATTGTTTAATAACCAACAAATATACTGAAATTGCAAAATAATGTTAGCAACATTTATTTATCTGACATTTTGGTAGAACACTTCTGTAACCAATTTTCATGATACAACAGTTATGTAACCATTTAGTCATTGATATACAACGATGACTATTTAGAGTAAACTACAATAACAGTTCCGTATATACCTATTCTTTCATTGGACGAAACTCGAGACCGCCTAAAATAAGGCCAGACATAGTTCCTTCGTAACTTGTGAGTTTCAGCTTCACATGGAGTGAATCGTTACGAAGCTTATAATTTGAGTTGTAAATCCAGACAATAACCTCCATCCATCCATCTCTCCTTTCCTTTGGAAGTCGATCCGTTTCATGTACATTCCATGGATCTGGGTATCGAAAATAAATAGTTTCTTTACTTTTCCAACGGTCTTGATTTCGTACAATCACAGGACAATGTAGCCCGCGACAATTTTCTGAAAGCTTGAACACAAGGTAACACACATGATCTTTATTAGGTGAAACCTTTTGACTACCGATCTTCCACTTCATGCTATATGCTGATTGTCATCGTAAAAGCTTTATCCCTTCAAATCTACAAATATCAGACATATCACGTTTTACATACTGCACATTAGCACACATTAAATAAATATACACACTACAACAAATTTGCTAATTACCCACGCATAAATTTACACACTTTTAAAAAATGCGTACTTTTTTGTAAAATTCCTCACACTTGTAAATGTATTATATTTATAAGTGTAGAATATCGTTATAGTTTCACACATAGAAGTGTAGGAAAAAAAGTTCACACTAATTTGTGTGTATAATCATAAATATAACCACACTTAAGAGTGTTAAGTTAATTTTGTCACACTAGATTTGTTCACGCTCCCCCTTGTGTGAAGAAATGAGGTGTAACAAATTTACTCACATTTTTAAATGTGATTAAATTTTTGTTTGTACACACTAATAAGGGTGAACAAACTTTTTCTAAAATTTTATGTGTCAAAATTAAATAACATTCAACATTTATAAATGTAGCAAACTTATACATATTTATAAGTGTGAGGAATTTGACAAAAAGCTCACATTTTCCTACAAGTGTGTAAAAATATGAGCGAACAATTGATAAATTTGTAGTGACACAAGAATATGATTTCAGATTACAAAACTCCAAGTTTTGTGACCAAGTTCCTACTAATTGAGGATGTGCATAAATACAAACAGCAGATTAACCTGGTTCGGGATGAGCTGTTTGAATAAACAAGCTTTACATTAGAATAATCGTAGAGAATCCACTTTTTTGCAAGAACCTCTTGTCTCATACTTGCCATGTCAGTTGCAGGGAACTGTTTATCAAAGAAGTAACATAAATTAATTATCAAAAGCATAAAAAATTAAAAAAATAAAATTAAGTGATAGCAGTTTAAGAAATACAAGACATATTTTGCCCTTGTCAACATTTTTTATGATTTTAAATGTAGATTCTCATTAGCAATAGCAATTATCTCACCTTAGTCATTTCTGAGTTGGGTTTTAAGATTGGTTGCTGTATTTCGCCAGACTTATCAATTTCTTGTTTCACCTGCATAGAAGGAATACTTGGTCCCCTTTCTATTTTTAAATCAATATACTATCATTTTGTTGTGAAACCATAAAAATATTGTAAAACAAAAAAAAGAATTAGATAGAATAAGTATGACGAACTACTTGATATTGTTGACATACAAAACAGAGTGTATTCAATACGATACGTACAATTTGATTTGAGTATCACTGCTTTAAGATAAAGATTACGTATTCAACACTTTGATAACTTACTTGCAATTCCAATGCGTGTTGAAGCTGTACTACCACCTCGGATGCTGTAGGCCGTTTGTCTCTGTCATCGTGTAAGCAGTTAAAGGCAATCGTTGTGAACGTAACCAATGACTTCCATACAATTTGTTCTCTTATACGTTTAAACACCAACTTATCCGGTCTATCGACTTCAAACTGGCCTTCGAACAAACTGTCTAAAGACTGCCCGCGAACTGTGCACGCCAATCTCCCACACAAAAGCTCAAATAATATCACACCAAAACAGTAAATGTCACAACAGCCAGGAAAGCCTCCAATTTCATCATCAGTGTAGCGAATGTTGTGATTATTTGGATATATTATGGACACATCAAATCCACAAATCTTTGCTTTCCAACCTCCAGTTAGTAAGATATTGGAACTTTTTAGGTCTCTATGAATCACTACATCTTGTCCCTCACCACTTCCATGGAGAAACTTTAATCCATTGCCGATATCAATGCCTATCTTTAGTCGTTTGGTCCATGTAAGCGTAGCATTGCCCACGTGCATATCGAGACTTTGGTTAATTGCATTCTCATAAACAATGAAGTTTTCATTCATTTTCTTGCAATAGCCTACGAGCCCAATGACATTCTCATGTTTATGCTTGAAAGGAATTTCAAACTCTCTCCAACTACCAGGTGTTTCTTGAAAAAATTTGCTCATCCGCTTTATGATAACAGACTTAGTTTCATTACCGTATCGAACTTCTCCATCGTACATACCATATCCCTTTTCTATATTGCAGTTGGTATTATTGAAGTTTTCTCCCCCCAAACTTATGTCTTCAAGTGGAATTTCCAGCGTGTTTTTGCGGTTTTTCTGTGAATCATGACACATTTTTTCTCTACTCTTGATGATGATATGAAAAAAGAAAATAGTTTGATGTGTCTTCGAGTATATGCATAAACATATCTCTACCAACTCTAAAAAGGTAAAAGGTAGAAGGTTTTCCATGTTCGGGTTACCCGGGAGGGCGAGTAACCCGAAACCATACACTGATGTATGCAGCCCATCATGATTAATCCCTGGCTGTTTCCAACCATTCCCTGGCCACCACAAAATATTCGTCGTATATATGATTCGAACCTGAGACCTCTTGTAGGAACTAATGGCCCAAACCACTGGGCTATCTTGTGATGGTTTCTAGCTACCAATTCTATTGGTAGAGTAGGTAATCGAATATTAACTAAAAGTAACTTATACTTTTTAAAAAAAATTCTTTGTATCGAAGATTAACTATTATTAGTAACTAAAAGACAGTGACTCTTTTAATAGAAAAATGGTAGAGATATTTGATGATATTATTTAATAATTAAGTATCTTCTTAATAAAAACATTAGTATGTAGAAGTACTTGATTGATATTAATTCAAGGTATGTTGTACTTTTTTAAAATTTTCTCTTGGTATTGGAGATCCTCTAGGATGAAGCATATGAAAAGAAAAAATGTTGTAATTTAGGAAAATGGACTTACTTGAAGATCTATAGCTTTCTTAAGTCCATTGATGACTTCTTCCATTTTTGGACGATCGGCTTGAGCTTCTGCCAAACATTTACATGCGATTTTGAAAAATTCAGTCAAAGAATCTTGACTTGGTCCTATTATTATTGTAGAACAAAGTTCGTGAGCTTCCTCCATGATCTTAATATCTACCATTTCCATTAATTTTCCATCTTTAAAGCGCTGCCGTGCTACAGCTGCGATCCCATTACCATTTTCCTTGGTGTAAATTCGATCATAGGCTAACTTCCCCAATAGGATTTCAAATAAAACAACACCAAACGAGTATATATCAGATTCTATTTTCAATTTACCTTCCTTATATTCTGGATCTAGATAAACATGTGTGCCTGCACAATGTTCTGTGTTGATAGTCCTGGACGGGTGATTTTTAGGGTGAAAGATTGAGAGCCCAAAATCAGCAATCTTGACCTCCAAATTCTCGCCCAACAGAATATTTCCACTTTTGATATCGCGGTGTATTATACATGTTTTGTCGTCATCGGATGTGTGAAGGTAACTTACTCCGTACGCAATATCAAGACACATCTTTAAACGTCGAGCCCATGGAAGTTTATTCAGTTTGCCCTTTTCCACAAAATCATCAAGGCTTCCGTTTGCACCGTACTCAAAAACAAGAATATTTTCAGAATCTTCAAAACAGAATCCAAGAAGAGAGATTATGTTGGGATGCTCACATCTAGAAGCTATTTCAAGTTCGGCTAGGAACCCTCTGTTTCCTAGCTCACTATTTTTTCTCGGATCGCGTTTTATAGCTACGGTGCGTTATTGTATACTGTGGTGCTTTTTATCAAAAACATCGAGTTCTGCTCTGTACACCACCCCGTATCCACCTTCTCCAATATATGTCTCGGTAAAATCTTTGGTGGCCGCCTTTATGTCACTTAGTTGAATCTTCAAACGCTCCAAGGTTTCTTCCTGCAGGTAATGTAAGTTGTGCATGTGTAGCAGAGAGTGTTGTATACTCTGTGTGTGTGTGTGTGTGTTTTAATCAAGAGGGAAGTAAATTTTAGGAAGGAAGGGGGATGTAATTTTTTTTTTTCTTCTTCAGAAAAAGTTCATAAACAAGATCAAACATTAAGATCAGGTTAAAATATGAACATTTAAAAAAGACACTTTGTGATGAATGTTATTAATTTGACCAGAAAACGCTTGAAGAAAAACATTCATCACCACGATGATTGTTATACCTAACGTCATCAGGAATAACATTCATTGTGATGAATGTTATTCTTCGAGCATTTTCTAGTCAAAATAATACTGTAACATTCATCACTAAGTGTCTTTTTCAAATGTTCATATTTTCACCTGATCTTGACATTCATAACTAACTTTTTTTTTTAAAAGAAAAAATTTACTTCCCTCTTCCTTAAAAAAATTCACTTCCCTCTTGATTAGCCACCTATATAATATGTATATATATATATCTGTATATATATATATATGTGTGTATATATATATATATATATATATATATATATATATATACATAATTATATGTATGTATGTATAGATAAATGTTCAATACAGAACCAACTATTTCTACAGAACCTACAGAACCAAATATCCAAGGGGCAAATTAGTAATTATATAAATAATATTACAAATGGAAAATACAAAAAAACTAATTATTTGAATACATGAATGGAAGTTACGTGTTCCCACCCATCAATCTCAAGTTACAGTTTCCTTATTCAAATCATTTTATCAAACATTCATTCCAATTAACTTTCAAATGTGTCGTTCATCTTTCTGAAATTCAGTATTATTTCCATCTTAATATAATAAACAAAATGGACAACTCTCAAGAGTATGAAGTCGTGAATGACAACCTAATTGAAGGCGTAAATTTCAACAAAAGTGAAATTCAAAATAATGATGGAGAGTACAATATTCCACTTGATCCTATTATAGAAGATGATATATGGATGGAAGATGCAGGTTATTTTAGTATCACTTGATCTTTATAAACCACAATTTAATCGTATTTATATCATGTTGTTTCTAGTCTATTTTAGTTTTTTTTTTATGTATGGTGGAAACATGAATGTGGAAACGTGAATCGATTTATACAAGTTATTTGGGTCTTAATGGTGTTTCCACTTGATGGAACACAAAAGTGTGTATAAAGGTATTCTTCATGACGTTCACATTTTACACTTCGACGTACACAATGCTCATATCGTTCACATTGCTCACTTTGTTTACGTTTGTCCGATGTGTAACGCTAAATAGTCTGTGTTTCATGGATTGAACTACACTTTGCATATCTAGACTCTTTAATGCCTGATGCGATATTGTTGTTTTTTAGATTTCTAATGTATTACAGTATCTTTCATTTATGAAGCTTTATCAAATTCAATGTATTTGTTCACATTGTAATTTCACACAAATAAATCACTACTATTTTACAGGTGGTTCAAGCTCACGTGGTGTATTGTATACACCTAACGGGAGTCGTTATTACATACCTGAGGTACCTCTAACGTATAAACCGGTGGAGGGAACCATATGGGATTCTTATGATGAAGCAAGAGCTATGTACGAAGCATACGCGGATAAAGCTGGGTTCACCGTAAGAAAATCATTAAAGAAACGGAATAAGGGCGATGTATCACATAGATATCTTTTGTGCAGTAAGGAGGGTAAACCAAGAACGAAAAAATCAGTCGATACCTTGCAAAAAGATAAACATAATATACAAGATACAAGTCTGGAGCAGAATGTAAAGAAGCCGGAACGAGCAAAACGTAACTCAAACATCAAAGTTACAGACTGCAAAGCCAGAATCAAGCTAAAGCTTATCAAGGGTACCAACCAGTGGGTTTTTTATGGATTTGAAGAATGTCACAATCACCCACTAGATGAAGAAGAAGACAAGCATCTTTCTCGTTCACAAAGACAGTTGGAGTTTGAAGACCAACTATTTATTCTAACGGTTGGGATGAATAACATCGGACCAACCAAGGCGTATCGGTTGCGTTCTTGTTTAAAAGGATGATATGATAAAGTCAGAGGGACCGATGTTGACTATAAGAATTTTAAGAGAGATGTGAACATTTTTATTGGGGATAGGGATGCACAAATGTTGATAAACAAGTTCGCCAAGAGGAAGCTAAACAACCCTGAATTATCTTATGAGTACAAAACCGAAGAAGACGAGCTTATCGGTTTTTTTTGGGCTGATGAGACTTCCAAATGTAACTACAAAGAATTTGGTGACGTACTAGCATTTGATGCCACGTATCGAACTAACATGTAATATCACTAATACTGTTAGGTATGTGGTGAGTTATTGGAAAACACTGATTTGAGGAGGCGTATACACAAGATCGTGTGGGATGTTTGGTTAACAAATGAAAAGTTTGAGACCAGATGGACGTCATTAATTGAAGAGTTTAATCTCCAAGACAACTCCTGGCTAGCTGACATGTTCAAAATACGCGACAGATGGGTACCTGGATACTTTTCCCATTTGCCTATGTGTTGCATAATGAAGACCACATCTAGGGCAGAGAGTGCCAATCATTTTTTTCACATTTTTACTGACCCTGGTCATACACTCGTCCAGTTTATGATTTGTTTCGAGTCTGCAATGGAGAAACAACGCCATATGCACCAAGTTTTGGACTATCAAACCAAGAAAGTGGAGCCTTCGTTGGTTACTCAGCTTAGTATTGAGGTGCATGCATCAACTGTATATACTCTAGCCATATTTTGGAAGGTTCAGAAGGAAATATATAGATCAGTCTGGTTTTGTTCACAAAGGGTCATTTCTTCGGACGATTTTCGTGAAGTATCTGAGATAAGAGACGTCAACCAGAAGACTAAAGTTGTGTCTAGACATGAGGTAACTATTAACAAGTTTTTGTGTTTTAATATTGACATAGTTGCGAACAGTTAAATGATTGATGTTACTTATTAAGATGTTTCACTATTTTTTTTTTTAATATCAGGTTGTACAAAATAAATTGGAGGATACCATTTCTTGCAGTTGCAATCATTTTGGTCGACATGGGTGGCTATGTCGTCACATATTTTGTGTATTCAAAAGTAATCAAGTTGAAGAAATCCCTCAACAATACATTAAGAGGCGATGGTGTAAAGACACACTACCCAAAGATTTACTTGACAAACGACATAGATATGGAATGGAAACTGGTGAGAATACAAAGTTGTGCACGTCTATAATTAACGATGTTGAGGTAATAGTAAGCAGGTTGAGGAATGACCCTCAGAAACTATCTGATTTTGCGGCGAAGATTAAACAGTTCAAAGTCGAGGTTTTGCAAAACCAACCAGACCAATCTGCACATAAAAACAAACAAGACGTTATGAGTTGTTGGGAGTAACAGAACCTGATGAAGTTCTAGTTAGGCCTCCCACAAATGTCAAGACTAAAGGATCCGGACGTCCACGAAAAAGATTTGCAGCTCCAGATGAGAAGCATGTTAAAAAAACGAAACGGCTAATGAGACTATGCAAAAAGTGTGGGATAAGACAAGATACACACGACTCTCGTAATTGTGACAGAGAAAGAAAAGATGCTTAAAATGAAACGAAATAAAGCGCATGCTGGCATTACTATTGATGGATAGTGACCTTTTCACTTTCACTTATAACATTTCGTTATGTTTTTATTTCGTTTAGTTTGTATTTGCAAGGCAGAGATATTTTCCAACTATACTTGGTATCGTTTTATTACAAGTTTGTTTGCAGATCTGTATTAGATATTAAATGTTTCCATTTAAACAATTTGTTCACTTTTGTTACCATAACTAGCATACAATTACACAACATGAACAATAGGGTGCTCTCATGTATGCAATGCGATTCCAGTTTGTTTTTCACCATGAATTATGTAACTTTAACATTAAGGTGATGTACCATAACCCTATCTGATAGTGATCACTTTTGCGCACATTAGTTGACATGATTACATTACCACAACATGACTAAAATTCATTTGTCATGTGCACTGTAACATTCGCTTTGGTAGCAACATAGTCAGTTTGTTCACCACTTCAATTGTGCACAATGAACTTTGAGATCATTTACACATTACTTGACATGAAATCACATTGCCAACCACAAAGACAAGCAATTAATCTATAAAATAATGCAATACAATAACCCAAAATGCTTAAAATTCATCAATCTTAGTGCATAAAACTGCAACTTAAAATCCAAAACATAAAACACTAAAATACCAACAGATGGTCATTTATCAATTTTCTAATTCTTTTTAACACTCTTCTTTTGAGCTCTTTTTGTATTCCTTTTAGCGATCTTCTTTTGGGCACTTTTTGTATTCCTTTTAGCAATCTCGTTTTTAGCTTTCATATCACACTCATATGAACACGCATGAAAATCGACTAGATTTCTTTGTTGGTTGTGCTCTGACAAAAGTAACTTGATCATATACTTTTTCCTTAACCTGTTCAATTGTGACTTTTGTTTTCGATTGTTAACAGCCAAGCCACAGTCCCAACTAGTAAACGATTGTCCAAAGTACGACTCCATGTGCCGCATTACAAAAACACCACAATCTACTGTATTGTTTTTGGTAGACCACTTCAAAGGAACTCTAACAATACCAGCAGCTTCCATATGCTTTGCTTTAATATGATCGATAGAATACAAATATTCTACAAATAGGTTTTTCTGAAATTACAAACACACAAGCGCAACAACAAAATGTTGATGTTAGAATATATCATCAGACCCAAATTAACCGAAAATACAGTATTAGACAGAAAGTACGTTTATGATATACATTCCCCAATGTATCCCAAAAAAACATTTTGTATTTCCCACCACTGATATCTATGTTTATTTATATTCTTAATCAACATAAATTCAAAATCATATCATCAAATGAAAGCTCATCTTTATATGTATGTCACGTTTTTACGAAACTCACCATCTTACAGGGAACTCCATGGTATTGAGCATCTGTTGTATCCAAGCTATGCATGTTATCTATTATTTCTATCCGATTATGCATCAAATTGAAACATATTAAATAAAAATGTTCTTCCTGGATAACTGGGAAAAAAACCTGCATGTAAACATATTAGTGTAATATTTTTTTCCGTTCAAACATCAATTAGTGAACTAATAATATAAACCAAACCACTTACAATATCCACATTTTTAACAGATCGCCGAATAATATCACCCTTCACAACTTCGTTGATATTAGATACGAACATTTTAAATCTATCCCCATTAGATATTGTTTTGGCAAGCATTCCTTCCTTATATACAAAATAAAACAAAACTTGTGCATACTTCATTTCCAGCTTCAAAAAAAAAAAAAAATTACTAACAGAAATTCTTACCATTATTCCCGTATGGAAAAATAGTCTTCGGCATGTATCTCGGCCCCGATTTTTTTCTTCAATGTTTAGCAACGCTGACCAACAATCTATAATGTGTGCACTTACCCATTGTCCGGAAATCAGGGTTTCAAAAATGTCTTGTATAGCTTCTACACCTTCTTTGGTTCTAAACACGATTTCCCTTGAAACATTTGTGAAGACGCCGACATTAGTTAACATGTTCATATTAAAATTCTAATTTAAAAAAAAAAAAAAACGATGACTATGTTTACATGAAATGTTCATTTCGTGCACAAACTTCTGAATGACATTATATAAAAAAATGACATTAAAGCCAACTACATTATAGTTATCAGTTCACTTACACATGACGCATTCCAGAATGTGCACGAATGTATTTCCATACTTCATTTTCTTCTTTTCTTATAGGTTCAGTTAAATTGACCATTCTAGGAGCAAATGGAGATCTTCCATAGTCAGAAATTTTTTCAACCTTTTTGTACGACCTTCTTGTGTGACGCCTATTGTTGGTTCATTTTCATTCTGTGTGCGAACATCATCAAAAGAATCTTCTGGTGGATATATTTCAACTTGTCTTATTTCAGTATCATTCATCTCTTGTGTAAGATCTAAGCTAAACGAAGGAACGCTCAAATCTCGTCCTTCTGCAATAACTTCTTTGTTCGACTTTCTCGCCAGAATTATGCCTTTATCTGTTGGTTCACTTGCATTCAATGGGTCAACTTCCACAGAAGATTCCTTGTGTTCACTTACATTGACTCGGTGAACACCCATTGAAGATTCCTTGCGTGGTGATGCTACAGAAAGTCTCATTTCAGCATCAATGAATAGTTGTGTAAGACCCAGGCTAAAGGACGGAACATCTTCCTTACTTTTTGTAATTTCGCTTGAATTTCTAGAATCCTTTTTAAAACTCCTCTCAATTTCCTCAATCTCAGAAATATTCTCCGTCCAATATGGACTTGCTGGTTCAAAATCATTCCCTGAAATATCTATACCTGCAGTTACATTACGCACAGTAGTCGACGGAGTCTCTAAACATGTGGTACCAGCATCTACCGGTGTTTGCATACCGTATGTATTTACCGCATCCGTATTTACCTCTGGATCACTAAGATCATGACAACCATCTTCATTTGTTGTGGCACGTATATCATTTGTTACATTCCCAAACATTTTTTTCATTTTCTCAGCCCAATATCGGACTTCTTTATTCATAGGAAACTTGTTAATAGCTTCTCTCATTATGGTCTCCATACTTGTCTTGTCACTCACAATATTGTCATAAAAACGCCTAATCTCGTCGACGTACAACTGCAAAATAAAACCCCATTATTTATATACATAAGAATGTTGACAAACGAAGATTGATCACAATTCGTTATCATTCAAATATAATTAATAAATATAGTGTTCATATACCTTTGTGCCAATAGAGTTTGAAACAATTAAAACACCATTGTTAACTTCATCATCACCAAGCTGAACCTTTTTTTAGGTGTTATTTGTTCAGTCAGATTAGGCTGCAATTCTCCCAAACCAAAACTTCCATTTCTGATCTCTGTATCTTCACGCTTCTTTAAACTTTTAAAACTCCATGATATCATTGCTGGTCTAACACGATTAACCTCCATTTGTGCACATTTTGTCGAATGCACATAAATCAGCTACATAATAATTATTAATTAAAAAATTTGGTACCCCCAAAAACCAATGTATTGTACAAATTACAAATATTTTCATATAATATAAACTTACAGTAAGGAGGGTTACAGATCCAGCAAAATAATTGCTAGGATCATCTCTCCGCCATCCAGATTTACAGTTCTTCAAACATTCACAAAGATATTCGCACCAATCTATAGTTTTTATAATTGTATCATTTCGTATATACTGTGAAATACCCAAAATGCATGCACCGCGCTTATGGCACCCACCCATGATGTTGGTAAATAACATCAAGAAATTCAGTTTAAAATTCCAGTCAGCTACATCTGATTCCATTATTTTTCGTTGAATCTGGGCAGGACTCATCTCATCTTTAGGGAACTGCTTCATCCATTCCTCCCATATAGAATCTTTTGATTTGCCTCTTTTTAATGAACTCAATGATACCCCACCAACTGGGACTCCTATCAGTTCATGGATTAATTGTTTGTTCACTTTTATAGCTTGCGAACCCAGTTCCATCTCTAGTACATTATCTTCAAAACTATCTACTGCATAGTATCCTATTTTCCCGGGTATTCGATTTATCTTAAAATTTCTCAACTGACCAAACCCCATTTCATTTATACACTTTTGTTGAGCTTCACTTAATGAAAGTATAGCATCATACAATGGTTTTGGAGACGTTCGTGTGCGGATAGAAGCATGTGAAATTACATCACCGACACTAGAATCTGATTTGTTCAACAGTGTGTTTTTTTTAACGCGCCACTAATGTTCCTTTTCTTACTTCCCCTATCACCTTCATAAATAAAATTAATTCAAATACATTACACAGTTAACATCAAAATATTTTGATGTTGACAACCTAAGCTATGTATTAATTGTCGATGATCAAAATATCATCGGCATTTGAAAAAGAAAGGAAAGATTATAATACAAAAAAAACCATACCTGATCCATCTTTATTCTTACCTTCTAACTCACTCATAACTTTTATACCTGCATTAAATTAATATTACGTTCAGACAAATCATGATCTTTAACACAAATAAACTATTTATGTAGTTGTGCTCTTATATTATATCAGCTCTTGTAACATCACATCCTTGTGAACATGTTCACTATTTTGTGCACATTACAACACAAACTAAATCTTTTGGAATATTTTATCATACAAACAAGTTCAATTAATTTGTCATGATTACGCTATGTGCACAATTGTTCACTTACAATTGGACACTGTATGCACAACATCTCAATGCATACAATGTGCACATCTTAGTTAACAAATACACGAATTTGAGCAGAATAACCGACAAACTAAATGTGTGGGGAAAGGTTATCATACAAATGGGATCAATTTGTTTGTAATGATTAGGTGCACAACTGTTCACTTAAAACTTAACGTTTTTATGCACAAAATCTTAATGTTTAAAATGTGCACACATTTGTGAACATGTTAACTATTTTGTTCACATTACAACACAAAATACAACGGTTGGAAATTTTATCTAAAAAAAATTATCTGTTACTTTGTCATGATTATGCTATGTGCACAATTGTTCACTTACAATTAGACGCTTTGTGCACAAGATCCAAATGCGTAAAATGTGCACATCAGAGTGAACAACTAGACTAATTTGTGCACATTAAAATACAAACTAAATCTGTAGGGAAATGATATCATACAAATGGGATTATTTTGTTTGTCATGCTATGTGCACAATTGTTCACTTACAGCATCACACTTTACGGACAAAAGGTATAAGTGAGAAACGTCCACACCTTTGTGAACAAGTAGATTAATTTGTGCACATTATAACACACACTAAATCTATGGGGAAAGTTTATCATACAAATGGGATCTATTGGTTTGTCATGATTAACCTAAGTGCACATTTGTGCTCTAACATCTTAACGATTTTTTCACAGAAGATAGACGTGTAAAACGTAGATCAATGAGTACACTATAATAAATATATCTTCATAATTTGTAAACTAATGTGCACATCAATACACAATACAAGGTTTAATTACTACATATCCAGTTATGCACACGTGTGCACAACAACATAAAAAAAAATTTAACAGTTAACACTATAACAAGTGTGCATTCCTTAATTTGTAAACCATTATGCACAACAAAACACAATATTAGGTTTTTTTACAAGTTAGCCAACTGTAAGCAGGGGTGCACAACAAAACCAAAAACAAGAAATTTGGCTTCAAGTGTGTCTCTTGTGCACAATGCAAGACTTTACTGCTTATATAGCTATTCGTCAACTGTTATTCCCTAATTCTTATTCCATTACAATATAATCGTGCAGCCAGTATAATTCATTGTGCACAAATTTGCAGAACCTACAATTTTAGCCTACTATTGACTCGATGTGTAACCCAAAACTCAAAATAACTCAATAAAATAGCATCAAAACTCCCTCAATTAGTGAATTACAGAGTGCTTTATGCACTAATAAACTATTAATTATATCGCTTCAAAATACAGAAAAGCAATTACTATAAATCTATACCTTATCACTTTAATCCCCACTTCGAATCGGTTCAGAAGTTTCTCCTTCAACTATAGCGGTCGCCAATATATTTTGAAACAAAGATTTTTTATCTGTTAGTTTTTTAATCAGATTCATGGTTGCTTCCTGATATATCGAAATCCCTAAAAACTGTCAGACGGTTTGGCGGAGTAGTTTTTAAACCGTTTTTAATTGTTAAATTGCGATATATTATTATTTAATATTGATAAAACTAATAACATCGTATGACATAATTACCCTTTTCCATTAGAAATAACGTTTCAGTTTAGAAGATTGATCACAACCTTTAAAAATTAAATCGTACGGTGCACATTAGTTCTGTATTTTATATATATTTTATTGGTTCTGTATTGAACCTTACCCTGTATGTATATATATATATATTATATATACATAATTATATGTATGTATGTATATATATATATACTGGTTTAAGGATGATAATTAATAAGTTTTCAGAAATTCGCCTCCTTTATACTTTGTCAAGCCTCTTCCCAAATGTTCAAGAATTTAAAAAAACAAATAATAGAACAGACTATATACCTTTCAGATTGTCAATAACAAATGCAAAACCAGTTTGGTTTTTTTATTGAAGTATATAGTTTTTTAATGTTAAAAGATATCTGACATTTAATTTGTAATGTCCAGCGAAACATATTTGAATGTCAAATGATGGGACTTACTTGAAACCTTAATGCTCTATTAAGGGAGTTGATGATGTGTTTCAGTGTTAGAGGCAAGATTATACTATATTCGAACAAACATCGGTATGCGATACGTTTTAATGCATTCAAAGAACGTCGAAAGGGTGCTATCATATAACTGTCTTCACGAACTTCTTCCATTATATTAGGATCTACCATAGACTGAAATGTTCCCTCTTCAAAGCAACTTTGTGTAATGCGTACAAGCTCCATTGAATTTTCCCGAGTGTTATATGGATCATAGGCCAACCTCCCACATAGGATCTCAAAAATCACCACCCCAAAAGAGTAAATTTCAGTTTCTCTCGGAGGCTTAATATATTCTGGGTAGAGCCTAAAGGTAGCAATCTTAGCATTCCATTTTTCGTCCAACAAAACATTTGTGCTCAGCATGCCCTGATGTATTTTTACTGTTCCGTCAGCGTCCATGTTTTCGTGAAAGTAGTCCAAACCTTGTGCAATATCTATGCATATTCTTATTCGTTGCATAAGATTTGTTTTTTCACTGATGCTTCCCAGATGATCAGCAAGACTTTTGTAAAGAGCGCATGATTCAAAGATAAGAATCATCTCATAACCTTCCAAACAAAATCCAAAAAGAGAGAGTATATTGGGATGCTTACGACCCCCAAACATTTTAACTTCTGCAATGAATTCTTTTGCTACTTGTTCGTAGTTTTTACTGATGTTGCGTTTTATAGTTACTGGGCCACACACCTTAATATTTTCACCTACATTTTTCCCTTCAGTTGTGAAGAAACTATTAACATCAGCATGGTTAACGTCTGCTTCGTACAACATATCATCTTTGTGTGAGCTGATGCAGTATCTTGAGGCAAAATTGTCGGTGGCCAACATTATATCACTGAGTGGAATCTTCAAGTATGCATACTCTTTCTCCTGTGTAATGATAACATAATTTATTTGCCCAGAAAATATTTATGTGCCTACGAGTCAATGCCAATTGGCACTGACTCTGCCTCCACAGACTGAGCTTAGTCTGGGGTATTCTAGCTCACACACACACACACACACACACACACACACACACACATATATATATATATATATATATATATATATATATATATATATATATATATATATATATATATATATATATATATATATTCTAGCTAAACTAAAATTAAAGCATTTCTCTTACAAGTCTTTCATGTGTTGAAATTAGGTCAGATGCATCCTCAAATCTTCCCACGATCAGATCCATACGGGGGGCTTTTCTTGACACAGCCATAAGCTAATTGTGAGAAAAGGGGAAGTGAAAGTCGATGCATTTGTTTCCTTAGATCAGGATTTATCATATCCTCCAGTTTTCCCTCTTCATAAAGACGTGTGGCGACTGAAACAAGAGATTCATCGTCTCCCATATGTGCTTTCCTCTCAAAGAGAACTTCAAACAATATTACGCCAAATGAGTAAGACACATGGGAAGGTGAACGAATGGCAACGTCATTATTTATTTCTATATGGATTATATCGTTTTTTTTGTTGTTGCTGCCTATATGGAATCCAAAACAAAATAACTTAGCTTCCCAATCTTTATTTAACAAAATCTTAGTGCTCTTGATATCTTGACTAAAGCCATGATATAAATGGCGTTCAATAACCTTATGAATGTATCTTAATGCATTTGCAGCACCTACACATATTTTCCATTTTTGGGACCACGTGAGGTTTGGATCACTTAGATATCTATCTAGACTTCCATTATCTTCGTATTTGAAAACCAGCATCATCTCAAGATTGTCATCACAAAACCCAACAAAAGACAAGATATTTGTATGATTAAGACAAGAGAGTGTGGCCATCTCTTTCAAAAACTCAAAATACCGTATCCCCGACGAAGGACGAAACCTCCTTATAACAACATCACTGTGTTCATTGGATCGGAGTTTTCCTTTGTGAACATCACCAATGCTACCTCGTTTAATGAGATTATCATCTGCAAAGTTGTTGGTAGCGGATACTATGTCATCAAACTTGATATGTAACTTAACAACTTTCTTCCTCAAATTCATCATTTGGTCATCGGACTTCATGTTCCGTAAAGAAGCCATAAGAGTTGAATAACTCATGCTAAGTACTTGGTAGGAGAAACAGTTCTCGTTTATGACTTTTTCTGTTTCTCAAATCGGATAAGATACAAAAAAAAAAAAAAAAAAAATGTCAATCACATTATTTTTGCCCATCACCGTTAAATCCCACAAGTCATAACATTTTCTCCTTTGCAAACTGTCTCCCAAATGCTCTTCTGCAATCTCTGTCACAGAGGGTCCTAAATCAGAAAGAAAAAAATCGACCCAAAACATCATTAACAGACAAAAAAATTCCCCTTAAACCATCGTTTATAATTAATCAAGTCTTGACCTTTTCAACATTCATTATTAATTATTCTTCTCATTTTCTAAAAAAAAATGTGTGTGATATGTGTTGGATAATCTCAAGAAATCTCTGTTTGCTACTGGTGTGTGATATATAATATGGATTATGATTCTGATGTGATCCTTACCTAACTATGTTAGAAAGTGAAGGTGGAACTACGCTGATGCCGAGATAGAGTTCGCCGGCGGTCAAGATGAGTTCACCGGAAGTTGAAGATAACGTTTATTACCAGTGGTGGACCTGAACCTCGGTATCTCATAAATACGATTTTTCCACCACAGATCTGACCTTTTCTTTTAATTGATGGTTTAATCGTTGGTTGTTTGGTTGTGTTTGGGAGATTTAAACGGCGGCCATAGTAATTGAATGATTTGGAGGTCATGACCTCCACCACAATGATTCCAGTGATTACCGGAGAAGATTACCTGAATTAATTGAGGGATTATATTGAAGCAATTAAAATTAGGGCTTTTAATTAAGCTGATAATGAAGAATTGAGGTCTGCACTTGGATATAATTATTAGGTATGAAGATTGATAGTTGCCAGATTTAAGCTTCTGAACTTTGATAAAGGATCGAAGTTAACATTTCCAGTGGAGTTACTTTTTTCAGCAGAGGCACTTTCCTCTAGTGGAGGTACAAAAATATTATTTAATTCAGGTTATATCTTCATTTTTTTAATAATATATTATGAAAATGAAAGAAGAGGCATATATTTAATTTAAAGAAGGTGATTTTGGTTTTTGATTTTGAGTTTTAGATATAGTTTGGTTTTGTTTTGATGTTGAAGAATTTGATTTGATTAGGGTTTTAGTTTGGATAAAGGTGAAGATGAAGTTAGATGATGATTTTGTTGTTGTTGCAAAACATGTGTGTATCGGCAGTGACATGTTAGTCATGTGTTGACTTT
Organism: Rutidosis leptorrhynchoides; assembly: GCF_046630445.1. Lineage (NCBI taxonomy): Eukaryota > Viridiplantae > Streptophyta > Magnoliopsida > Asterales > Asteraceae > Rutidosis > Rutidosis leptorrhynchoides. The sequence continues at coordinate 12,806,638 of NC_092334.1, forward strand.
ATCAACCCATCCAGCGGTCTCCGATAGTCCACTGAAGCCTGGCGAAATACCATCACCAATTACCCCACAGCATGTCAGGCCCGAGAATCGATTGTTATTGTTGCAATCTTCGCATGCGTGGGACGAAGGTATCATTTGGGCCCGGTTTTTGATCCAATTATTTGGAAAATCCTCACCTAGAGTGAATCGAACCCTCACCTCCCCTAAGGGAGAGTGAGTCATTTAACAACTAGGCTATTGGCCCATCGGTTAGATGATGATTGATAAGCTAAAATTCGAAGAAATATAAAATGACAAAATTACTTTTACGTGTCTGGCACACATGGGTGACTTAACAGAGTAAAACTAATGTTTAGTTAGCGATTGGACTGTCTATGAAATAAATGCAAAGTAATGGGCTATTCGTGTCAAAAAAATTAACTTGGACTATCTGCAAAATTTTTGACAAGCCACAAGAACTATCCATGTAATTTTGTCTTATCTATATAAATAGACTCGGAGATCAAAAGCCCTTTGACCTAGCGCTGAGGTAAATTATTAACTTGAAGTTCAAGTACGGTGGACTATGTATAGTTGAATGTGTGTGGTTTTCGTTCAAAAAATGAAACAGACTCGACACCATATATACACCCCTTCTAATGATGTGTGTAGCCCATCGAATTCACACTTGTGTCTGGCATGTGGGCGGCCCATTGTTCCTCCTCCAAAACCCTAATACCCCTTTATAAGTAGAGGGTTATACCTGCTAACGTGATACGGAGTATCATCTATGGTCTATGAGATACGGCTTTAGCCTCTCATCACACTCATTTAGGGTTTTACCTAAACTCCTTGTAGGTTTTTCCCTGATCTGACTTCGCTCATAAGCCATTAACCACCCTATCATCTTTGTTAGGGTTCACCAAGGGAACCGAACCGTTGAAAAGTGTTTATTTTGATTATGGTTTCTAATTATAATAGTAACTACAATTGTATTTGTATTTGAAGACAACTGTTAGAAATTTAGTGTAATTGAGGGATTTAATCTATACTTGTAAATGGGTTAGGAGGTACGGAGTGTACACCCATTAAGTGATAGATTGCCCGGACCCGAAAATGGTTTTCCATTATCACAAATTTGAGTGATTACGGAAGTATTATTCTTGCACTAGGTGGAAATAAAACAAACAACTTTATGAAAAGGATTTAATCTAGATTTCCTTGATTTGGTTGTTGGAAATAAAACAAACAACTTTATATAAAGGATTTGTTTTAGATTTGAAAACGATTTCCTTGATTTGGATGTTTGAAATAAAACAAACAACTTTATGTAAAGGATTTGTTTTAGATTTGAAAACGATTTCCTTGATTTGGATGTTTGAAATAAAACAAACAACTTTATGTAAAGGATTTGTTTTAGATTTGAAAACGATTTCCTTGATTTGGATGTTTGAAATAAAACAAACAACTTTATGTAAATGATTTGTTTTAGATTTGAAAACGATTTCCTTGATTAGGATGTTTGAAATAAAACAAACAACTTTATGTAAAGGATTTGTTTTAGATTTGAAAACGAAATTAGTTAGTGAAACATCTCCATCGTGGAATAATACTTGTTTTTGGGTGCCTATAAATAGAGACTATCATTTATGAGAATAAGATATACGAAAAACACCTTAATACTCTTATGCAAAAGAGTTCTTGTTTACTGCCAATAACAAGAACTAATCTCTGTCTTATCCCAAAGTGATATTCGTGTAACCCAGGCAATAAGGGTCGAATAATTACTTTCGGAAAGTGATACCACGATTCAGTGATTTATCCGGCTATCGATTATTTTACCCTACACGAAATCTCAATAAAACCTCCAACAATCGAAAGTAATTATTCGTTATAATCGATGGCGGCTACGATGAAACACATGACGGCGAATTTCTCCAAACTTGATAAGTTTGAGGGAATTGATTTTAGGAGATGGCAAAAGAAGATGCACTTCTTTCTGAGCAGCATGAGTGTGGTGTACGTACTCAGCACACCAATTCCTGAAGATCATGGTGATGATGCCACTATTGAACAAATTCGGAAAAGGTGCAAGTGGGAGAACGATGACTACATCGCTAGAGGTTTAATCCTCAATGGTATGGCTGATTCCCTTTTTGATATTTACCTAAATGTTGAATCTTCTAAAGAACTATGGGACTGTTTAGAAACCAAGTATATGTCTGAGGATGCTTCTAGTAAAAAGTTCCTTGTTAGTAATTTTAATAATTACAAGATGGTCGATTCTAGACCGGTCTTGGAACAATACAATGAGCTCATTCGTATACTTGGTCAATTCACACAACATAAGATGAACATGGATGAGTCTATTCAAGTCTCAAGCATAATTGATAAACTACCTCCATCTTGGAAAGAATTTAAACATTCTTTGAAACATAAGAAGGAGGAGTTAACTCTTGTTGAGTTGGGTAGTCATCTGCGTATTGAGGAATCCCTCAGGTTGCAGGATAATGACAAGCCAAAAAGCAACGAAGTTGCTGGTACGTCTGTTGTCAATATGGTGGAACATAAAAAGTTCACTAGTAATAATGACAAAAAGGGCAAACGTAAACATCGAGGTTATAACAAGGCTAATCCGAACAAGAAGTCTAAATTGACTTGTTGGAAGTGTGGTAAAACTGGACACATAAAAAAGGATTGCAAGGTTATTTTTGGTAATAATAATGCCAAAGGATCTAGCACAAGCGGTTCGGGAAATGGTTTAAACAACCACAACTCGAAAGGTCAGAATATATTTAATAATTCAAATAAGAATTATTATGTTTCATATATATCTGAGGCTTATTTTGTGCAGGATGATGATGTCGCGTGGTGGGTTGACTCGGGAGCCACCACCCATGTATGCAAGGATAGATTTTGGTTCAAGACTTACGAGTCCGTGACTGATGGATCAATTCTTCATATGGGAAATGAGTCAACAGCCTCTGTTCATGGACGTGGAAGTGTGGATTTGTGTTTTAGTTCTGGAAAAACTATTTGTTTGTTTGATGTTTTGCATGTACCACAAATAAGAAAAAATTTAGTTTCCAGTAGTGTGTTAAATTGTTGTGGTTATAAACAAGTGATTGAATCTGATAAGTTTGTTTTGTCAAAACATGGTATGTTTGTTGGTTTTGGTTATTTATGCAATAGAATGTTTAGACTTAACATTAATCACTTGAATGTTAATTTTGCTTTTATATCTACTTCTAGCATAAATAATTCTACACTTTGGCATGCTAGACTAGGACATATACACTTTAAAAGAATGCAAGATATGTCTAAAGATGGATTAATACCGGTTTTTGACATGAACAATGAAAAGTGTAAAACGTGTATGTTAACAAAGATCACTAAGAAACCATTTCAAAATGTACATCGTGATACTGAAATTTTGGAATTAATACATAGTGATTTATGTGATTTGCATGCTACTCCTACTTTAGGAAACAAGAAATATTTTGTGACTTTTATTGATGATGCTTCTAGATTTTGCTATGTTTATTTGTTACATACTAAGGATGAAGCATTAGATAAATTTAAAATATTTAAAACTGAAGTAGAATTACAACAAAAGGCTTTGATTAAAAGACTTAGAACAGATAGGGGAGGTGAATACATTGACCAATCGTATTTCCAATCCGTTGGTATTATCCATGAGACCACAGCTCCTTATACTCCACAACAAAATGGTATATCTGAAAGGAAGAATAGGGTCCTTAAGGAAATGGTTAATTCCATGTTATCCTATTCGGGTTTAAGTGAAGGATTTTGGGGGGAAGCTATGTTAACAGCTTGTTATTTGCTTAATAGAGTTCCTAACAAAAGAAACAAGATTACACCTTATGAACTTTGGAATAAAAGGAAACCTAACTTGAATTATCTTCGTGTATGGGGTTGTAGGGCGGTTGTAAGACTGCCTGATCCCAAAAAGAAAAGTTTAGGTGAAAGAGGTATAGATTGCATTTTTATTGGATATGTTGAACATTCCAAGGCATATAGGTTCTATGTAATAGAGCCTAATGAATTTGTCTCAATCAATTCTGTGATTGATTCAAGGGATGCAATCTTTGATGAAAATCGATTTTCATCTATACCTAGACCAAAGGATATGATTCCAAGTAACAATGGAATCAATAAGGATTGTAATGATGAAGTCTCTAAAAAGGCTGTTGATCAGTCACTTGAGCTTCGGAAAAGCAAAAGAGAAAGGAAACCTAAATCATTCGGACCAGATTTTCAACTATACTTAGTTGAAGGTTCTAGGGATGATGTTTCTACCCAATATTCATATTGTTTCAATGTTGATGATGATCCTAAAACATATGATGAAGCAATGAGGTCTCAGGATGTTGCATTCTGGAAAGAGGCAATTAATGATGAGATGGATTCCATCATGGGCAATAACACTTGGGTGTTAGCTGATCTACCTCCCGGTTGCAAACCTTTGGGTTGCAAATGGATCTTCAAAAAGAAGATGAAGGTGGATGGAACTATTGAAAAGTTCAAGGCAAGGTTAGTCATTCAAGGCTTTAGACAAAAGTCTGGAATTGACTATTTTGATACTTATGCTCCTGTGGCACGTATCACTACCATTAGACTGCTGATTGCTTTGGCTACAATTCACAATCTGGTTATTCACCAGATGGATGTGAAGACAGCATTCTTGAATGGTGATTTGGATGAGGAGGTTTATATGAACCAACCTCAGGGCTTTGTCATGCCAGGAAATGAAAGCAAGGTGTGCAAACTTGTGAAGTCCTTATATGGTTTGAAACAAGCACCTAAGCAATGGCATCAGAAGTTTGATGAAGTAGTTTTATCTAGTGGTTTTAGATTGAACCAAGCAGATAAATGTGTGTATAGCAAATTTGATGATTCTGGTAAAGGAGTTATAATTTGTCTATATGTTGATGACATGTTAATCTTTGGGACTGACCAAAGTCAAGTTGATTTAACAAAAGAATTTTTGTCATCAAAGTTCTCCATGAAAGATATGGGGGAGGCTGACGTTATCCTTGGTATTAGGATCAAACGTGAAAGCAAAGGAATTTCAATTTCTCAATCTCATTATATTGAGAAGGTGTTGAGAAAGTTTAATTGCTTTGAATGTACTCCTGTGAGTACACCTGTTGATCCAAGTGAGAAGCTTATGCCTAACCAAGGTAAAGCTATATCACAACTTGAGTATTCTCAGGTGATTGGCTGTTTGATGTACGCCATGACATGTACAAGGCCAGATATTGCTTTTGCTGTGGGAAAACTGAGTAGATATACTAGTAATCCTAGTACTCATCACTGGCAAGCAATTAGGCGGGTACTGAAGTATTTAAAGAAAACTATGGCATATAGTTTATCTTACAGTGGATTTCCTTCTGTAATAGAAGGATATTCTGATGCGAGTTGGATAACTAATATTGAAGATCATTCTTCAACGAGTGGTTGGGTGTTCTTGCTTGGGGGAGGTGCTATTTCATGGGCTTCTAAAAAGCAGACATGTATTACCAACTCAACGATGGAATCTGAGTTTGTTGCTTTAGCTGCTGCTGGTAAAGAAGCAGAATGGCTTAGAAACTTGATCCATGAGATACCATTATGGCCTAAACCTATAGCACCCATGTCTATCCATTGTGATAGTGCTGCGACATTGGCAAAAGCTTATAGCCAGATGTACAATGGAAAGTCTAGACACTTAGGTGTCAGACATAGTATGATTCGTGAACTCATCATGAATGGGGTGATTTCTATAGTGTTCGTAAGGTCACAACAGAATTTAGCTGATCACTTGACGAAGGGATTGGCAAGAGACTTGGTTGACAAGTCTGCTGTGGGGATGGGTTTAAAGTCCACATAAATTTCTAATTATAAGATACCCAATTCCCTTCTGATGAAAATTAGAAGTTGAATTCAATGCGGAAGGCTTATACTTAGAAATTTGGAGTACATAAATTTTATATCATCCCAAGGTAAGGTATGTACTCGGACCTGCTGAAGGTCAGGTTGAAGTCTAGCTTCTTAATAGTTCATTTGAAAAAGTGCAAGAGCAGGTGCATGACTGAAGTGAACTACCTATGTGAATGTGAAGTTTTGCCGCTTCAACAAAGCTTGGACTTTTAGCTTTGGATACATTCATGAAAGGATATGGACACATGGCTTGTAAAGTGTCAGGATAGCTTTAGAGTATTTGAAAACTTATGTGTATGTTATTTTCAGTTATTCAAAATGGGTTGAAGGGTTCAATTCTTAGAACACCCTGATTCTCGAATATTTGGAATGTGTAATGTACTAAGGTGAAAATTCAATCTTCAAGATATTTTCATTTATGCATGAGTTTTTGTTTTAATTTGTTTAATTCTCATGAAACGAATTGCACTAAATTGGGGAGGATTGTTAGAAATTTAGTGTAATTGAGGGATTTAATCTATACTTGTAAATGGGTTAGGAGGTACGGAGTGTACACCCATTAAGTGATAGATTGCCCGGACCCGAAAATGGTTTTCCATTATCACAAATTTGAGTGATTACGGAAGTATTATTCTTGCACTAGGTGGAAATAAAACAAACAACTTTATGAAAAGGATTTAATCTAGATTTCCTTGATTTGGTTGTTGGAAATAAAACAAACAACTTTATATAAAGGATTTGTTTTAGATTTGAAAACGATTTCCTTGATTTGGATGTTTGAAATAAAACAAACAACTTTATGTAAAGGATTTGTTTTAGATTTGAAAACGATTTCCTTGATTTGGATGTTTGAAATAAAACAAACAACTTTATGTAAAGGATTTGTTTTAGATTTGAAAACGATTTCCTTGATTTGGATGTTTGAAATAAAACAAACAACTTTATGTAAATGATTTGTTTTAGATTTGAAAACGATTTCATTGATTAGGATGTTTGAAATAAAACAAACAACTTTATGTAAAGGATTTGTTTTAGATTTGAAAACGAAATTAGTTAGTGAAACATCTCCATCGTGGAATAATACTTGTTTTTGGGTGCCTATAAATAGAGACTATCATTTATGAGAATAAGATATACGAAAAACACCTTAATACTCTTATGCAAAAGAGTTCTTGTTTACTGCCAATAACAAGAACTAATCTCTGTCTTATCCCAAAGTGATATTCGTGTAACCCAGGCAATAAGGGTCGAATAATTACTTTCGGAAAGTGATACCACGATTCAGTGATTTATCCGGCTATCGATTATTTTACCCTACACGAAATCTCAATAAAACCTCCAACAACAACAACAGTGGTGGTAAGCTTTCTGCTAGCGGGGATGGTGGTTGGATTTTGATAACGATGTGAAGAAGTAGGTGGAGAAGCATATGAAGAGAAAGGCGGTGGAACCGGATTTTGATATTGATATTGATATTGATATTGATACAAGAAAAGTTGGGAGTCTACAGTAGAAAACTAAAGTGATTATCCAATGCGAGCCTGTCAGAAAAGCGCCAATCTATGTCCAAGCCCCTTCCAATTGATATATAGATTAATAATTTAGTTTCCCGGAAAAATGTACTCTTGCGTGTAAATTTGTAGGCTTGTAGTTTATAACATTATCATTAGGATATTTTGATGAAAATATCAATTTTGGAGAAGCAAATAAAGAATTGCTAAAAAAACTAATTTTTAAGATAAGCTTGAAGCAATTGCTGTTTAATATTTTGATATTATTTTTAAGTATACTACTAACTTCACACACTTCTTTCGTTTGTTGCTTTTGGGTTTCGTTCATAGATGATACCATATATAAGTGATCGTGGAGGTTATTTTCCAAGTTGTTCTCCTCATCAGGTGAAAAGATTGGTAAGTAACATGTTTTATTGACTATTTTAACTATGTATTTTTCTTTTTTGGTTGTAACCGGTGATCTGCGGGTACCCGATACGTGATGAGTGGGTAAAATTATTAAATTCTACCTGCGGGCGCGGGTACGGGTAAAAAATTATACCAGCCAACGGGTCGCGGACGGGTCGTGGGTACATACTACCCGTCGCGGGTAAAACCCGATCCGCTAATTCATGAGACTTTTTTAAATTTACCCGCGAGTTTATATATACAATTATCAAATTTAAAAATGATTTTACTTGTAATGTAATAATGATTAAAAATATAATATTACATATAAGTAAAAAAAATTGAATTTCACGTCATTTTAGACATGTAGCTTGTACATATAGTCCATAATTAATAAAATTATAGAACTTTTTAATTTTTTTAAGGAATTAGTATATTATTATTACCCGCGGGCTATGGGTATCAGCGGGTCATGGGCATGGGCGAAACTTTTTTACCCGCGGGCGGGTAACGGGTCTCAACAAACAAAAAAACAACCCGACGGGCGGATCGCGGGTATATAGAATCCATGCCCATTACCCGCGGGCGCCATCCCTACATGTAAGGATGTCATACTTTGTAAGTTGAGGAAGGTGAGGTAGATGATGAAGTCGACAACTTTTTCACACTGGGTAAGAAGAAGAAGAGGACTGGGGAAAGTTCTTCAAACTTAAAGTTGGTACTTATGGTAAAGGTAGTTAATGATTCTGTCCCCGCAACTTTGGCTCAGTGGACATGTGGTGGTGCTTAGCAACCCCGCCGGGCTAGAGGTCTCGGGTTCGAGCCTCGTCACCTACAAAGGATATTATTTGAAAGAAATTCTTTGAGGGTGGCCCAAAGGGAAGGTTTTACCGACCCGCTCCGGGACTAAGGTCCGGCCTCCCTGCCCCGTATGGGATGGTTTAAGGGTCGGATCCCCTGAGTGTGGTTCGGGTTTTCTGCCCGAACGCGCGTGTGTGTGTGTGTGTAAATGATGACTAGGCTTCGGTCTGGACTGATGCAAAGCTGCCGTTCAAAAAAAAAAGGTACTTAATGATTCTACTTTTATTTTTACTTTTAGTTAAAATTGTGTAGTCTCAATTGCCACTTTAGCAACACTAGTTGCTTTACAATGGAAATTATATGAGGAATAACTCGGATGATCTTTGGTGTTAGCAATAGATACGTAGATCTGTCATCTGTAGAAGGATGCATCTCAACATTTGGACCCGCGTTGTGAGACCAACAGCTTAGCTTAGGAATGGAACACACACAAACATGCACACACACGCGCCAAAATCTGAGAGTGCTTATTTTGTATTGTCTTTTTAGGTGCATATATGTGATGTTTTCATTTATAACGGTTCCGGTGTCTATTACTTAGGTTATGTATTGAATTATATACATTTCTAATCTAAACATTTTTTTATCATATTTGTATTTATTTCTGGGTTAAGCATGTGCAACTGAAGCTGTCACTTTCTTATTCTTGAAGTTTGGTGGAAAAAAAAAAAGAAAAAAAAAAGATTGATGCAGTTGATGGAAACAAGACTTCAAGGGGCTAAACTGCAAATAGATTATTTATAAATACTAGTTTTAATTTATTTGATTCTGATTTTGTCATTCTAATTTTTTCTGTATTTTTGCTCTCTCTCTCTCTCGTTCGATTTTCTCTAACCATAGTTAGGATTTTCATTCTATAATTCTGTGATTACTGCTACTGTGAGTGCAATCAAGTTCAAATATGTTGAACTTGATAGTGAGTGACTATATGATCATACTGTTTAGTTACAATCTTTGATTGTAGTTAGGATTTTTTGGTTTTGTAATTTTAACTTCTTATGATTGGAAGTTTTACTTCCTGTGATTGGAAGATTATTTCTGTGTGCTTGTTCATTATGAAACATATGTTTTCAAATATAACTTTTATAACCACAAACGCATCATAGACCAAATGTGTAGTGAGGGTTTACTATAAATGAACTTAATTTAAAAGCGGTTATATAGTTTAGTGGTGTTAAGATTGACATGAGCATATCCACTTAGTGCAACCTAATCAAATTTATAGTAAAACTAGGGAAATGACCCGTGGAATCACGGGTTTGTTTAAACGAAACAGTTTAATGCTATGTTTTTTTATATTAAATGAACGTAAACGTTAAAGTCATTTAGTTTAATGACCCGTGAAACCACAGAGTCCGACTAATAAACTCGTCAGCTGAACATTTCATCAAACACCTAAAATGCATATTAAACAATCTAAATGCAATCATAAGAGATAATATTGGTTGTCATTTTATTTTAAAAGTGTAAATTAATATATAAATTTAAAATTAGTTCCTTCTGCCTAGCTTTTATACCTTCTCGTACTCAATTCAAAATAATCAATTAAAATAATTCAAAATTATTTAATTTTAATAATTAAAATAATTATTAATAAGATAATAAGATTTAATAATAATAATTATTTAATAAGATTTTATTTTAATTCAAAATTATTTAGATCAACATCACCTGCTTAGATTTTTTTTTCTTTTGTTTTTGATTTTTTTTAACAAAAGAATTAGCCTAATAATAACATCATCATTATAGGATTTTAATAGAAACTATAGATATATAGATAGTACGGAGTAAATTATTTTGTAAAGTCTCCTATGATTAAATGACACGATCCTATGATGTAAATCATTTTCCCACATCAGCGCAATCAACTTTCACTTATCACATACACATAACAAAACACTACCCAATATATTTCCTCTCCATCATGAAACGTTTACAAAATGAATGGAATAATAATGAAACACAACAACAAAACGCATATTAGAACTAAACCTATATTTACATAACCAGTAACTTAAGTCTTCAACTTTACAACCTGAATACAAACATTAACCACGAAGAAACTAACCTTTATTTTTTTTTTCTTCCACATAATGTACATTACACAAATATATGTAACACACAGGTCCCTTTATCATATTTCACAATTAGATCACCACACTCTTCAACACATGCTAAAACATCGGTTCTATAATCATCTATTCTTCCATTGGTCGAAACTCAAGGCCGCGTATAATAAGGCCAGACATAGTTCCTTCGTAAGTTGTGAATTTCAACTTAACATGGAGCGAATCATTACGAAGCTTATAATTAGAGTTGTTGTAAATCCACACAATAACCTCCATCCATCCATCACTCCTCTCTTTTGGAATTCGATCAGTTTCATGTACATTCCACGGACTTGGGCGTCTAAAATAGAGTTTCTTTACTTTTCCAACGGTACTTATCTCGAACTAACACAGGACAATGCAACCCGCTACAATTTTCAGAAAGCTTGAATACAAGGTAACACACATTGTCTGTATTAGGTGAAACCATTTGACTACCGATCTTCCACTTGATACTAAATGTTGTCTGTCGTAGAAACTCTATCCCTTCTAATCTGCATAATATACGATATATCACATTCTACATAATGTGTGTATACACACATTAAATTAATTTACTGCGTACAGAACAGCGGTGAGAGGCAAAGCTTTTGCAAACCATCTACTAATGCTTTAATGAATGTTAATATAGACAAGAATTTATTTCAGATTATAAATTCCAAGTTTGTGACCAAGTTCATACTGTTTGAGGATATGCATATGTAACAACCCTTCCTACATCATCTTGGGATAATAATTTTGAGTCATTATAACCCTCTGGTTAACTAATATCTTCCGACACGGTTTTTTTAGTTGAAGCCTGAAGATAGATATCTGATGAATCTATTACTTTAGCTCTTGGGGCATTTCATAAATATGGGATCAACTAGAAAGGTGAGGGTTTGGATGAGAATGCAATGAAATTACATACAGCACATTAACCTGCATTGGGATGAGGCGTTTGAATAAGATAGCTTTGCATCGTAATAGTTGTTGAGAAGCCACATCGCATGAACCGTGTGTCTCATACTTCCCATTTCACTACCTGGGAACTGTTCCATCGAATAAGTAACATAATTAACCATCATAGCATAAAAAGGAAAAATTGATAACAATTCTAAGAAATATAAGATACATTTTTCCCATGTCATCGTTTTCAGAAATTTGAATATTTTATTCTTATTAGCTATCATCGCACCTTAGTCATTTCTGAGTTGGATTTTGAAATTGGTTGTTGGATTTCGTCAGATTTTTTGATTTCTTGTTTCACCTGCACAAAAGTTTTGGAGTTACCCAACCATACAATTCCATTGGTTTCAAAATATTATCCAAAATTTAAAGTGAGAATTAGAAATTACTATCAAACTTGTATCGTCAACGGCTCGAAACTCGATGCCTTCAATATAGAAGGCACGACTATCACAATAGCATCGTGAAAAGTTCTCCAGTAAGACATTAATATCTGTTTCCTCCTTGTTACTTGAGAATCGACCCAGTTCGATCGTCATCCATCCGTCTTCTCTCCATGTAGCAAAATACGAATTTAGGTTTTCATTACCTATTTTGTACTTAAGGTTCACATACATTCGTTTAGCACGGGATTTTCTCGGACGACAAAATTTGAAGATTAGATGAAGGCTGTAACCGATGCTCGGAAGTAAAAGCTGAGGTCCTCTCTTAATTTGGACATTTAAATTCGAAACATCTAACATCTCTGCTACTTTCTTAAACCTGCAGTACATTATAATATTATATTATATTTAAGATATAAGATATTAGACCTTATGACTTATTTTTCCAATATTACCCTTACATTCATGGAGATTGTTGCATATTTCAACCATGCATAAACAAAAATGAACTGATTTGTTTGACAAGTTTGAGCTCGTGTCCTATTATTTGAAAAAGAAAAAAAAAATTAACAGCACACAAAGAGAATTTGAAAGTTAGAACTATAGAGGTACCTTGAATCTTCAATAGTTTGCCACCTACGTAACCAGCGGTTTTTGTATGAAAAGGTTTTTGCTGAAATCATCTCATATCTTTCTCCATTACCATCGATTGAAAACCACTGTCACATACAACAAGGTAAACAAATCAAACCCAATTTTGATTATGTGTAAGTTTGGACTCTCATACCTCACATTCGTGAATTGTGATAAAAAAAAAAAAAGGTAAGTTGATATGCCAATCTTGTTTGTTAAGGTTTGACTTTAGTTTGACTTGGTTAGTGGAATACCTGCTGCAGTGTAAAGTTTATTGGTATGAAAAGGCTTAGAGATGTAGCAGTGCAGTTAGTGTGGCTGAAGTGTAGAAGTGTACATTAATAAATACAATTTCATCTTCTATAGTTTCATTTATGTTGTTTGAGACTATTTATTCTTCGTTGTAAAGTTACTTTGGTATATATCAATTGATTGTTCTCGATAGATTCTAGTTGTAAGATCTATAGTTTTGTAGAGATTGGGTGCTTGTAAAGTTTAGACTATTCACAATATTTGTTTTACCCAAAATACTTTGCAACTAAAAGTTATTATGGGGTGTTTGACTGTTTGTAATTACTTATTTTAAGTGCTTACCTGTTTATAATTGCTTATTTTTAAAATTATATCAAATAACTAAGCACAAACACTTTTATGAAGGTATCTGCTTGTAGAGTATTTGTTAAGGAATATGTACTTAAAAATAAGCATATAATCACTCACCTGCTTATATTTAAGCAAAATCTCAAACACACCCTTAAGGTAAAAGAATGAGAATTAAGAAAATAAGATATTTATGAATATATGTTAAGTACCAGTTTGCCCTCCTGAAGGAGGATTCCGTTGATAAGTTTGGTGTAGATATCTTTTTTTTCCATTGTGGAGTAAACCTCAGGGGACTCTGAATACTCGAGTATTTGTCGATAGTTTGTAGGCAATTTGGCCTCCCATATGCCAGCCTCCTGCAAACAGTACAATTTCGTTTTAAGTTACATAAATATATAAAAACATTAATATTCCAGTTTATGATAAGTACATGATATTGTTGACATACAAATGAAGATTACGATTTCAACACTATTATAACTTACTTGCAATGCTAATGCTTGTTGAAGCTGTACTACCACCTCGGACGCTGTAGGCCGTTGGTTTCTTTTATCATGTAAGCATTGAAAGGCAATCTTTGTAAATGTAATCAATGACTCCCGTACAATTTGTTCTCTTATAAGCTCGAACGCCAACTTATCTGGTCTTTCTACTTCATACTGGCCTTTAACCAAACTGTCAAAAAAGTGATCGCGATCTGTGCTCGCCAATCTCCCACACAAAAGCTCAAATAAAATCACACCCAACGAGTAAATGTCATAGCCTCTGATTACGTCATTAACGTAGTGAATATTCATATTTTTTGGAAATATTAAGGGTCTATCAAATCCACAAATCTTTGTTGTCCAATCTCCAGTTAGTAAGATATTGGAACTTTTTAGGTCTTTATGTATCACTACATCTTGTCCCCCATCCCTTCCATGAAGGAATTCCAAACCTTTGGCGATATCAATGGCTATCCTTAGTCTTTTGATCCATGTAAGTGTAGCATTTCCCACGTGCATATCGAGACTTTGGTTAATCGCAAACTCATAAACAATGAATTTTTCATTCATTTTCTTACAGTAGCCTATGAGACCAATCACAAATTCATGCTTATACTTGTAAGGAATTTCAAATTCTCTCCAATTGCCAGGTGTTTTTTGACCACATTTGCTCATACGCTTTACGGTAACGGGCTTAGTTTCATTATTGTATTGAATTTCTCCATTGTGCATACCATATCCCTCTTCTATAATACAGTTGGTATCACTCAAGGTTTTCCCCCCCAATCTTATGTCTTCAAGGGAAATTTCCAGCGTGTCATTGCGGTGTTTCTGTGAATCATGAGACATTTAATATTAAAATTAAAAAAAATGTGTTCGATGTGTCTTGAGTATATATACATTTAAGCATATATATGTTATAGAATCAGCATTACTCAATTAAAGAATCATCTAACCTTTTTTATACATCTTACTCCATTAAATTGCTATACATCTTGATCAATATTAGTTGCTTGATCTCACAGACCTCAAGTTTGTTAAAATGTTATGGTTTTTATTGTTCAATCTTCTACTTGAATTGCATATGCTTTCTCTTGCTATTTTGTGTGTGCAGGTTTTGAATGTGTGCCTAATTGGTATCAGATTATTACGTTATCAAACAGAATAAACATATTGAAACACCATTCACCTAAACGACGTTTTAAACAGCTGATTATAATTATTTA
This sequence comes from Rutidosis leptorrhynchoides, assembly GCF_046630445.1. Classification (NCBI taxonomy): domain Eukaryota; kingdom Viridiplantae; phylum Streptophyta; class Magnoliopsida; order Asterales; family Asteraceae; genus Rutidosis; species Rutidosis leptorrhynchoides. Next base: position 12,821,708 of record NC_092334.1, read on the forward strand.
AAACGCATAATCAGTTTTCAAGACACAAATCTAAACACCCCTTAATAGTTGAGTGGCCTTTGTATCAAATCTTATAATAGTTATAGGTGACTTATACAATAAAAAATAGTGGACATAGTTAATCTAATACTCCCTCATCCCAATTTAATAGTACATGTTTTTTTTTTTTTTTTTTTTTTTCGGTTGTCCAGTCCACTATTTTAAATTATAGAATCAAAGGAATCTTAAATTAACTTGATTAGGGGTAAGAATTTCTGGGGCGGATCTACCTTGTATTGACTGGTAGCACGTGCAACTAGTCAATCTAGCGTATGAAGTGTAAAATTTTATGATTTTTCTATAATTATATGAAAGTGCAACCAGTGGCTGAGCCACCATGGTGCAAAATGGGTCAAAACGACTGAAATTTTATTGATGTTTATTTACATATATGGATTTGTGTAAGAGAAGTTGAAACGCAATTTTAATGGAGGTTTTTGAAAATGAAAATGGTGAAATGCAGGTACCAGCATATCGGGCCCCACTAATATATATTATATCAAATATTTCATGTTAAGGGTGTATTTGAATGAAACTAGCTGGAGCTGGAGCTTATTTTTAAAGCTGGTAGCTGGAGCTTATTTTTTTTAATAAATGTTTGGTAAACTAGCCGAAGCTTATTTTCCATTTCATAATCTCTACTTTTTTTCATAAGCTACTAGGGGTGTGTTTGGATGAAACTAGCTGGAGATGGAGCTAGTAGCTGGAGCTTTTGAGATAGAGCTGGAGCTGGAGCTTATTTTTGAAGATGGTAGCTGGAGCTTATTATTTTTTATAAGTGTTTGGTAAACTAACTGGAGCTTATTTTTCAGTTCATAAGCTATACTTTTTTTCATAAGCTACTATAGGTAGCTTATCTTTTAAGAGCTTATGAAATTAATAAGCTCTACTTTTAATGTCAACCAAACAAAGCTTATGACTTGTAGCTTATTAAAATCATAAACTCAAAGCTCCTATAAGCTCCCATAAGCTCGTCACCCAGCTTATTTTTTAAGAGCTTATAATTTTCATAAGCTCTACATTTTATGTCTACCAAACAAAGCTTATGACTTTGAGCTTATTAAAATCATAAGCTCAAGCTCCAATAAGCTCCCATAAGCTCTAAGAAGCTTGTGTGCCAAACACACCCCTACTTTTAATGGCAACCAAACAAAGCTTATGACTTGTAGCTTATTAAAATCATAACCTCAAAGCTCCTATAAGCTCCCATAAGCTCGTCACCCAGCTTATTTTTTAAGAGCTTATAATTTTCATAAGCTCTACATTTTATGTCTACCAAACAAAGCTTATGACTTGGAGCTTATTAAAATCATAAGCTCAAGCTCCAATAAGCTCTCATAAGCTCTAAGAAGCTTGTGTGCCAAACACACCCTAAACCCTTGAATTTATTTATATAACTCAATAAACACCCACCAGTTTATCTTTTTCTACTAGATGCTTCATTTAAAACCCAACATTTAGTTTAATAGTAATTTCAGTCCTTATATTGTCTACTAATTTGATTAAAATAAATATCTTGATCGTGATAATTTCTTCAAGTGATGTTTGTTCACAAATTTGTAAAACTTAACATATTAATCATTTATTTTCAAACATCAATGACGTATACAAAGTTAAGTTATACAACACCTAAATAAATGGTTTTAAAGTACTTAAACACTTTATATATGTTCTATTAAAAAAATAGAGAGAAGCTAACTACATGATTAATTTCATTAAATATATATTGATATATAAGTTTTTATTTTTCATTACTTAAAGTATAACTAAATTCGAGAATATCAAAATGAAGTGTGTAACAAAGAAGTTTTTGTAATTTATTTTTTAGTCGATCTTTATGTTTTACTTCAACTTGTATTTTGAAAAAAAAAAAGCAGGACTCCTTTAATTCCATTAACCTATACAAAAGTCGATCACAAGTAAAAAAAAAAAAAAGGCAACTTTGAAATAAATAAATAATGTTTAATTTTTTAGTAGAAGTATTGGGGTATTTTTAACCGTTTAGCCTTTTTATTTTCGATCAAAATTTTTATGAACAAATCGCAAAGTTGATTATGAATTGTTTTTTTGATGTGTTGGAAATTTTGGTTGAAAAGGTGTGTTTCACCAATGTTTGGACACAAATTAATATATAATAAAGTGATATATTTGAACGAATATTTAGTGGGTTTTATTGTCCATAATGAGGGCTTTAAAACAAGCTAGAGCGTGTCCAAAAAAGTTTAATGGTGAATGAGATATCGCGTCTCAAAGTTGCTAGTTTAGTGCTAAATGGAAGAATTTTGAAGGAAGTGGAACTTGTCCCACATAGGAGTGGGAAAGAACTTATATGTAGTATATAAGTGGAATGGGTATAAGCTATGTTAAGATCTTATGACATGTTTTACTCCATTTCATTCCCTCGCGCAAGGGGTGCAAAAAAACTGGATTTGGGCTTGGGATCCAATGCGTGCCCGTGCGAGGCCTGTTTTTGCAATACGATTTTTTGGCCCAACTTGGTTTCGACGTTTTGACTTGGTCATAGATAAGATCGAATCAGTTACGATCAGATCATGACCGAAATCCACTCAGTTGTTGGAAATCATGACCGATATCTACTCCATTCAGTTGTGTTTTCTGCTATATATTGGGGCTTCCAGTCATTCTGCAGAGATACACAACACACTGATTTTGCAATACGATTTTTTGGTCCAACTTGGTTTCCACGTTTTGACTTGGTCATAGATAAGATCGAATCAGTTACGATCAGATCATGACCGAAATCCACTCATTGTTGGAGATCATGACCAAAATCCACTCCATTTAGTTGTGTTTTCTGCTATATGTTGGGGCTTCCAATCATTCTGCAAAGATACCCAACATACACATACAGAATAAGCAAACAAAGCAACTGTTCACCATCGTCTTCCATTCTCAGTCGCACGTCTCTCCAATTCCGATCTCTTTTTCAGGCAAGTGTTAGGTCCAGCAGTTTTGAACCGGTGTACCCTGGGAAGTGGGAACAGAACAGACGTCGAAACTGTTTAAGAGAATTATGTCAAAAACAAGCCCGGTTCAACCCTTAAATTCGGTTTGATCGATTTAATTATCAATTCATATACATCGCATGTTGTTTTATGATTATTGTGATATCTGTATTTTCAGTTTCATATGCATATGTTATTACAGTCTTAAACAGATTCGTGTTCACGAAAATTATTTTATTGCTCTTATGTAACTGAAACTGATGCGTGTATGTATATAAATAATTCGATTAACATTTGGGCGAACTACTGCTATCTGCTCTGTTTGCTGCGCCTGTTAAACATGTTCTTAATAAATTAGATTTCTTTATGCGGCTCTAGATCACTTTATAATCCATGTTTACATGATATATGTTTTGCCACATCGTTCATTCGCATATAACTTATTGGGTTTTATATGCTGTTATCGTAAATTGGAATTATAAACTTGCAATTTATATATGCATATATTTTCTACTGTTTTCTAACCTTGATAAATTCGGTATACGAAACACGTTATAATCGGGTCACATAAATGTGACGGCATGTTCTTTATTAAAGTATTGTTGTATGTTGTGATATGTATTGCATATTTGCATGTGGTTCTTATTTCTACTGGTTAAGATTTATTATGTTGAGGTTAAATAGACAAACTTGTTCGTATCCATGGTATCTAGTACTGTTGAATATATTCAGTTTAATATTTGCATGTGTAATGGCCTAACATGATGTAGTTCTTTGCCATTATGAATGCTATTTTTATAACTTCTGTTAACAGGCTTCAGTATGCATGTGAGAGTTAATTAAACATATTTAATTGTTGCTTTTATTCTTGTATCTTTGTTCATTTTCTGTCTGATTATTATTTAATTAAGGTGATGTTGTTATTTCTCATCATTTATGAGAGTTGAGTTTATGAACTTAAAACATACTGAGATTTTCTAGTATATAAATAATCTTTGTCTGTACAAGAGATTACTTACGAATTTCAGACCACAATCATTTGTAACTTTGGCCTTGTTACTAATGTTTTTCCATCTCTTTTTCAGAATGAGTACTCAGTCGAACCCGGACTCCACTACTGTTGCTGCTACGAATATTGGTACAACACTATCGAACCCGAGCTTCTCCACTATTAATGCTACTGTTGCGATAGTTGCACCGCTACCGAATACGGTTGTTTCTCATGCTGAGAAACCAGAAAAGTTCACTGGTGTGGACTTTAAACATTGGTAGCAAAAGATGCTCTTTAATCTGACAACGTTAAACCTTGCGAGGGTCTTAACCGAAACCGCTACCCAACTTGTTGCTGGGGATGTTCAAACTGTGAGCGCGGTTGAGGCATGGAAACATTTGGATTACATGTGCTGCAACTATGTCTTGAATAGTTTGCAGAATTCTCTCTATAACGTGTACTGCACAATATAGACTGTCAAAGAATTATGGGAGTCTTTAGAAAGAAAGTACAAGACTGAAGATGCTGGTACTAAGAAATGGGTAATAGCTAAATTCTTGGATTTTAAGATGATTGACTCAAAGACATTTACGAGTCAAATCCAAGAATTATAGGTCATAATTCATGACATACATGCTGGAAAAAATGGTAATAAGTGAAAGTTTCCAAGTTGCAGCTATGATTGAGAAACTGCCACCAAGTTGGGTTGATTTTAAGAACTATTTGAAACATAAGTGAAAGGAAATGATCGTTGAAGACCTTGTGGTCCGTCTTCGTATTGAAGAAGACAACAAAGTTGCTCTTTAAAGGAGCATTACCCCTGATTCAGCAAAGGTTAATATTGTTGAACATGGTCAATCCTCGAAAGGTAGCAAGAGCAAAGGGAAGACTGAGAAGCATAACAAGGGAAAAGGGTTCAAGTTTGGACCTAAAAGGGGTGTTGCCAAGAAGAAAAGGTTCTCTGAAAAATGCTTTAATTGTGACGAGTCGGGTCATCGTCCTGATAAGTGCACTAAGCCAACGAAAGAAACTTCTAAACAAGCTAACATGGTTGATGATGTTGAAAACCTTGTTGCAATGGTTTCCGACCTCGCGATTATGAATTCTAAGGTTCATCTGGTTGGTTCTAATACCAGGAATTCTAATACCAGGAAGTGGTAGGTTGACACTGACTACCCGCCATGTATGTGCTGATAAGAGCATGTTCAACACCTTCAAGGATGTAACTAATGGAGATAAATTGTTCTTGGAAACTCAGCTACTACTGATATCAAGGGTGAAGGAAATGTGATCTTGAGGATGACCTCTGAAACGGAACTCACTTTGACTAATGTGTTGTATGTTCCTGAGATTCGTAAGAATCTTATGTCTGGGTGGTTGTTGAATAAATTTGGCTTTAGAATTGTATTTGAGTCTGATAAGGTCGTGCCGACCAAAAATGGCATGTATGATGGTAAGGGCTATGCCCTTAATGGTATGTTCAAGCTAAATGTAATGGTTGTTAACAATGAAGCTAATAAAACTGGTACTAGTTCTGCTTATATTGTTGAGTCTTCTAACGTGTGTCATGGTAGACTAGGTCATGTTAATTTTAATTCCATTCGTCGCTTGATTAAATTGAACTGCATACAAACTTTTAATATCGACTCAAACTATAAATGTGAAACTTGTGTTGAAGCAAAACTAATGAGATCATCTTTCAAGTCGGTTGAACAAAAAATCGAACCCCTTGATATGATCCACACTGATGTAGTGAATACGTCACACCGTTTGCTGAATGTTGTTCACAAAATGGCATTAGACATGAATTCACTGCACCTTACTCTCCACAATCAAATGGGACTGCAGAACGGAAGAACAGAACTTTGAAAGAAATGGTAAATGTCATGTTGGTTAATTCTGGTGTAACTCGGTCGATGTGGGGGGATGTCATCCTATCGGCAAACTATCTTTTAAATAAGATACCTGTTAAACTCAATTTAACTTTGAATTCGTGTTTAGGCTTTGATTCATGATTGTTTAGTGTGTATGAATAAGTATATGTATGAATATACGGGAGCGAATCTGATTATGATATTACTTTGTGCCAAAATTACAAAGGTGAGGGAGTTAGTTACAAAGTGAGGTTCAGAGAGAATTGGTGAGGTGTGTGTTTGTGATGGTGAGGGATTTGGTATAGAATGAGGGAAGAGGTTAGAGCTATTAGTGTGGTAATGGTATTTATAGTCTATACCATCACTACTTACATCACTTAACATTTCCACAACATACATCATATTTGAGTCCTAACATTCTTCCCCTTGATGTGTGTTGTGGGAGAATATCTATCTGATCTTGAACTCTGAAGAATCTCTTTAAGTCTTGAACTCTCCCCCTTGGAATAGGCTCAGGATTTCATTGAATTATTTGAACTCTCCCCCTTGGAATAGGCATAGTTGTTTGTTGACATGAAACGGAAAAACTTCTTCTTTTGAAAGGTTCTTCGTTGCTGGTTTTGTTGTTGGTTATTAATGAAGTTGTTGGATACGTCTTGATTACAATGCACACCATACTTTGTTTCAAATGAGTGTCTCCCCCTTGGTGTGCGTTGTTCAGATTCTGTATTCAATTGAGAGGGGTTTGGAGATTTAGTTTGAATTTGATTTGGTATCTTTGAACTTGATTTGGTTTCTTTGTTGTTTGATTGCTTTTGTGTATGAGCAAACCAATCATATTGATCACGAAATCCGGTGGTTTCTCCATTTTGCCCATAAGTTGATTCCAAAAACGATGGATTTCTTTTGATTTGGTAATTGGAGTAAACTCGGTATCCGTGAGAAACGGATTTGTGAGGTTTGGAAACCTTGGGAATTTCTGGTAAATGAGTGTTCTTCTTCAATCGTAGAAGAAGAATGTTGTAATTCCGAAGGACGCGCCTTGGCACAACTGGGGATTTCTACTTGTGTACCTATTGACACCATTGTTGGTTTTAGAATTTGTGTTGACTTAACAACTAACTCATGTTGCAAATCAGAAATGCGCTTTTCAAAGTCATGAGTTAATTGTCGGTTAAAATTTTGAATACGATCAAAATCAGTGCGAAGTTGTAGAATGATCTTAGAATCAAGCTCACGTTCAGACTTGAGATGATTATTTTCATCTTGAATAGTGTGAATTGTCCGAGTTGCAAAATCATTTTCTGATTTGAGCTGATCATTCTCACGTTAGAGTTCCTTATTTTGTTCTTTAAGCATCTGAAGTTCCATATATTGTGAACTGAATCGTTTTGAAGCCAATCGTATTTCTTTAAGAAGAAGTACATCTTCATCAAAATCTTCTGGAACCTCATCAGGTATCGGAGTTATAACCGAAGTACTCGTCATATAAAGTTGTTTTTGAACTCAAGAAACTGAACTTCTGAAAAAATCGTTAGAAATTATAACGAGGATTATTAAATTTCTTGACTTCGTAATCCTTTTGTTTGAGAGTAACTGGATTTGTTAACTAATGTCAAAAGCACTTGGGCCTTGGCTAATGAGCTTGTGTCATGAATTTATTACTCAACTTGGATTTGGGTTAGACAAGATAAGTAGGACTGATTTGGTTAGTGGGCTTTGTCTCTTGGGCCTGAGCAGGTTGAAAGCTTTAAAAAAAACAATGTTGTTGCAATGAGCTTGTGTCATGAATTTATTACTCAACTTGGATTTGGGTTAGACAAGATAAGTAGGACTGATTTGGTTAGTGGGCTTTGTCTCTTGGGCCTGAGCAGGTTGAAAGCTTTAAAAAAAACAATGTTGTTGCCTAGAATTGAACCTGAGACCTTGTGCTCGACACCTTACACAGTTTACCAGCTGAACTAACTCGTTTGTCTAAAGTTAAATGAAACTTGATTGAATCAACTTTCACTTGCACTCTCTTTCTTTCCCAATATAACCCACGAACAGAAACTAACCCACCTTCTATGTATCCTTCTTATTCTTTTTTTTAATCGTTCTCAAGAACTAAAAATACAACCTTCAATCGAAAAACCCCTTAATCAAAACCCCTAATTGAGTCACGATTGTAATTAGTCTTCTTCAATTAAAACCCTAAAAGTACACCTGCAATTTGTCTTTTTTAATTTCTCGTGTTCTTCCCCAAATCACAGCAATTAAACCCTAATTTCAAAAAATTTGAGCAGAGCATGACGGTGCAGTTGAAGAAAATTGATGAATTGTATCCGTACGGATGTAGATGTGTATCCAGGTTAATGTATACGGTTGCAAGAATGCATCCGGGTTATGGTGTTTGAGTGATACGGTTACAAAAGACACGATTGATAGCTATCTTATTGGACAAGAATTGGAACGGTTGCAAAAGATATCCGTGGAAAATGACACGGATTGAAGGATACGGAAAGAAGAAGAAACACGGTTGCTGTTCTTCAAGTTTGTTAGAACTCAGGTCACCGGAAAAGTTCGTTATGGTGGTGCTACGGTGGCTCTACGGTGGTCGGAGTCGAAACTTGGAATTAGGACACCAAAAACTGCAAAAAAGTACGTGATTCGATTCTAAACACTTCTGTATGACTGATTTTTCCAAAAACGCAATGGATCAGTGAAATTGAATCAGAAAACAGTTTGACACATTTCAACCTGAAAATCACTGATTTCTTCTCAGTTGTTTTTGAATGAAATTGATTGATTCAAGTAGCAACGGATTCAGTAGATTAAGTCACTCCTTCGTTGCTAGGATCCACATGAATTAACAACCTACACTGCTGAAATTGATTTTGACATTAATGACTGAAAACAGAGAATTATGATTTTGAACAGAGATCGATTAGAAACACGAATTTGGATCTGGATCGATGAAGACTAGCTTCTTTTGCTCTGATACCAAGTGTTAAACTCAATTTAGCTTCGAATTCTTGTTTAGGCTTTGATTCATGATTGTACAATGTGTATGAATATGTATAAGTATATGTATGAATATACAGGAGGGAATCTGATTATTATATTACTTTGTGCCAAAATTACAAAGGTAGGGAAGTTAGTTACAAAGTGAGGTTGAAAGAGTATTGGTGAGGTGTGTGTTTGTGATGGTGAGGGATTTGGTATAGAATAAGGGAAGAGGTTAGAGCTAATAATGTGGTGATGGTATTTATAGTCTATACCATCACCACTTACATCACTTAACATTTCCACAACATACATCATATTTGAGTCCTAACAATACCTCAGAAGAAAAGGGATGAAACTCCATACGAATTATGGTGAAAAAGGAAACTATCATATGAGTACCTCAAAGTGTGGGGAGTGCCTAACAAAGGTAATTGTTCCATTACCTAAGGCACACAAGATAGGATCCAAGACTGTTGATTGCATATTTATTGAATATGCTGAACACAGTACTGCGTATCGATTCTTGTGCATGATTCCAAGGTTCCGAATATACACAAAGGTTCGATAATGAAATCAAGAAATGCTTCGTTCTTTGAGAATGTGTTTCCTTGCCTTACACATGAACGTGGAAGTTCGTCTAGAATAGACGATGAAGATGTACAATATGAAACATCTAATGAGTGAGTTCGACAAGAACTAGAACCACCCGAGGAAGAAGAGCTCAAACTTAGACGAAGCAAACGAGCAAGGACAGAAAAGTCTTTTGGTCCCGATTTCCACACTTACATGATTGAAAGTGAACCTACAACCTACCGTGAAGCGGTGACTTCCTCGGAAGGACCTCAATGGAAGGAGGCCATTAAAAGTGAAATGGATTCTATTTTACAAAACCATACTTGGGAATTGGTGGATCTTCCTCCGGAATGCAAGACACTAGGCTATCGATGGATCTTCAAGAAGAAGATGAAGCCAGATGGCACCATTGACAAGTACAAGACAAGGTTGGTGATCAAAGGATATAGACAACGAGAAGGTTTAGATTATTTTGATACGTATTCGCCTGTAACGCGAATTAATTCCATTAGGTTAGTACTTGCCATTGCCGCCATTCGGAATTTGGAAGTACATCAAATGGATGTGAAAACAGCTTTCCTAAACGGAAATCTCGAATAATAGATTTACATGGAACAACCCGAGGGGTTTAAAGCGCCAGGACAAGAAAGGAAAGTTTGTAAACTTGTTAAATCCTTGTATGGATTAAAACAAGCTCCCAAACAATGGCACCAGAAGTTTGATCATGTCATGCTTGATTCAGGATTTAAGATCAATGAATGTGACAAGAATGTGACAAGTGTGTGTATGTGAAAGACACACCAAGTGGATATGTTATCCTTTGTCTATATGTATATGTAGATGATATGCTCATTGCTGATAATAATGAGAAGATAATTAAATCTACGAAAGACAAGTTGAAATCGAAGTTTGACATGAAAGACATGGGCTTGGCAGATGTGATATTGGGAGTGAAAATCACACGAACCCAAAGTGGACTTGTTCTAAGTCAAACCCATTATGTGAATAAAATTCTTAAGAAGTTCAATGCAAATGACTCTAATGTAGCTAGAACTCCCATTAACACGAGTCAATATCTAGCTAAGAACAGAGGAGTACTCAAGAATTAGTACTCAAGAATTGTTGACATCTTAATGTATCCAATAAGTTGTACTCGACCCGACTTAGCATATGTTGTAAGCAAGCTAAGTAGATACACGAGTAATCCAAGTACGTCCCACTGGAGTTGTATGACCAGGTTACTCCGGTACTTAAGATACACTCGGGATTACGGGCTGCATTATAACAGATATCCTGCAGTGATCGAAGGTCACTGTGATGCAAACTGGATATCTCATACAAATGAATCCAGAGCGACAAGTGGATATGTATTCACACTTGGAGGTGCTGCTATATCGAGGAAATCGTCTAAACAAAAGGTTATTGCTAGATCCACAATGGAATTAGAATTCATCGCTTTAGATAAAGCTGGTGAAGAGGCAGAATGGCTACGTCAATTCATTGAGGATATACCAAGATGTCCTAAGCCGGTGTCGGCCATTAGTATACCTTGTGATAGCCAATCGGCGATTGGTAGAGCTCATAACACAATGTATAATTGTAAGAATAGACATATACGACATAGACATAATATAGTACGACAACTAATCTCTACAGGAATTATCACTATTGACTATGTTAACAAAAAGGATAATATTGCGGATCCGCTGACAAAAGGCTTAAGCAAAGAGTTAGTGTATAAGTCGTGCGTGGGAATGGGACTGAAGCCCCTGAAAGGCTAAGTTTATATGAAGGAAAACCTAACGCAGTTGACTGGAGATCCCAAGATCTGAGTTCAATAGGACAACCTACTTGTATGAACTAGTGAAGTCACTGTAGGGGAGTTAATTACTAAACTAGCAACCCCTACACTTTTAAAGGGAGTTTACTAATTATGAGTAGACTTCATAGTCCATTCTTAAAAGTGAGATGTACGAGGATAAGCTCAACTGAAATAACCATGCGTGGTTAGTCAATAGCCATTCGGTGGTGAATCACCTATGTGAGAGAGAAGTGGGGTCGCTTCGAAGGGTATTGTTGGGACACAATACTTGATAAGCTCTCGCAGAACCAGGCTAATGTTCATGACCATAACGAACATAACTACGAGGACTTGACGTTATCAGGGAGAGTTGTGTGAAGCGTATTGTCGCCTACACAAACGACAGACGAGTTTAAAGACATCGCCGTCTACTCAGAGCCAGTAGACTAAGTGTGTTTCATAAGCGAAGGTTCAAAGGGTAACACCTACCTATCGTATGCAGGATTCAACTGCTGAAATTTAATCCTGAGAGCGATCTCCATTTATGTGGGGGATTGTTGAAAATTTTGGTTGAAAAAGTGTGTTTCACCAATGTTTGGACACAAATTAATATATAATAAAGTAATATATTTGAACGACTATTTAGTGGGTTTTATTGTCCATATTGAGGGCTTTAAAACAAGCTAAAGCGTGTCCAAAACGGTTTAATGGTGAATGAGATATCGCGTCTCAAAGTTGCTAGTTTAGTGCAAAATGGAAGGATTTTGAAGGAAGTGGAACTTGTCCCACATAGGAGTGGAAAAGAACTCATATGTAGTATATAAGTGGAATGGGCATAAGCTATGTCAAGATCTTATGACATATTTTACTCCCTTTCATTCCCTCGCGCAGGGGGTGCTAAAAAACTGGATCTGGGCTTGCGATCCAATGCGTGCCCGCGCGACCTGCGGACACGAATGCAGCTCCAAAAATCCGGACCCGTGTGAGGCCCGTTTTTGCAGTACGATTTTTTGGCCCAACTTGATTTCCACGTTGTTGACTTGGTCATAGATAAGACCGAATCAGTAATGATCAGATCATGACCAAAATTCACTCAGTTGTTGGAGATCATGACCGAAATCCACTCCATTCAGTTGTGTTTTATGCTATATACTGGGGCTTCTAGTCATTCTGCAGAGATACACAACACACACATACAGAATACGCAAACAAAAGCAAATGTTCACCATCGTCTTCCATTCTCAGTCGCACGTCTCTCCAATTCCGATCTCTTTTTCAAGCAAGTGTTAGGTCTGGCAGTACACCATCTTTGAACCGGTGTACTCTGGGAACAGACGTCGAATCTGTTTAAGGGAATTGTGTCAAACACAATCCCGGTTCAACCCTTAAATTCGGTTTGATCGATTTAATTTTCAGTTTATATACATCGCATGTTGTTTTATGATTATTGTGATATTTGTATTTTCAGTTTCATATGCATATGTTATTACAAAATGTTCTAGATCTAGATCCGCCACTGACTAAGAATCTCATTATACACAAAGTAAGTAGTAATAATTATGTTTTTCTTAAATTGTGTGTTTTTCGTCCAAAAACACGGGACAGATTGCGTATTAACTAAAAGTATGTTCTACTTTTTAATTAATTTCCTTGTAACGGAGATGCTCTAAGATGAAAGTTATGAAACGAAAAGATGATGTAGTTTTGAATATGGACTTACTTGAAAATCTATTGCTTTCTTAAGTCCATCGATGACTTCTTTCATTTTTGGACGACCGGCTTGTGCTTCCGCCATGCATTTAAATGCGACCTTAAAAAATTCATTCAAAGAAGCTCGACTTGGTCCTATTTTTATCGTAGAACTAAGTTCATGAGCTTCTTCCATGATTTTAATATCCACCATTTCCATTAACTTATCATCTTTAAAGTGTTGTCTTGCGACAGGAGCAATCCCATTCCCATTTTCTTTCATGTAAATTGGATGATAGGCTACCTTTCCTGATAGGATTTCGAATAATACAACTCCAAACGAGTATATATCTGATTCTATTTTCAACTTACCTTCCTGATATTCTGGATCTAGATACACATGTGTGCCAGCGCAATGCTCTGTGTTGATAGTGCTAGACGGGTGATTCTTAGGGTGAAAGATCGAGAGCCCAAAATCAGCAATCTTGACCTCTAAATTCTCGCCCAACAGAATATTTCCACTTTTGATATCACGGTGTATTATACATTTCTTGTCGTCATCAGGTGTGTGAAGGTAACTTAGTCCGTACGCAATATCAAGGCACATCTTTAAACGCCGATCCCATGGTAGTTTACTCAGTTTGCCCGTTTCCAAATATTCATCGAGACTTCCGTTTGCAGCATACTCGGAAACAAGAATATTTTCAGAATCTTCAAAGCAAAATCCAAGAAGAGAGATAATGTTGGGATGCTTACATTTATGAATTATTTCAAGTTCGTCAAAAAACCCTATGTTTCGTAGCTCACTCTTTTTCCCCGGAATGCGTTTTATAGCTACGGTGCATCTTCTACGGTGCGTTTTATCAAAAACATCGAGTTCTGCTTTGTACACCACTCCATATGCGCCTTTTCCAATATATGTTTCAGTAAAATTATTGGTGGCCACCTTTATGTCACTAAGATGAATCTTCATATGTTCCAAGGAGGTTTCTTCCTGCATGCGTTAAGGGAAGAGAAGAGAGTTATATACTATACACATTTTATATTCTATCAAGGATGATAATTAGTAAGTTTTTAAAAATTTGACTCTTTAATACTTTGTCAAGCCTCTTTGGAAAAGTTTAGGAATTCAAAAAACAACCGGATAATTTGTCCAAACATTGGTATCAAAAAATGGACTTACTTGAAAGGTTAATGCTCTATTAAGGGAGTTGATGATGTCTTTCGGTGTTGGACGCCACGTTTCAGATTTTGACAAACATTGGTATGCGATATTTACATATGAGTCCAAAGAACGTTGATCGGGTCCTATTATATAACTGTCTTCGCAAACTTCTTGCATTATATTAGGATCTACCATATTCTTTATTGTTCCCTCTTCGAAGCACCTTAGTGCAATGGGTGCAAGCCCCTCCATATATTCCTTAGTGTAAATTGGATCATTGGCCAACCTCCCAAATAGGATCTCAAATAAAACTACTCCAAACGAGTAAATATCTTCTTGATACCGAGGATAATTTAAACGTAAGTTGTCGTCTGTGTAATGTATGAACCTAAAGGTAGCTATCTTAGCATTCCACTTTTCATCCAACATAACATTTGCACTCTGCAAGCCTTTATATATTTTGCCTAGTCCATCAGCCTCAATGTTTTCGTGAAAGTAGTCCAATCCTTGTGCAATATCTATGCATATTCGTATTCGTTGCTTCCAGGTAAGATTGGTTTTTACACCAATGCTTCCCAAATGATCAGCAAGACTATAAAGAGTGCTAAGATTCAAATATAAGAATCATCTCACAATCTTCACAAGAAAATCCAACAAGAGAGACTATATTGGGATGCTTACGCCTAGCAAGCAATTTAATATCTGCAATGAACTTTTTTACTACTTGTTCGTAGTCTTTACGGATGTTGCGTCTTATAGTTACTGGGCCACACATCTTAAGAATTTCACCTTCATTATTCCCTTCAGTTTTAATATCAAAATGGTTAATGTCTGCTTTGTACACCATATAATCTCGGTGTGACCTGATGCAGTATGTTGAGGCAAAATTTTCGGTGGCCATCATTATATCATCGAGTGGAATCTTCAAGTATGCATACTCTTTCTCCTGAAACATTACATGTAAATGAGAACATGAGAGTCGCAACCTATAATTATTAGCAAAGATATACAATGAAGCAACCTTATTACTACATACTTTGTTTATCATATCACTGCTAAAAATTAATTTGTTAAAAAAAATTCTTTTAATTTATCACTTGCATATATAACCTTTTAGCTTACATTACTCTTTAAGTTAACATAAAGAACGTATTACACTTTTGACTTCGAGTAATTTCTTTTTTATGTTGTTTTTGGCCAAACGGTAAGAGAAGCCAACCAATCAAGAAGAAGTGGGTTCCACAAGGTTATTTCTTCTTTTATTTGTATCTGCTGAGCTTGAAATCCATCTTTCTGAACACAGTCTCGTCGAACAGTAATCATGAAAAAATTACAAGATAAAAAATGCTTACCATCTGCACCATGGAGGGCATTGGTGTAACCCTGTTCTTAGTAACATACGAACTAATTAACTTCACAACAGATGCAGATGCAGATACAAGTCTAAAAGCATCAAAAGGTCGATTCTCCATGGTTCCTAGTAACCTAATTCCATCAGGATTAGCAAGAATCTTTATGCCATTTTCAGTTGTTGAAACGGCCATTAGAATCCCTTCTTTATTGAATTTTATACAAGGAGAAGCCTGCAAATACATCAACAAGCTAAACTTAATATCAAACGAGTCAAACATACAATAATAATAATAGCTTTTGGTTCATTTCTTCTAAGATGTGTTCTAAATGCATGAAGTCTCCTAGGTAATTTTT